>NC_143417.1:5809375-6121250 GCF_059467195.1 Physcomitrium patens | reverse complement strand
TAGTTTAGAAGAAGAAATATTATCTACTGGACTTATTGAGATGACATAAGATTGTGTATTGACTTTTAAGACTATTGACAAGATGAAAAGGATGGACAAATGTTATATTAAAAATATTGAGCAAAACTTGAAAGAAAATAGAGAATTGGTTGAAAATGAATTTATTTCAGGAACATATGAAGAAGTAGGTTTTGTAGATACTATCAAGGAATTAAATTATCTAATACAATGTAGATTACAAGTAGAGAATAGAGTTATTAATATATATTCTAAAGAATTTTATAATAAAATTCAAGGATTTATAAAAAAAATTAGTCGCCAAGAGGTATGTATTGAAACTAAGTATAAATCCGTAGTAAAAAAGGTCAAATCAATGGCTTTGCCACTATCATCAGATTGTGAAGAAAAGATAAGTGGAACATCGACACAACCAAATTTAAGGGATCTAAGGAAGATAAGGCATAAATTTATGGATGTTATATTAAATGGATTAAATATTAGATGCGATGGATTTTTAACAAAATATGAAGAAAAATGTTGTAGGGATATGCTTTCACGTCATGGAAAGGCTTTTGCATTTGAAGCACATAACATTGAGTGTTTTGACCTAAGTATTATAGCATCTATAGTTATTTTTACTATTCCTCATGAATCATGGAATTTATAACCAATTCCAATACTAAGAGCACATTTATCTAAGTTAGTAGATTTACTCAATAAAAAGATTAAAATGGGAATTTTGAAACCATCTATGGCACCTTATTCTAATCAATGGTTTATAGTGCCGAAGAAAAATGGAACAATGAGATTTATACAAGACATGTAACCCATAAATAAAGTGACAATTAGAAATATGGGTTCAAGTCCAATTGTGGATGAATTTATAGAAGCATTTGCTAGAAGAGCTATCTATTCAATGGATGATCTTTATTCAGATTATGATCAATTTCAATTGGCAATACAAAGTAGGAATTTGACAACTATGAAAACACTATTAGGATTGGTTAAAATGTGCACATTACCACATATTCTGTAACATATATGATGAATGGAATGCATTAGGTGTTAAGAGATTTTATTCCAAGAATAAAAATATCTTTCTTATATGATGTACCAATTAAGGGATGTGAGGAAGAAAGAAAAGATGAGACTTTGGATTCAAAAGGATATAGAAAGTTTGTAGCAGATCATATTGAAGATTATGAGAAGATTTTGAAAAGGTTAGAAGAAGTTCATTTAACCTTATTAGAGAAAAAATGAATGTTTGGAATAAAAGAAGTTTTGGTGGTAGGATACATGTGTGGTTCATATGGACGCAAGTCAAGTATAGAAAAGATTGATATTATTAAAAAGATGAAAGAATGTATAAATACAATAAAAGTGAGAAGGTTTTTAGGACTATATATTTTCTATTATATATGGATACCTCACTTTGCACATATATTAGACCCATTGCATGAGTTGTTAAGAAAGAATCAAAAATTTAAATGGAAAGAAGAACAATAGAAAGCTATGAAAAAATTGAAAGAACTTCTTTCTTCATCTCCAATTTTGAAGAAGGTAAATTATGAAGGTAGAAGGCTACTAATATTAACAGTTGATGCAAGTCCAATTGGAATAGGTTGGATAGTTGGACAAGATGATAAACAAGGGAATAGATATGTAATAAGATTTGAAGCAAAGGTATTGAATTCTAGGCAAAAGATATATGCGCAAATCAAAAGAGAATTATAGGATATAGTAATAGCTATAAAAATAAAAATAAAAATAAAAAACTTAATTGAAGTATCAATAGTTATAGAAATAGATTATCTATCTTTATTAGGCATGATTACAAGTTGTTCCACTCTTAATATTGCTATGTTGAGGTGGATAGCATATATCAAATCTATGAATCTAGAATTTAAATATATTACAGGGAAAAAAAATTCAATTACAGATATGTTATCAAGAACAAGGTATAATAATGAAAAAGAGATGATTGATTTGGAAGATGATGTGGATACAAAATTTTATACTAATGCACTATCAAAAAAAAAAGCGTTTGTTTGAATATAGCATTGAAAATATTTTTAAGAGATTTATATGAAAATGAATGGAAAGACGTTGGATAATATTTGAGCACATTAAAGGGACAAAAAGGTTGGACAGATCAAGAATTTAAGAAAATCTGTAAGAAAGCCTATGGATATTTTTTATATGATGGATATTTATGGAAGCATCCAAAAAAGAGAGGAGAAGTATTAGAAAGGATGATATGTGGTTTAGAAGCTCAACAAAGGATTATTAAAGAATTTCATGAAAATTTATGGATAGGGCATGGAGGTATTTGAGCAACATTTAGTAAGTTAAGAAAAAAATATTGGTGGAAGAGAATGTACAAAGACGTAGCAAATTTTGTAGGATCTTGTGAGACTTGCCAAGTGTATTCAAATATTCGGCATTGTGATGGGTTACATCGAACATATCCTTTGGCTTTACATCATAAGTGGATCATGGATTTAGTGACAATACCTATGGGACTTAGACAAATGAAGTATTTGGTACTTGCACGAGAAGATTTATCAAATATGGTTGAAGGACAAGCATTAAGAACAAAGGATACTAAAGGTATATGTTGATTTTTATTAAAAGAGGTTATTTATTGCTATAGTTGTATTGGAAAAATCATAGCAGATAGAATTGAATTGGATACAAAAGAAGCACAAGAATTCTTTAGTAGAATAGGAATTAATTTTTTTTTTTTAACAATAGCATATAACCCAGAAGTTAATGGTAAAAGTAAGCGTGGACATTCACCTATTGTTAAGGCATTAGTAAAAGCATGCAATGGTAAAACACATGAATGGCCTAGACTACTACCATTTGCACTATGGGCAAATTGTACAACTCATAGTTCAATAACAAGTTATATGCCTTCTGAATTAATATATGGACAAAAACCAATAATACCAATAGAAGATGTAGTACCTACATGGGATGTATTGCCTTGAAAGAATGATCTCAACAGAGAAAAAAATTTAGCATTATGGATTCAACAACTAGAAAGAAGATCTAATGATATTGAAGTAACAATAGAATAATTGAAAGAAGCAAGGAAAGGAAATAAGGAAAGATTTGATAAAAAAACATCGACTATGACTTGAGGCAATTGAAGATGGTGATTGGGTAATAATTTATGATAGTAGCTTAGACAATCAACATAGCACAATGAAGAAGTTTACAAAGAGATGGTTTGAGCCTTATATTGTCAAAAAGGCATACAAAAATGGAACATATTTATTACAAGAAATTAATGGTACAAAATTGAAAGTACTCATAGCAAGCAAACGAATCAAGTTATTTAAATAAAAAAATGAAGACATTTGTTTTGATGAAGAACAAACTTCAATTTAAGATATTGAAATTGGAATAGAAGAGCATATTGAAGAACAAGAATTAGACCAAGATGAAGAACATTCTACATCAACATATTGAAGAATCATTGACGCATGCTAGAGGATGCACAGATTCAAGGGCGAAGGATATCGTGATGTGATACGACTAATAAGTGAAAGAGTGTAGAAATTATTATAATGTAGGAGACCTTAGTTCAAATTATTAGAGCAAATTATCTTAGAAATTTAGTTAATAGTAGAAAAGGTAGTAAAACTAAAAGGTATCAATACTGCCTTTTTAGAAAGGTGACTTCTACTTACTTTGTAGGACCATAAATAAAGCAAAACAAAGTAGATTGGAAAAATAAAATATATAGGCATCTTTAGAAGGAAGTTAAGAGTAAATTCTAGCAAAATTTATTTAAAAAAACTAGATATTGATACCCAAAGAGGGCCAATTATGAATGAGGGTCGAAATCAGACCCTGAGGCAGAAAATCGAGTCTCAATGACGACTCTAAGATTCTTTTGCTGATCAGAGAGTAGGGTTTGATAGCAAACTGAATAAGGTTTTCATGAGTGTTGGTTTAAGATTTAAGGTTTGGTTTAGGATTTAAGGTTTGATTAGGATTTGATTAGGATTTGATTTAGGATTAGGATTTGGTTAGGATTTGATTTAGGATTTGGTTTGAATTTGATTTAGGATTAGAATTTAATTAGGATTTGATTTAGGATTAGAATTTAATTAGAGTTTCATTTAGGATTAGGATTTGATTTATGATTTAGAGTTTGATTAGGATTTGGTTAGGATTTGGTTTAGAATTTAGTATTTAGTTTAGGATTTAAGATTTTATTAAGATTTGATTTAGGATTTAGGTTTTGATTAGGGTTTGATTTAGGATTTGGTTAGGATTTACTTTAGGATTTAGGATTTTATTAGGATTTACTTAGGATTTAAGATTTAGTTAGTTTTTGGCCTAAAGTTTGAATGAAGTCCAATAGGATTTTAATTAGGATTAAATTAAGATTGAATTGAGATATATTTGAGATATATTTTTGATCATTCTAATATTTCTTTAAGATTTATTATTATTTCTTTGTAATTCTTTTGAGATTTCTTTGAATTTGATTAAAGCTTGCTTAGCATTGTTATAGTCTAATTAGAGTTTAGCTAGTATTTTATTAGAGTTAAGATTTTGTTGTTACAATTTCTATTCTATCTTCCATAGCCATGTACTAAGAGCATTCTCAAGCAAGACTTCACGTATTACGACAACGTACTTAGAAAACTTTCTTTATCAACTAAAACATGTATCTTGCAAAGTCAAAACATATTGGAGATCCTATAGAACATTGCCACATAGCTCCTAGTTAGATAGTATATATAGAGGCAAGAGTAAACCCCTCTTCACTATTATCAATTCCTTTCTTGCTTCTAATCTAGATTCAAGAATATCTAGTTTTCTTATCTTTTCATAGTAGCCATTCTAATTTTTTTTAATATACATACTTCTTTATTTTTATTTTGTTACATTTATTTATTTACTTCCATCAAGTTCTTATTCCTAACAAATTGACAAGAATATATTTATAATATCAGAGCCTTATCTTTTCTTGATTAAGAACAAATTATCTCTTTCTCTTGATAAGACATAAGCATATTAGAAGTTGTGGATTACTTCTTTTTAAGCTGATATTTTTCTTAATATCTTCTTTGATGTCTACTCTTTTTTTTTATAAGACTTGAGTAAAATTATATATATATATATATATATATATATATATACATATATATATATATATATATATATATACATATATATATATATATATATATATATATACATATATATATATATATATATATATTTCTAAATATTATCATGATAGAGCTTGTTGAAATGAAAAGTGCAATGGCTCAAATATAAGAGCAATTAAAGGAATTAATGCTTGCAATATATCAACTTAGTTTACTACCACAAGGAGAAACAAGAATGGCATGAAATAAAGATATAGATATGATTGGAGCTACTTCAATATTTGCACCAAATCATGTCCTTTCTCCTAAGGTGGAACATCCTTCTAGTACTAAAAAACCAAGAGTTGCCATGTTTAAGAAGTTTGATGGCTTAAGATTCAAGTTTTGAGGATTTATGAATCAAATACAACTTGTGATTGAACTTCAATTCTAAAGCTATCCAATTCCAGAATCACAAGTTAGATTCATTGGTACACTTCTTTCAAGTTTAGCATTATCGTAGTTTTAATTATTTTTTCAACAATAAGATCTAATATTAGATAATTTAGAAGTTTTTTTGGCAGAGTTTTAATCCATGTGTGGAGATCATTATGCGACTTATATTACAACCAAATAAAATCTGTATTTTGTGACAAAGTAATCAATCCATAGCATTATATGCTTAATAATTTTGATAACTTACCATTGATATTAAGTAAGATTGTGTTGCACTTATTAGGAAATTTTTTTATGGATTACAATATAACGTAAAGAAATTAATACTTAACTTACCTGATCTTTAATCATTGAGTCAAGCAATTGACTTTATTCTAAAGTGTGACAATCAAATTTTTGAATTTCAATCTCAAAGTTGGACAAGTGGGCCTCAATGTTATTATAATTAAATAGAAACATCAATGCCTCCTTAACACATACATTTAGAAGTAAAAGATATATAAATTGATACAATATGTTTCAAACTTCTTATTGAGCTAGGAAAGATTTATCGTCATCAAGAAAGATTATGCTTATATTGTAGAGAATCTAAGTGTACTACTTAATATTATCCAAAGAAGCAACGCAATTATAAAATGAGGAGTACAAATGTCAAAGAAAATAATATATTAGAAAATGAGTTTTTTTAGCTACAATAGGACCATGCGGTTGGAACCTTATACAATATCTAATGAAGGTCATATTCTCTCTTCAAAATCTTCTCTTTATTTTATATTAGATATTATTTTAGGGCCTAAACATTAAAAAGCGTCTATCTTGTTAAATTCAAGAACCTTAGTATGTTTCTTAGATGAAGAATTTGCTAAAAGACTTAACATATCTTTAACAAGAAAAACTAAATATAATCATGTAGAAGTCATAAATAGTTATCTATTATCTTTTAGAGATATTATTCACAAAATCCTTTCTATAGAAATAATAACCAATGGTCATAATAGCTTATGATATTTAATATCATTAGATCTCTCTCTCTAATCCAATCATTTTAGGCTTATTGTGATTAGAAAAATATAATCCTTGAATAGATTGGATTTCTTGTACTCTTGATTTTTTTAAATGTATAATTTAGAGTATAGTTAATTAAGTAAAAAATCACAAGTCAAATAAAATTAAACGTGTATTTGTAGATGCAAGAGCTTTCTTGTATGCTACAAAAAATAATAATCATCTTGTGTCATTTATACCACACCCATTTCTAATGGCACAAAGACTTTAAGTGGCATTTCAAGTCAATATCAAGAATTTTAAAATATATTTTAAAAAAAAATGTAGATACTCTTCTAGAAAATCATCCCTATGACTACTCAATTGACCTTCAAGAAGGAGTACAATTGCCATTTAAACCAATATAAAATTTATCACAAAATGAGTTGGCTAAATTCAATGAGTATATTCAAGAGAATGTAGCCAAGAACTTTATATGTCATTCTAAATTTCCAGAAGAGCTCCAATTTTATTTATGAAGAAAAAAGATGAATCATTGCAGATAGGTATTGATTATCAAGGACTCAATAAGATCACCATGAAGAACGAGTATCTACTACCTTTAATATCTAGAATTATTAATCAATTGAATGAAGCTAAGATCTATACAAAAATAGATCTATGAAGAACATACAATCTGATATGTATTAAAGTAGGAGATGAATGAAAGTCTACATTTCAAACTAAGGATGGATATTTTGAATATAATGTCATGCCTTTTGGACTTATAAATGTACCAATAGCTTTTAACATCTTATAAATGATGTTTTTTGAGAGTTTTTGGATAATTTTGTTGTCTGTTATTTAAATAATATCTTGATCTATTCTAAGAATATAAAAGAACATGAACTTCATGTTTTTCATGTATTATAAAAATTAAAAGATATGAGATTCTATAAAAAGATAAAAAAGTGTATATTTTATACTACTCAAGTTGATTTCTTAAGTTATATCATTTTAAATGATGAACTTGTAATAGATCTTAAGAAAATTCAAACTATTATAGATTAAAAGATTCCAAAAATGGTATCAGATGTCTAATTTTTTTTAGAATTTGTCAACTACTATCGGATCTTCATGAAAGACTTATCTTGATTTGCAGATCCACTTACATATTTGACTTATGTGAGTCATTAAATTAACTTACTTGTTGTTTTAGAATAAAAATATGCATTCAAAATGCTTTAAATCATAATATATAGTGAGTAGTGTAGAAATACTTTGAGAAATAAAAAAATTAGAATGTTAGTAGTCGAGATGGAGCCTTAGTAAGTCTCAGAAGCAATTATCTTCATTGATTTAGTATTTTTATTCATTGTTGAGTATTAAGGATTATTTATTAAGTCTAATATTTATATTGGTCTTCTATCTATATGTACTATTTTAAAAAACTATAAATGTTAGTAGTTAGAAGAAGCATGAAAAAGAACATCATGTCATTTTAGTTATTGATATAAAAAATAGGATTTATAGTGGATTTAAATTAATATTTATTATTATCAAAAATCAAAAAGATAGGAAAATGTAGCCTTATATGGATATTATCATTATAGAAATATTATAGGATTTTTCAGAATTTATTTAGAATTTATTTATGATTTTTCAGAAATTTTTAGAGCAATGTTTAAGATCTTGGTAAAAATGAGTTTTACCACTTCGGAAGCCATTATGAAGAAAGAGAGTAAGATTTGAAGGCCACAACAAATTCCTGAGCTAATTGGATGTTTTTAAATACTATGGTGAATTCAAAAATACAAAAAAATGAGTTTTACTAGTAGAAAATAGGAAGACTAGTTGCTAGTCTAGTCCTTGTAGGAAAGAAGGTGTACAAGTCCCATATGGGTTGTAGCACCTTGGGTATATGTAGGAAGTTAAGACCAAGGTCTCAAGGCCTCTTTAGATACCTAATGTACACTACATGTGAGCCTTCGTGAGGTCCGAACCCTTGACCTATAAGCAAGTTATTCTTAAAGTAAAACATTTTCACTTAACTTTTATTTACGTAATTGTTATTTTTAAACCTTCATAACTTACTCATAATAAATTGAATTTACATGTTTTTTATATCATTGGAAAGCTTAAAAAATTAAATTCTTAAAAATATACTTTTTAATTTTATTTTTTACTTTTTATTGGGTAAAAACTCCGTGAACAGACTATGACCGAGTTTTGGAGTGTGTATTTGCTTGTATGTATTCCTTTCACTTGTTTGTGTTGTTTCTTCTTTTGTTCTTATTCATTTCATCTTCCACTTCATACTACCCATTACAAGCAACTCTTAATTGAGGCCATCTTTTAATTTGGATAGAGGGGTGAAATTTATACTCACAACTTATATAGGCAAATTTTAATGGAATGAAGAAGTAGAAGCAACATTTGAAGTTTTAAAGATAGCTTTTGTTTTTGCATCAATTTTATATTTCATTAACTTTTCCAAGGCATTTTTTATGGAAATACATACATCAACCTTTGCTTTGAATATTATATTATTACAAATAGAAATAGATGATAAACTTCACCTAGTAGCTTTTCATTCTAAGAAATTTTCATCAATCAAGATTAATTATGAAATCCACAATAAAGAACTTCTTACAATTATGGATTCTTTTCAAGAATAGCATAAATATTTAGAAGGTACTTTTGATCTAACCATCATATATATAGATCATGATAATGTCAAGTAATTCATGTCAACATATATTTTGAATGATTGTTGAATCTGTTGGAGCATGTTTTTATCAAGATTTGATTTCAAGATCATATATCGACCTAAAAAATAAGAAGGTTTATCAAATGATCTTTGTAGATATTTTTATCTTATATCAAAAGTAAGAGATGTATCTTTTAATCAACAAAGAATGATTCTCTTGAAGCTGGAGCATTTTCATCTTTGAGTAATGAAATCAACATTGATTATTGATTCAACTTTTGTTAAAAAAATTCAATCAAGTATGTCTTGTGATCCTCTTATTCATGATATCAATAATTCTTCTTTCAAGTCTCATGATGCTTCCAAATTCAAATTCAAAAAAAACCTAATCTATTTCAAAAGACACCTATATGCTATAAAAGTAGAAGCACGTTTACATGTTCTTCAAGCACACCACAATTTTTCAGCAGTTGGATATTTTGGATACAACAAGACTTTAGATCTGATATCTAAAGATTTTTGGTGGTTGCAAATAAAAAATGTGGTCAAAGATTTTGTTCAATTTTGTGATATTTATTCAAGATCAAAAACTCTCCATCATCAACCTTACGGACTTCTTCAGCCATTACCTATTCTAGAACAACCATATTCTTCTATTTCTATGGATTTTATCAGGGATCTTCTAATCTTAAGTTTGTATAATTTTATATTTGTCATAATAGATCATTTTATAAATATAGCATATTTTGTATCATGTACAAAATCTATCATATATGAAGAAACAACCAAGCTTTTTTTAAAGAATATTTATTAATATCATGGATTATTCAAGTATATTACATTGAATAGGATGACTCAATTCATATCAAGATTTTAGAAAATACTTTTCAAAATTCTAAAAATAGATATAAAGCTATCTTCAACCTTTCATCCTGAAACTAATAGATAGACGAAGCATATAAACAAAGTTTTGAAGTAATATTTAAGGTATACGATTAATTATCAAAAAGACGATTAAGAAACTTTTTTTTATCATTGACACGGTTTGCTTATAGTAATACGATGCATTTTTCTATGCAAAAAATATTTTTTTTTACTAATTATGGTTATCATCCACGACTTCATACTTTTGACTTTTCAATAGTTGATAATCGTAATATAGAAGATTTGGCAAATTATTTGTCAAAGTTATATGCAACAATAAAGACACAATTAAAAGAAGCTTAAGAGCAACAAAAGATCAATGTAGATTTATATCGAAAAGAACAACCATAATTCAATGTGGATGACAAGATATGATTACTTTGTCGAAATATCAAGACTACTTATCTTTGTGACAAGTTGAACTATCATAGGCTTAGATCTTTTTTATTTTTGAACAAATCAATTCAGTTGTATATTAATTACACTTACAAGAATGAATGAAGATCCATCATATACTTCACATGTCTCTTCTTGAACCATACAAGATAGTGAACATACTAAGAACAAGACAAGTACCACTTCCTCCTATAGAAGTAGACAATAATAAAGAATTTGAAGTGGAAGAAGTCTTAGATTAAGATAGTACCAAAATAGGTTGGAATATCTTATTTATTGACATAGATATGATATTAATGAACATTCATAGGAGCTAATAAAGAATCTTGCAAATACAACAAAAAAAGTGAAGGCTTTTCATCAATGACATCGATCAAAATCAAGATGAAGATCTTCTTTATAAAAGAAACAAGATCTAGGCAAGATAACATTCTACTTTCTATTTTTGTTGTAGTTGCTTTGTATTTGTGATACTAAAGAGATGGAGAACTAATAACCAATGGATTTGACTCAAGAGCCTTTATTTGTTGACCTATCAGATGAAACATTCGATTGTTCAATCTTCAAGATGATACAATTAAGATGAAGATCTTTAAGAACAACATATTCTTCTTCAAATAGATGGGAAGATACAATGTATTTGGTATCACAACCTTAGAAGAGAGACTTGATGTTTGGTAATTTTACTAGAAGTAGAAACAATTCTTAATGGTATTTCAAATGTTTTATTTGAAGAAAGGTATAAAGGCATCAACAATGATCAAATAATTGGATGGTCTTCTTGTCCTGATATGGGATACTATCAATTGTTGAAAGGCCTTACCAACCATCTTTAAAGAAAATAAAGATCAAAGTATGTGATAAATATAATTTATTCCATCTTGGATTTTTTTAGTATATGATGTCTGCTCTTTGTAGATCTTGTTTCTAGAAGGAGAAGTAATATTATGGACATACATATATAAACTAATAATTACCTATATGATTAAATAAAAGTAGATAAAAGTAGGATAATTCCATAATATATTCTATAGAAGCTTCTTGAAAGCTTCATAGACATTGCTTTGATTTTATAGGTGTCTATAATTGATTTTTAGGTTAGAAACATGGTCAACAAGTTAGCCATGTATCATATATGTTGGTAACTTGAAGAATAAGCTAACAATGTGGTGCACACATAAAAAACTTGTCTTATAAGCTAAGGCATGTATCTTGGAAAGTCAACACATATTAGAGGTCCTATAGAACATCGTGTCATAGCTCTTAGTTAGATAGTATATATAGAAGCAAGAGTAAAGCCTTCTTCACTGTTATCAATTCTTTTCTTGCTTCTAATTTAGATTTAAGAGTCTCTAGTTTTCTTGTCTTTTGGCAATAGCCATTTTAATTTCACTTTAATATATGTACTTCTTTATTTCTATTTTGTTATACTTATTTATTTACTTTCATCAAGTTCTTATCTTTGATACTTTATTGTTGAATCTATATATACTGTCTACTTAGGAGCTACATGGCAATATTCTATAGGACCTCCAAAACATATTTATTTTGTAAGTTACATATCTTAACTTACAAAGCAAGTTTTTTATATATGTGCCACATAGTTAGCTTGTTTCACAAGCTATCAACATGTGTGGCATATGATTAATTTCTTAACTAAGTTTCTAACCTATTAATTAATTATAAATATATGTTAAATTAAAATAGTATCAGTGAAGCTTCTAGAAAGCTTTCTTAGAAGATATTATAAAATTAATCTATTTTTATCTATTTTTATATATTCTTATTATTTAAATAATAATTTCAATAAACATATGTCCATAATAAAATGATACAATTTTAGATAGAACTTGACTTATTATAAAAATCTTAATTTTTTTGATCTTGTTCTATCAAACTTCTTGGGCATAATAATCTTTATCTTCATCATACTTATAGAAGCAAAACTTCTTGAATTTGATTGTAAGGTCAATCTACTTGCTTCCTTCAACTACACAATTTCTTGACATAGACTACAAAATTCTTTCATAAGTATAGAATTAGTATTTCCACAATTCGTGCTAGTGATGCATAAAATTTATATCCTAAGAATATTGACAAAAAAATCTATTCTCACTTCTACCAAGCAAAGCATCTATATTTTTTTCTTCCATTTCAAGCAACTTAATAAATCCATAAGTCAAATTAGAAGAGGATAATCTGTAACCTCTAATGTCAAAAAAAGAGTAATCTACTCTCTTTAAGAAAAAAAATCAATGTTAAAAAATTAAAAAATTTATTTAAAGGTAGATAATCTACAACCTTCAAAATACAACAATAAAAGTGGAATAATTCATTCACTTCTAAAACAAGATAAGAACAATGAGTTAGCACTCTTATCAAACTGTTAAGGACATAAATCTTGAAGATGAGGATTTCTTCTATAAATCCTCAATACACTCTTATATCACTCAAAAGGATTAAAAAACCACATAAAGATGATATAATATTAAACTAGAATAGTTATTATCAAAGATATAAAGATTAGAAAGTCTTAAAATAAGATTAAAGACTAAAAAGGTATTGATAAGAGTGAAGAAGACTTCACTCTTGCCTCCATATATACTCTTAACTAAGAGCTATGTGGCAATATTTTATAGGACCTCTAAAACATGTTGACTTTACAAGATACATATTGTAACTTGCAAGGCAAGTTTTTTATATGTATGCCACATAGTTAACTTGTTCCACAAGCTATCTATTCGTGATTAACTTCTTGACCAAGTTTCTAGCCTACTAATCAACTACAAACACGTGTAAAGTCAAAGCAGCATCTATAGAGCTTCTATGAAGCTTCTTTAAAAAATATTATGAAATAAATTTATGTTTATTTACTTTTACTTAATTATATAGATAAATATTAGAATAAATATGTATGTCCATGACAATAAATGGTCATTAGCTTCTATTGTTTAATATTACATTTAAGTTGAAATATTTATTTAATAATTTTAAATTTATTGTATGAGAAAAGATCTAGTAAAAAATCTAAAAGATGTAGATAATTTTGAAAAAAAATAGAAAGAAAAAAATAAATAAATGTTATAGAATTTATTATTAGAAGAAAAGATTAATATTAAAAATATAGATTTTTTATTCCTTTAAGACTTCTTAAGTATCATAGAACCATTTTAATTATTTAAAATATGAGAATTTTTTTAAGAACCTTAGTTTTCAATTTTTCTTATAAAAAATCTATTAGAAATATTTATTTAGTAATTTTTTAGTAACACAGTACTAAAACATCAAATATTCTTTTTGTATAAGCTTAAAACTAGCATAAATTAAAAATCCCAATCTATTCATTTATTATTTTGTCTACCTTTAATGTAATGTATTTACAATAGAATAATATTGGATTTTAATATAGCTATTTATATTTTTATAAATTATTTTTTTGATAATTTTTTTAAAAATTAAAATTTTCTTTTATTATACATGATTTCTTTTAAAAAAGAACATAATTTTTTATTTTCTTTATTGCCACATTATATCTTTTAAGTTGAAATTTCTTTTTATTTATCTTATACATTCATTTCTTGATTAAATTTAACTTTCTTTTATTTTCAACATTTATGAGATATTATATTTTTTTATATGAATATTTTTGTAACACTTTATTTATTTATTATTATGATTATTAAATGCATCAAAACCTTAATATCAAAGCATATTGAACCAAATTACATATTTAAAGCTTTATTTGATATTTTAATTTAAGTATACATATTATACTTTTATGTAGTTTTATTATAAATTTTAATATTTATTAAAATATATATTTGAAATATTTTAATTTTGAATGTATTTTATTCCAAAATAAATTTATAATAGGACGTGTTGATATCAAAATCTTTGTTTTGCATCCCACTGTTAAAAGCCATAGAAAGCAAGGATATGCAGTTGCAAGTTTTTTTTGGTACTTTTAAAAGTAATTTTAGTAAAGATGTGTTAGTATGTAAATTTAATAGTGTGGTTTATCATTTCTACTTACATACAATTATAATTTTCAAATTAAAAAATAATGAGATCATTTTTAATAAAATAAATTTCTTTTTACTGTTAATTCTGTACAAAAGTAACAATAAATCAAAAAGAGAACTATAGTTTCAAAGCACCCAAAAAATGTAAATCGATAGATCTAAATAGGATCTGGATGACTTTTTCCTATAAAATAGTGTGGATAAGAAAAACCAAAAAAGAATTCGAGAATGTTGGCAACCGCGCAGAATTGAATTTTAGAAAGCAATTGTTGGAAAGGTCTTTAAGGAAAATAGTAGCTTTAGTAAGTCATAACAACAAGCGACCTTTGCCAGCGTGGGGGGAGAGCAATCCGACGAGAATCGTTCTTCCAGTGGACGAAGTCGTTGGCACCGTGGGCGCCGAAGACGAGGTCGTTCGCTGCGTTTCCCACGGAGTAGCCCTAGGCTCCTAACTTTGCTCAGATCGCGGTCCCGCAACCGTAACCGAGTGAGAGAAGAAGGCTGACGATTGCATCGTCAGTCGTCGTGAGAGAGAGCATGAGATTTGCTTGTGTATTCGTCATGTGGACCTGGATTTGTAGATGCTTTGCATTTGCTACCACTCCGAGTCAAGAATCGGAAGGGTTGTAGGGGATGAATCTTCTCACCACAAAGTAAACTATGTGTGTTTTTATTTTATTTATTTTATTTCATTTTTGTTGTGGAATTCCTGTAATTGTGTGGAGTCGGTGTCTTGCAAGGTTGTGTTCTTTGGTTGCGAGTATATTCCACTGTTCTGTGAGAGACGCAACGGCTTGGCGAGCCCTGACTTGTTTATAGTGTGGCAGAATAATCTTAGGTTTTGCGTTTTATTGAAAAGGATTGTTCTGGTTGTGAGCACTTGTGACGTGTACAACGCTAGGAAGGTGTCAATGGCTTGGCTGTTGGATATGCAGTGGACGGTGTGTTGGACGAATCAAATCCTCTTGCAGTAGAGAAGCTTGAAGTGTTTCGTGTTTGATAATTTCGTGGAGTGTAGGAGACCTTAATTCGAGAGATGTGGCATCTTGCAAGGAGGTTAGTCTCTCTCTTTTTGCCGCCGCTCTCGACCAAGATGCCGTTGCATGTAGGGCAATGTTGTTGGAACATAGAAGGCTTGTGTTCGGAAGTGCGGGAAGGTTGCAGCGCGTAATAGTCTGTTGTTTGTGTTGGGCTTATGCGCTTGGCGTTATGTTGTAGAGTTCTGCTTACGGTAGATTGTTATTCGTTGGCTGCGGAGGAGTGCAAGTTGATCTGCCATTGCCTGCTCAGATCCGCCCGCGTTACGGTGATCAGTCTGTTGGCGAGAAGTAGGTTTTACAGTATACTTTTGTCTCTGTATACTACTTCTTGTTACGTTCGTGCTTAGATTGGAGTCGAAGGTTTTTGGCGGTTGGGTCACAGTCGATCTTTGTAGATGTGGTGATCGCCATCCTTGAAGGAGGTGCAGATTGTAGCGCTGCACTTCGCTAGATTTCTTGTGCCGAGTCTGTTTGAAAATCTCTTGAACTGTGATTCTGCAATCGAGAGGCGCCCATGGGAATTCTTGTTCACTCTTATTTCTTGAGAGTGCTAGTTATTCACTTTTTTTTTTTTTTTTTTTTTTTTTTTTTTTTTTGTCTCGTTTAATTATTGTGATTTTTCAAAAAACGTGCCGTGTTTTCTGGTTTTGGAAGCGGAAGTTTAAGGCGCTAGAGTTTCTGACATGAAGCAATCTGTGCAGACATGAAGCAGTAACACGCATACCTGGAGCAGGCCAATTACTTCGGAGGTAGCAACTTAGGGCTGCTGGCATGTGCACGATTGTTAATAATGCATTCGTGGGATTGACCGTTAACTTTAGGCCTCCAGCGGTATGGCAGAGGCTTTAGAATTCTTATTTTAATGTTGATGGCGGAACAAGTGGCTATTCTTCAATGCTCTAAGGGGACTACAGAGGTAAACAGTGTTTTCACGAACGGAACGCATAGAAACAATGTATTCGAGAAGTCTATCGTTGACGTTGAAAGTTCAGTAGTGCTAGGGGAATCGAGTTGGAGACATGAGATTCGAAGTGGGGAGCTGATAGAATCAAGGAATGGGTTGAGCGAAGAGATCTATGGAGATGAACAATGCCATTCGGTGGCCATCGAAACCTTGGAGAATTGGCCTTCATGTTCTTCCCCAGGGGATACAAAAAGCTGCACAGTGAATTACGTTCGGATTGGTAGTTTCGGTGATTTGGAAAAGGAAGAAAGAGAGAATTCGGAATCAAGACATGAAAATTTGCAGGTCCATCCGAATGAACTAGTCCATTTTACAAATGTTATCAGGCCTAGGAATCTGGAGAATGTCGTAGGGAAAGCTGGTAAACGACTGGTTACTAGGACATTATCTGGAGAGGGAGAAAACACTGACCAAATAGTGTCTAACTTGCTTTCAAAACAGTTGAAGGATTTAGATGTTAAAGAAAGTGATTCGGAAGCTGAATTAGGTCAGGAAAGTGTTGAACCTATTGTCGAGAAGGTGGAGGGTGAGGTTGAATTTAAACAGGTAACCGATGAAATGTGGCTTGGCATGCGTGCCGACGATGAATCACATGAAGTGGATCGAAAAGAGAGGGGTTTCGAGATGGAAAGGCGTGAGGAACAGCTTGAAGGTGGAATAGGGATGTTACAGGGGGAGTCTGGGCAATCGGATGATGATTTACGGCTAAATCACGTTGAAAAGGACTTCGGCCTGCAGAAGAAGCAGAATGACATGGATAATAATATGCAGAACATGCCAGGAAGCATGCAATTCAGTGAAGAAGGGCCAGAAGCTGCAGCTGTCCCATGTACCTCTGTCCCCAATGACTCCGAAATGATAGTTGCTACTTCAAATCAACAGACTGCAGCTAGTCCACAGAAGGCTAACTTTCTTGCTTTTGAGGATAGGGTTCAGGAGGCTGATGAACAGGTGAAGGAAGAAGAATGCTTCATTCAGCCCATCTTGCAGGTGAAAGGAAACATTTATAATGTTGTACAGGAAGAACAACATGAGTCGCGCGAGAAGGAATTGCATTTGGAGAGTAGTTTGCTTTCCACAAACGAGGAGGTGACCAGGATCTCTGGTCTTCTGACAGAGGCTGAGTTGGCCTTATCGATCGAGCAAGAGAGACGAAAAGAATCGCTCTTGGAAGTGGATCAGCTGCTAGAAAATTTGAATGAAGAAAATAGTATCCGAGGAGAATATGAGGAGAAGGTAACAATGTTATCGTCCTTTCTGATTAATATGAAGGAGGAGTTGACGATTGATGGTGAGGATGGTGAAGAAGTTGTCGCGAGTAGGCTAGCATCTGTTTCGAAGGATCTAGACAAGGAGCTTGAAAATATGAGCTTTAAAAAGCTTAGTACCAGGTCTCTATTAAGTGAAAATGAGCAGGGCATTCGTTGGAAGTTGCAGCGGGATACACCAGTGACGCGGAAGGATAATTTAGAGCTGAAGCTTCATATGCAGTTGAGAAAGGCGAGAGAGAGAGAAGCACAGGTAGAGGCGATGTGGGTAGAGAGAGAGAGGAATTTAGTTACAAAGTGCAGTTACTTGGAGGCTGCCATCGTTCAATGGGAGTCGAAATACGAGAAGCGGGACATTGAAGCATTGCAAGAAAGGAAACTCTTAGAGATTGAGCTAGAGGCCCATCGCACGAAATGGGCTGATGAGAAGCTTCGTTTAGAAGCGGTCGTGCTGAAACAGCAGCAATGGCTTGAGGAGAAAGTTTCAAAGTGGACATCTTTGCTTGATGCCAAAGATAGAGAACTGAATTCTCTCAAAAACGAACTGGAAGAATTGGAGACTTCCTTAAAAATTGTCAAGCAGGCGTTAGAGAGTCCACCTCAGCAGGTTCATGATCAACAGAAACATATGCTAGAAACTTTTTGGCAAAGTAATACTTCATGTGAGAGTTACAAAGCAGGAAGGAGTTCGGAAGAAAGTGACGGAGAAAGCTGTCAGAGTATTGAGACGTTTGTTCATGCTACTGACGCGGTAGTGGATGAGCACCATAAAGAAACAGACTCGGGGATGGTTTTCGTAGAGAAACTCATATTAGAAAGAAAGGAACTTGAGGGGAAAGTTTCTAATTCACAAATGTCAATGGACGAAATGCGGACTGTGTTTCAGGATAAATTGAATCAGTCTGACGCTGAAATGAAGAATTTGGAGGCAGGACTATCATCGAAGACAGCTGAAGTTGAGGATTTGGTAGCTCAGCTCAATGCTAGGGAACGTCAATTGGAGGCTCTCATGCAGAAGTTTAGGGATGAAGTGTTGAGCATTGACAGAGAAGTTGAGAAGGAACGACATGAAACACGGGATGTGATGGAGATGCACTTTGTTGGAGAGCGCCGTCTTGTTGCAGAAATCCGAGAGAAAGAAGAGGGTTGGCAAAATGATTTGGAGGCAATTACGCAAGAGTTATTTGAATCAAGAGAGTGGGCTAGACAGAAAGATGTGGATATCATCAATTTGAAGGAAGATTTCGAAGCACTTGATGAGCAGAGGAAGGACGAGGAGCAAAGGTTATTTAATAGGATTCACTCTTTGTTGGAAGAAAAGGATGCTTTGACGGACGCACTTAAGCAAGAACAAAAGGCTCGGGTAGCAGCGGAAGCTGAATATCAGAGGCTTGAGGAGGAGCATGTAATACTTCTTAAAGAGTTGGGTGCCGAAAGAAGGAGGAATTCGGCAGAGCCGAAACATGGAGGCATTGACTGTCAGGATGATTTTGATTCTCAGGCCGCTGATTTTAGGGTAGTCAATGTGGATATACAAATTGAGGAAGCTATGAACGAAATTGAGAGCCTAAGAGAAGAATTGGACAACAAAGAAACACAACTTAAACACGCTAAGAAGGTCAAAGAGATTGAGTGGGAGAGACGTCAGGCTGCTTTGATTGAAGAATATGAAGATATGCTAGACATGCGAGAACAAGAATTGCAGCAGGTGTGGATGCGTAAGGAGCAAGAGCTTCTATCTGCGAACGACAAAATACTTCATCAGCTTGCCGACCAACGTGGGGAAACAGCCATAGTGCAAGGAGCTCTTAGAGAACTGGAATGGTTCATCAAGCACGGTGACACCAATATCAAAGCCAAGTTGGCGGACATATCTAAGAAAGAAGGCATGGTGAAGGTGCATACATCGCACTTGGAGGAGGTTGATCTGTATATCCAGGAACTTCAAGCAAAATTGGAGGAGTCGGAGAAGAAGAGAAAAAGTGCCGAGATTGCTGCATCGGTACGAGAGTTAAAACGAGTAGCTAGCTTTGATGTAGCGCTCGTCCAAGGGGACAAGGACAGGTTACTACCAAACATAGTTCGGCATGATGCACATCCCACATCTCAACTCTCTATGGAAAGTGGAATGGAGAGCTTGCGAATACGCACAAGATTTTCTCTTGGAGATACATTTGGACGCAGTTTCAATAGTCCGAGGGAGATTCAGCCAGACCCATATTTGGAGGTCGAAAATTCCAGCGGGTATAACCCTCTCCCTGCCTGCCTGTTACCTTATGTCCTTTATGTTTATCTCGTAGAACTTGGTAAGGGAATTATATCCTAGGTCAGCGTGTAGATTATCCTATCTCCCCACATTTTTCATTTTGTCGATTTTAAAGTGAGATTGTATTCCAAGTTTTAATACAGAGTGCCTGTAATAGGTTTGTATGCTCAAATAAAGGAGAGCGTGTGTATACTTTGTGTGCATGTTGTTCTGTAGTTTTTGGTAATGATGGTTTCTATTGAAGGGCTGCAGTGCTGGTCGTTATGGTGGAAATATCGGCTCTAGCACCAGTTATGGTCAGCCTCGCTATGATTACTCCCTTCCAGTGTTGCCTCCTCCATCACCTGGACGACGGCAGCAGAAGTGGTTTGTCGATGTTTCTTGGTTGGAGAACGCCCGCAAGGTATTCAAGAACCTCGCACTTCAATTGGAATATAGTCTCTTGTGAGATTTCCTTGTTTAAGTGCAACTCTCCTAGCAGCTCCTAAAGTCAATTTTTATTGATTTTGCTCTCTTTCTATTACGGTCTAGATAAGTATTTATCTATATGTATGGTCGTAGAGTTCCTGTTACACGGTCCTGTTACCAGGATTGCAGGAGAAGGTTGTAAATTATTGAATAGTAATATACATGGTATTTTACTGCTACAAAGAAATCACTCAAAGCAGTGTAGCAGAAATGAGAAGCTTATATCTCATGTATGACGATTGACGTGTCAATTGTGAGTGAGTATACTGATGTGAATTAATGCTTCGCAACAGGAGCAAACAATTTTACGGAACCAGCTGGACTTCGAGCGACAACAGATCTGTTCATTTGGACAGGTAGACACGTCTTCCTTGCACGAGAAGCAATCCTAGTGCATCCCTAGTGACTGCCATGTTATTTTTGCATATCTTTGAATTTTCGTTCCGAAGTTGGACGCCCTAGTTTGCACTTAAGTTGGTTGAAATTCCACGTCAGTGCTATGAAAATTTTAGGTTAGGATTGATAAACCCTATAGTGGTTTGGCAGGTTGAAGCATATAATAGGATGATAGAAGCAGCGGGTTTAAGAGCCTTGGAGGAGAAACATGAAAACGAATCTAAAATCCTGGCTTTGCAACAGGAGGTGCGCTGGTCCCAACCAAACCCTCTCTTCTTTTGCACTCCCGGGTTGCATGCTTTAACAAGCTGCTCATCACTCAGAGGCCCTCCGACAAAGGATCTGTCAAGCCATAATTCAATATTCCCAAAACTCTCAGGAGAAGTGTGAAGGTCCTTTCAGTGATTTATAACGTCAATGTGCAGTCCCCATTCAAGGGGAGCCATCCTACCGGCTGTTATCTGTGCCTTCAGGTAGGTCTTCTCACGGTGCTCTGGTGAAATTTGAATTATTTAAGTGCCGCAATTCTTGAGTAGCGTTCAATACTGTTCTTAGATAATCCACAAATTTAATCGAAAAATGAAAGTATGTTGCGCAGAGCTTAGAAGTATTTCTAGGATTTCGTGTCAATTTATGGTACAATATTCAAATAAAAAGTTCAAAGGAATGGTTTGCCGCAAGAAGTACAGGGTAGTCCATGGTGGGAATTTAAAAAATAAAACTCCGGGTTATGTTACAAATATCCAGTTGAATTAAGTTGTTAACTCAGGTTTATTTTGCTTTTAGCAACTTACAAGGATTTCTGTCAACATCACCCTGTTAGCTTTTCGGAATTTTCATTATGGACTTCCCTGTGTACAGCCTTGTAACGGTCATCTTGTAAGTGCTTGTTCACAAGAGTAATTTACGGAAAGCCCTCTAATTTTTCATAACCCTTTTTCTGATCAGTGATGCAATTTGAAACTGAAACTTGAGTTGAGTACTTTATTACTAATTTTTTTTTGTCAACTCTCACCCTAATGCATTTCTAGTGACGCATCTCGTTAAGCTGTTGAAATGTCACCCTATTGGTGCGAACAGGTGTTGATGCTGCGGAAGATGCTGGCCGCCAGGTCCGAGACGTGAAATTGATTTCATTCAAGGTTCGAAATGTACCATGTGTCAGCTTAGCTGCAACTTTTGTACAACACTTACACAGATGGTGGAACCATCCACATTCAACACTTGGAGCTCATGGTTTGTTCACGATTGTGATGGTAAGATCGCACTGAAAGTGGACGTGTAATTTTATAAGCATGTCTGATGTGTCATCCATGCGCGGTAGTGCTTAGCAATTGGCGAAGTATCTATAATTGTCGCTCTTTTTTATAGAGAAACTCTGGAGAACTGGAGATTATTTTGGCTACCATCGATTGGGCATTTACTAACCCATCATGGCAGGAAATTTTTGGATAGGGATGATAATGTCACCTGTTGAATTGTGTATACATGGCTTACATAAATGCTACCTTCACAATGAGGAAAGCTTTCAAGCAGCCGTAATTGTTACGTGCTTATGACTTGGTTGCTACTGAATTGCAAGAGACTGAGTGTATTTGAATTTCCATGGAAGCATCAATGCATGCATGGGAGTCTGCATCGGTGAAAACAACTCACTGCTAAAAAACATAATGTAGCATTTGGAAGAATTATCCTATCGAATACTGATGAATGCGACATGAGCTGTAGAACCAAATTGATGGTTAAAATTTATATTTACAAATAGTATCAAGAAATGATAACATGTTCCATTGTTAAAAGAAATATGAATATTTGCATTTAATAATAGAAATTAGAAACTCTGGAATTTTCTTGAAACGAATCTAAACCCAACACATTACACATTTCGACAATTGTAGTAATATATAGGTGTTGAAAATTTTATATGACGAAGTAAAAACATTTACTGAATTCTGTTTCTTGCCGTAATTTTAAGTTAAGCTTTAGATGTTTATAGATTTTTTTTCTTTATTCTTTTTTCTTGTCATCATTAGAATAAAATAATTTTTTTAACACCTTTTTTAGATTGAAAGCACTAGTATTAATAATTTCAATGTTTCTACTTTTTTTTAACAAAAAATTGTTAGTTTTTATTTACAATAATACTACTTTTATTTATTTATTTATTTATAAACTAATCCTAAATTAAACTTCAAATTTTTATTTTATATGTTTTACAATTTTATTTATTTATTTCTTATTTGATTTTAGTGCAACAAAATCTAATCTTTCTATTACAATTATTATTATTATTATTATTATTATTTTTTATTACTTTTTCAATATTTTTAAGTGTTTTTAATATAAAAAGTAGATTGTCCTAAGATTTAATTGTTTACCTAAGATTAGGCAAAGATGCTACAACACCATAGCCTAATTATCTTAAATATTATTTATACCTTAAATTTAGCAATGCCATTGTTAATTTATCTAAAATTATATTTGCTTATAATTATTTTTAATCCATTTAATTATCTATTTTAAACTCTATTTTGAACCACCGAATTTGGTGGTTATCTAATAAAGTATTATTTTTATTTTTATTTTTTAATAGTTTACTTTACTATGCATCTTTATTAATATATTACAATTATTTTTGAAATTTAAAGTACTTATATTCTATACAATAAAAAAATAAAAATAAAAAACTAAATAAAACAATAATAGTTTTCTAATATAAATTTATTAGTACATTTTTTTCTTAAAATTTTAAAAGGTTATCTTATTAATTTTTATTTAATTTTAATGGATATTATTCCAAACATCAAATTAAGTTATAGTAAAAGAAAAAATATACTAGAGTAATATATTTATCAATGAATTCTCAATTGCATCTTTTTTTACTTTCAGTTTCATTTTGTCACACATACATATATATATATATATATATATATATATAATTTAGCTATATTATGATAAGTCACATCTTATTAACTTGCTTATAAAATCAACATCCACTTCTTGTATCCTACTTACATTTGTTTGTTTAATTCTGTTTTACAATAAAAAAAATAAATTATAACTTGTTTATTTGGTATTAGTTTTATACTAATCAAAGTTCATGTATTTCCTTTTATTATCATTTCTGCTTAATTTTCTTACATTACATGTATAGAATTTTTTTAACATGAACAAGTTCTTTAACATATTAAATAATCTTTGTTGTTTGTAAATAAACACAAATGGTAAATTTTACATCCATTCTATTTTGTTTGATCAAATGTTCTATGTACATTTATTGGTTCATTCATTTCAAGTTAACACTTAAATACATAATTTTAAACATTATTCACTTATGTAATAAAATTTGCTATTCCCCATGGCATATTTTTCTTCTTAAATTGCATAAATATATATAAAAATAATTAGATAATCTAGATGATATATAACAAATTCTTTGTAAAGATTTTTTCCACCAAAAACTATCTGCTCTAATAACAATATTAAGGTCAAAACCAGTAAAACCTGATACCGATTATTTAGAGCAAATAATTTAGACCAATCCCATCTATGTGTAGATGGGTATCCTATATAATCTCCCAACATAATGCTCCTTAAAAGTTATAACTGTCAAACTCTCATGTGATTTTGGAATCTTGCCACACTGCAAAATCAATCAGGAAGACAGCACGCTAAGAAGTGATACACCAAGATTACAAGGAATAAACTTTCTCCCTACCTCCAGAGATCATTTCTATTATATTCCTTTCTAGAACAGTGTCGGCTGCATTACTAACCCATTTTAACCACACCATAACTTTGTGCTGCACATACAAAATGACCGTTTGCATCAATCAACGAGCAAGCTCCCACATACCAACTGTCAAACGACATTCACAGATGTATAAACGCCGGACTCAAAAGTCAGGCAAGACTCAGGAATTGCACCGGAATCAGCGAGAGACAGTTCCGGGCCTGTGCAGCGGTGGAAAGCGAACAGCAAGGGTGCAGTGAACGACGTGGAAACCTGACGGGTGACGAACATCTGCTCCATGATATGACTGCGCTGTGACACACGACCACATGCTCAAATCCATCGCCTACGTCATAAATATCATTTACACTGCTCCGTTGTGTCCCAGTGAAGGGAGCTGCAGCCACAACGCAGCGATAGCAGAGAAATGCCAAGCCCGTCTCTTACTGGTTCCACCGCAGAACAGTGCAAGTTTACACATGATCCATCTTAGTCACCGGCAATTTTCAACTTGTGTGAATCTGTTGCTCAGGGTTCTGCTACATTACCAGTTTCTATGATTGCAATCCTACTTCCCAGCAGGACTGGACCCGTCCGACTTCGTCCACACGCTTGTGATCAGCGAAGGGACTGTGCCTGTATTCACCATGCACCGTTAAGAGGCAGGGCACCGAGGCTGGAAAAGTTGCTCGGAATGGGCGACTTGCCCAGTTCCGTCACGACTTCCCGGACGGTACACATTCCGGGCTGGCGAAACACAGAGAGCACCGGACCCGCGCCTGAGATAGTCAACGACAGTACATCCACAGCCTCGTCGGACAGGTAGCGGTTGAAATGCGGTTCCAAGCTTGCCACACCATGATGCCAAGATTCGCCGAACTCTCTGCCAACCGCACGGAAACTGAATCTTGGCACGTGCGCCATGCTGGCCACACCGTGGGAGTGTGTGCGTATGCGCTGGCGACGAACAGCATTTGGACATCCTCCGTTTTGTACAAGCTCTGACCGATTATCACGTAGGTCTCGGCAAACAACTGCCCAAGTCAACATTCCCCATACCCATCGCTAGCTGTTACGACTGGACACACGACATCAAGTTATCATCCGCGGGGCGTACATTTTATAGATGGGGCTTCACCCACCATGAAACCATAGACACTAATCTCGAATGTGTCAACCCGGACCCCGCTAAGATGGTCGGGGTAGCTACATGACAGTGCATCGAGAGTGTACCATAACCTACAACGGTAGGACCGAGAATGTCTTCCCTGGTAAAATTTGCGACCAAGGAGGTCACTGATTACGACTGCGCGAAAGCACTTCTCACAATCCTCACCGAGGCTTCTCAACCTACTAATTTACACACAAACTCCTACAATCCTCGGACCAGATACTCCTACTGTACAGGTGGATTGCAAACGCCACACTCCACGCTCACACCACCTCTCCGCCACCCGGACCTGGCTTCATCTTTTGCATCCCGGATCGGCCTACTCACCCATCTCGGCTGCCGAGACGGGCGCTCCGCCGCGCGCTACCTGCATTTGCATCCTCCTACTCCCCTACACCTCCGAAGGGATCATAAGAATCCCTTCGCCATCCCTGTAGTTCGACATGCTTGTACTCGGAACTTCCAGGACCTACACTCGGCTCGGAGAAGCAGTCACGCGGAGGACTTGGGGCGTGACAGTGGAAGCTTGGTGACAACGTTCCATGCCACCACGCCTACACCTGCCCTCACTAGGGCCTCCGCCGGGGTCGCCTGCAGGGCTGGTGTCGGCCTACGCTAATCATGCTTGGGGACTCGCAGCTAGAGTCATTTCTCTAAACACTTTCAGCCTTCGCTGCCGCTTCATCTCCATCTCTGACGCCGACAGGTCCGCCATGGGAATGGGCGCCAGCTCCTTACTGAACAGGCTTCGCGACAGCGGGTCCCCCCCGTAACCCTCGCCCTCCGCATTCTCGCACCCGAAGTCCAGGTCGTTAGGGCTCTGGGTGAACCCCAGGCAGCTCCACGCACTCACTGTCTTCTCCTTCACTGGGGTCAGCGTTCTGCTGCGCTTGCCCACCGCGTTGTGGAGGGGTGGCAGCCTCGGGGGATTGATGTTCACATTCTGGTTCTGCAGCGGTTGGATCACCGCCGGGGCGACCTTCTCCGAGAACGATGCTTCGGTGGTCTGCATGGACAGGGAAAGCCGGGCGGCGGGCTGATTCTCGCTGTATTCTCCACACCTCGCCCACTCAATGCCGAAACCTGCAGGGACAATCGAGACAGGGCGTCAGACGCACATGTGGCACACCTCCACTTCTGCGAGCATGAAGAATGCTCCAACACACACACACACCATTGCAGGCTCCCTCCACCGCACCCGACCAGATCTTTAAGTCCAATCACTCCTTGCCCCACCCATGGTCACACACCCACCCCATGTCAAACAAAACTTCGCGACCCAATACCTGGAGGATTGGTCTTCTGGCTGCCCCATCCGCCCGACACCCCAAACGGTTTCGCGACCCGGTTCTCCCCCTGCCCACACCCCCCCGCATTCACGTTTGCGCCATTACGGACCGAGTTGGTCAGATCGAACGTCAGCGGCGCTCGATCGCTGCTGGACAGCGGAGGCTTCACAGCTGACACTCCGTTGCCGCCACCAGCCATCCGCCGGAGGACCGAAGCCTCCTTCGCCACTGCCGGGTTGAAGGGTTTGGCATCGCCGCTCAGGGATTGCTCAGCCAGGGGAGGAGTGCCTGAACCAGAGTCAACGTCCACTTTCACCCCAAATTGCCTGCTCAGGAACGCGTTCCCCAGCACCGACACCGTCTCCAGCCGCTGCCGCAGCGTCTCCGCGTGCCAATTCATCGGCTGCTTAGAGCTCCCCAGGAACCCCTGCACGCTCTGCTCGCCTTGCACATTCAGCGCGTCCTCAACTTCCAGCGACGAGTGGTCCAGCTCTTCATCCGACCACCCTGCACGCACCCCACTCTGGAACCACGTCTCATCCCCCTGCTGGCTCGCTGCGTGCGCCTGCCCTCTGGGCGTCGCGGGCGCCTGGTACCCCGACTTCTGCTGCGATGGTCCGAACCCTGCAGTGGCCAGGAGAGCGCCACTCATGGGAGGCTCAACAGACTGCGAAAATTGTTGCTCCAGGTTCGAGCGAGCCATTCGCCGTGGCTGTCGTGGCATCGCTGGTTGAGGCTGCCACAATGACGAATGCTGCAGGTCGTATCCACCTTCGAACCCGGGGATAGCAAACGACCTCAGATCCTCAACTGCCTTCTCATGCCCTTTCGCGCCCATGGAAGCCTCCAGGTCCTGCAGCATTTCCTGAGCACGGTCGTACGATTTCAGGTGCGAGTCCGAAGCCCACCGATTGTCGTTGCACCGAGTCACGCTCTGCAGCATGGCCTTCGCCTCCTCCAGACGCCCTTGCTTCATCAGGCAGATTCCTAGATTGCAAACCTTGTTGTTGTCTGGCTCGATCGACAATGCTTTCCTGCCAACCGGTACACACGCGCGCACCACCGTCAGTGCATACATCATCTCCTGCCTCACCTCGCCAATATCTCTGCAACGCATCCACATGCGCACCCGCATATACAACAACCTATCCCATGCGCCCACACTATCCTCATCCCCATCCCCATCTCAACTTCGAACACAGCTCATCACTGCCATGCTGCTGGAATGCTTTGCGGTCATCACCTGTACACGGCTTCTGCAGCAACAAAGTTCGACTGCTGCATGTGTGCCCAACCCAGATTTCCCTGCACCACCACCACCACCACCAACGGACTGCAGTTAGCACCCATCCTGGAGCGAGTCATACAAGCATGCCACCCCTCTCCCATACCACTGCCATCAGCTCTCCCAGGTAAGCCCAAGTCAACACCAGCTCATGCGCACCAGAAGACGAGTCGCTTCCTGCTCGATCGACACTTGGAACTTCTTCCCCTGCGATCTCGCCGTCTTCGTCCGTTTGCCGTTGAACGCCATCCCCTGATGGATCAGATGCAACTTGTGCTTCAGGAGATCAATTTGGTCATCCAGCCTACCGCACCTCTGCAAGGTCCACAATGTCCACCGGTCAGGTTGGCATCTGCATTCCCCACGGTGAAACCGGAACGACCAAGCGTTGCGAAACTCCGGGTTCCTGCACTACTTCACGCACCTTGTACAGATCGAGCAACACATTGTCCAGCGACTCCTGGGCCTGGTCCGAGCACCGGCTGCGCAGCGACTTAATGGCTTCGATGGCCTCCTGCGGCCGGTTCTGCTGTTTCATCACTATGGCCATGTCCTTCAGAGCGCTGTCAACTCTGTCCCCAGCGTTTATGGCTGCCCAAAACAACGCGATCGCACGGTCGGGGTCCTTGTCCACCAGCTGCACACAAACCGCATTCGTCAATACCCTGCACTCACAGTCGAACCCCAACCAATCAAGCATCTACGACGCACCACAGCTGCCTGGGTGGCACTCATACCAAATCTTCTCACAAACGTCACCTTCTTCCGTCGCCGTTCCTCCACGTTCACATTCTCTACCATAGCTTAGCGGTGCTGCCATCAATCCAATGCACTATCCGAAACATCCTGGAGGGCATCCCTCTCGAGCCCTACACGTAACACTACTCGACAGTCTCTCGGGACCGATCGCGATTAGCTACTTCTGCGGCATCCTGTCCGCAGAAGGTACAACAGTGTGCTCTGAATTGCTCTCAGGGCTGCTCCTGAGGTAAAAAGAACACCACATTCCTTCGACGCAGCTAGATGGTTAGCCATGTCATTGGATCCCGCATCACTTGTCCACATGCATCTCCGCTGCGATGCTACTGTCTCGCATTCGGATGCATGACCTACAATGAGATGCTATATGTTCATGACTGACACAGAGCGAGAGCCAACAAAAGTACCTGGACGTGCTTGGCCTTCACATAAGGGGTGTCACCCACTGGCACCTTGTGAACTACGTGGAATGAATCAGCCCTCGCCGACAACCGCTTCGACGGAGGCTTCACAGGTGAGCACGGAGCTGACTTTGTAACGCGCCCGCCATAAGGCATGTGACCGGCAGCCGGCTGCAAATACTGCTCACCCCACATCATCCTGATCTGAGAATCGGATACGGCCGATTCTGTACAGGCGCTGCAATGTCGTTGTGCAATTTCACACTCTTGCAGCTGGAAAGCTTCTGACAAGTAAGCTGCTGAGATTGCAACTGCGGAGTTGGCACAATTCAGCTGCTTTCGAGGATCGAGCGAAGAACTGGTCCGGCAGACTAGTTGGGTCATAGAATGATGAATGTGATGCCAGAGTGTTCCTCGAACCTGAAATATTCACAGTGCTGGCAGCAAGATACAGCCGGCAATTTGACCCAACTGATTGTGATAGCTTCGATGTGCCGCTCCTCTGGATTGTGAATTGGTATTATGCTAGTGGAAGAGTCGGTCTCCTAGAATCAGGAACGTGATGGCCCAACAAAGTCGGCTCTCTTCATGAGTCAGGTCTTCAAGGTATTTGTGAGCTCCACTGCATCTGTTTAATTGCAAGTACAGGACACCATCATCAGGGAGATCGGAAGAGTTGTCTCGAAAATTACGGGGAAAGGGAAGTGGAGAAAGCACGGTTACAGCAATTGAAACTGACAACACATCAACAGAACACTGATTGGCAACCTACATCCAAAGACAGGCTAAATTAAAATGAATTCCACCATGAGCCCTTTCTGCTCACCTCAGCTCACAATGTTCCTAAAACGGGTGATCGACATCAAATATTGCCCTCCATGACACCTCCCGAACTCGAAGCTGTCCCCAGTAAGATGGATCCGTGCCGGCGACGAATCCCACAAGCTTCACAATCGCTCCACCGCGTGAAGCAGAGAAAAGAGGAGACTGGGAAAGTGCACAATGGAACCATCCACAAGAAGGGCAGAGAGGAGAAATTCGGCTAAGAGATAGAAGGGGAGAAGAAGAGGGGGATAAGCGGAGCAGAGCATGAGAGCAAGAGGACGGTGGGGTGGTTTCGATGGGGGTGGAAGAAAAAGGAAGCGGCAGCGGAGCAAGCTTGCGAGCGAGGTGCAGGGTAGCCGTTAGGGGGCACAACGGCTACATGAGGAGGGGGAAGGGGTCCCTCCCTCCTCGCAACGGACCTCCCTTCCCACCGCCTGGACCCCAATCGTCGCTGGGTCGTTGGGTTGGGGTTCTTGCACCAAACTAAGCTTTCCAAAGGCACCATTGTTCCTCCTCAAGTGTGTCACTCTAGAGGAATCTATTTTGGATGGAAAAAATTATTTAATTGAATAATTATCCTTTAGTACATGTGTATAACTTTTTATTTTTCTTATAGAAATTGGTATTGTATGAATAAATTATTCATGAGAATGTTAAATAGAATTAGGCTTTTAATAAATTAATCCATCCATCCTAACCATCATGAAAAAAAAAAAAAAAAAAAAAAAAAAAAATCTCTACATTCATTTTTCTACTATTGGATACAAAAGAGGTGCAAAAAAGAAGACAAGGATGAGACTTTAGATAAGAATAGGTGTTGCAAGTATATTATTGATCATATACAAGATTGTAAAAAAGTATTGACTCGACTTGAGGAAGTTCATCTTATATTATCAGGCATAAAATCTATATTTGGGATACAAGAGGTCATAAATGTTGGATATTTATATAGATTTTATTGAAGAAAATTAGATCCAAGCAAAGTTGATGCAATTGAGAGAATGAAAGAAGATTGTAGTTCTTTAATAGAGGTGCATAGGTTTTTGGGTGCATATGTATTTTATCATATTTGAACTCTTCACTATGTTCACATAGCAAATCCATTATATGAGCTGTTACACAAGAGTTATTAATTTAAATAGAAAAAAAAATATATATAAAAAGTACCAAAATTGAAGAAATTAATGATATCATGTCTAATATTGAAAAAAATTCATTATATATTATGGATATAGATTTGCAATCCAATTTGGAGCTAAGATTTTAAGTACTCTCTAACATGCATATTCATAAGTATAAAGAGAATTATAAGGGATTATTTCAGCTATGAAAACTGAAAAAGATTATTTGATAGAGGCAATGGTAATGATTGAAATAGATTATTTACCTTTACTTTTTAATGATTACTGTGATTTTCATTTTACTTATTCTACAATTTCTTCCAGAATAAACCTGTATAGGGGAATTCGAACACAGGGAAAGACTAAGCGCATGAGTTTCACTTGTTAGGGTCACACAATTAACTGTATTTCGAATCACTAAAACACTAAGAAATACTACAATGCTTTTTCCCAGTGACAATACTCCTTCATCAACTGATAATCACAATGTGCAACCCTGCACTCTCAAAAGACTGCTCAAAACTCAATAAATTCCATCCAACACCAGGAATAATAGAATTCACTCCAACCAATCTGAATTCACAAAATTCCTATAATCACAAACTTCCTTTATCGAAACACACATACACAACTTTCAATAAACAATAATCATAATCTTTCATCCATAATCAATCTTTCAATAATTCTTCATATAATTCAATCACTTAGTACTCCAATTACATAATTAATAACGTATAAATCAATCTTTGATTTATTCCACAGACTCACTTCTCAGTATTCAAAAACTATCCATTATTCTTCAATAACAAAGCAAACAAAAGAAACAAAGAAGAAGCACCAAGCTTAACCCCGGCTCATGACTATCACAGTCTAGCCCCCCAAAAAACTTCTACAACTCCTATGTAATTGCTACTGATTTCCAGATTCTAATCGTAATCTTGTAATAACCACTTCTAATAACTAAGTCAATCATCCATCTTCCTAAATTGACTATTCTATGGACTATTAATCTATTTTATTAATATCTTACAAAAATGAACTAATATCTATTCTACATAGCCCCACTCCTATTTATGCAACATCCTCGCAAACACACAATTGATTCCTATGTAAAACCTACTTAACAAAACTCTACAAAATTACTAATTCCTTTGGCCTACCTAATTAATCATTTGCTGTATTATCGAATATAGGTTCCACCGATTCTGGTTCTAAATTCAAATTTTTCTCGTCCTCCAATCTGTCCATCGGCTCCTTCCTCAACTGGTTTGATAGATCTTCATTATACTCACCCAATTCACAAACTTGAGCCTCCTGTTTCAAGATCTGGGCATCACGGAGTTCCAACTGATGCTGCTGCTAACTCATCCATTCTAGAACATTTTCAATTGATACTTGAGAGTGGCTTCTCACTGTTAACTCTTCCGTCAATTTTGCCACCTCAGCTTGTAAAACTTCGATTTCGGATGTCAACTTCTTTGTTTTGCATCTGGATTGATCACTCAATGCTTCTTTCTCTTTCGTCAATAACTTTGCCTTGTCTCTTTCCGCTTGCAACTGGCATTTGAGTTTCTCCCATTTCAAATCCCATATCTTACGATTCTGGATCAATTCGTCTCATTGTCCTTCCACAATCTGTAAGATGTATTCTTTTTCTTTCGTCCAAGACTCATATTGGTGAATCCATTTCTGCTCCAATACCAGCTTGGATTCCTCAATTTCATTTGTCGTCCATTCTTGCTCTTCAATTCTTTGGTTTTGCTCTGATATTACCTTCTTACTGTCTTCTAAATCCCATTTGCTATTGCCTTCTACATCCAATGCTCGCACCATACAATGTATTTGTGAAATGTGCTTCAATAAAGCATTCTTAAGAGGTATTCCTTCGGGCAATCGATCTTATGGAAATGCCAATTGATTAATATCCATAAAAATTGGAATTTCATTCTCCTCCTTCACTCCTAAATAAATTGGAACCCATTCTAATTCAGCAAATGGAACGACCTCTTGTGCCATTGTACGACTTGACTCCCCAATTTTGTGTATTACATCCACGATATTGACATTCTGTGCCAACAAATTTCGTTCTCTCTGCGGAGGCATTGGCACTGGTACTAGTACGGGACTTTCTTCTACTGGCGTTGTTTGACGCAATGTGTATGCGATCACAGCATACACATAATTGAAACAAAGTAAATAAGTGAATTTCACCAATTTCTACTTGGCTTCTATCTTTGCATGAATACGAGTAGCTACGTATGCTACCCAGTTGAACATCATCCCTTCCAGCGCCTCTACCGCTGCATATAATAATCATTTGGACATATATGTGGGGTGTTGGTACAATCCTAACCGCCTCACCACAAAATGGAACCATTCCACGAGTTCTGGTGAAATTGCCTCTATATTTTGCCAACCTTGGCTCCTCTCAAAGGTCGACATACCTCTCTTGAAATATGTTCCTAGATTGAAGTCGCTTGAATCATCAACTCCTACTGCAATTTCTCCAATGAGAAGACAAATCACCTTTTCCAGGATTGTTCCATCAATCCCGATAATTCGTCATTGTACCACACTCGATCCATCCTCCGGGTCGTAGTTCGTAATATATTCTTCCATTAATGACATATTAATTGATGATAAGCGATTTGACAGGTGCAAAAACTGGAACAACTATGCATTTTGAAAGTCTTTTATTATTTTTGGCGTCCAACAAATATCCAACTTCATTGGCTCCATATTCGTAATGATTATCACAGAAGGTGGTTTTGATGCACATCTAGCTCTCACATTTTGGCCATTGTCCTCTTTGTTTGTAGCTCGCTTTGCACTTTCAATTGCCATGATGCTCCCTCTCCCAAATTCTTAACTAGAACTACTATGCTTGAAAACGTAAGAAACACAAGAACTAGCAATCTCAGAAAACAACCAAGAACGACAATACAGAATAATTTCTAACTGGTGCCCTACTTCTATTCTCTCAGTACTGGTCATCATGACAACATGTTATCCATACTATCCGTTTCTCACCTCCGTCCTATCTGACACATTAATAATTACTATCTCTTCAGCCGCCTCTACACTCTAATACACTTATACCATACTTAAGTCTACCTTGTGTCCATTCGAAGTCACCCCACAAAAAAATGAAAAACCGTCTCGGATTTTATGTATTATATAACCATAATTGGTTCCCGTTAATGCGGATCCTGAAGTAATGGCCCATGAAATCTTCCAATTGAACAAACCCATTGGAAAAACCTTCAATCACCTGATACGGCCCATGCCAACGAACTTGAAATTTTTCTAGAAAATGATTAAATTGGCTATCATACAGTAATACCAAATCATTGGACATAAAAATCTTTGGACGCAGTTTACTATCATAGTAACTCTTCTTCCGTTTATGAGTTGCTTCCATATAGAAAAGAATTGTAGTCCTTATTTCGTCTAATTCTTTCCATTTCACCAACCGAGAATGTAATGACTCTTTATCACTGAGTCGTTCATCCAAGGTAATTTGTAAACTTTGAACCTCCAATTCGATGGATAAAATTGCCTCTTGACCGTAAACTAGTTAAAACGGAGTAGATTTGGTAGTTACTTTATATGCAGTGCGATATGCCCACAAAGCCGCAAAGGTTTGGTCTCCCAATTGATACCTGCCCCCAAAATTGTCTTAGTCAAGACATTGCACAAAATTTTGTTGGTCTTTTTCGTTTGCCCATTTGCAGGAGGATGATAAGGAGTGGTTTTTTGATGCTTAATCTCATATGTGTTCGTCAAGGCAGCTATGGTAGCATTTAGGAAATGGGTGTTGCGATCGCTAACCAATTCCTTCAGACACTCAAATTGAGTTATAATATTCTCATATAGAAAAGTAGCCACCGTACTGGCATTATCATGGTGGGTAGCAATAGCCTCTGTCTATTTTGTTACATAGTCCATGGCGACAAAAATATATCGCTTCTGGCTAGGTTTTGACGCTGGTGCGATGGGACCGACAAAATCAATACTCCATTTTTTGAATGGAGCGTGTGCCAAGATTGGAACTAACGGCATGGCGAAAGTGCCCATAGGTCGACTAATTCATTGACAGGGATGAAAATGAGAAACAAATTGGTGCGCATCAAAAAACATTATGGGCTACCAATATCCGGCCATTAAAGCCTTGTGAGCAGTACTATCTCCCGTAAAATGACCACCACAAGTATCTAAATGGCGACCTCCGAGGATCGAATGTACTTCATTTGAAAAGATACAGCGATGTAAAATGCCATCTTTGCCTTGTTTATACAAAGCATTGGGAATCATTGTGTATGGGACACTCTTCAAAATGACTCCCTTCTTAAGCTTCTCGGTGAAAGTCGGCGGAAAGGTCTGAAAGGTTAGAAACTAAATGATTTTACTATACTTGGGAGAAATCACATCCACCATAAATAATTTTGTGTCGAGAAGAGCATCCGGGACAGGCTCATTGCCGAGAATATTAGACAATCGAAATAAATGATCAACATTAGCATGTTTCTTCCCAGGTCGTACGACAATTGTAAAATTGAACTCTTGTAAGAGTAAGACCCATCAAACAATGCGTCCACTCAATTGAGGCTTATTAATCATATATTTGAGGGCATCATAATCTACATAAAAAATAAACAGATACCCAAGCAAATAGTGCCAAAATTTTTGAACCAAGTATATCATACCCAACGCTTCTCGTTCAATAGTAGTGTAATTGTGTTTGACAGCCATCAATTACCGACTGGCATAATAGATAGGATGATCCAGCCTCTTGTCATCCTTGTGACTTAACACCGATCCAATAGCCACATTGGATGCATCAACATACACATGAAAGGCTCCGTCCAACAAAGAGCCACCAATATTGGTACAAAGACCAATTTTGACTTCAACACTTCAAAGGCCACGATACACTCCATGGTCCAAGTGGGACTCATTCCATCTGGCGGAGGTTTCTTCAATAAGTTCATTAAAGGTTGATAAATAACTACAAATGAATGAATGAATCTTCGATAATAACTGACATGGCACACAAACCCATGAACACCAAAGACTGTCTCTGGGTGGGGCAAGTTCACTATATGCTACACTTTGTCAAGATCTGTAGCAATATCATGACTGGAGATGATATGTCCCAATAATTTATTGGACAAAACACCAAATTGACACTTCTCTGAGTTCAACGATATGCCAAATTTAACACATTGAGCCAAACATTTGCCCAAACAATTAAGATGATCCTGTTTTGTACTGAATGCACAAAAGTCATCTAAAAAGATCTCCATAAATAGCTGGAGATAGTCTTTGAAGGCCTGAGTCATCACTCTTTGAAACATGGCTGGAGCGTTACATAATCCAAAAGGCATCACGCAATAAGCAAATGTGCCCCAATCCGTAGTAAAGGTCACCTTAAGCTAGTCTTCTATTGCAATTTGAACTTGATTATATCCAAAAAATCCATCAAGGAATGAATAACATTTGTGATCGGCTATGGCATCCAATATACTATTTGTGAAAGGCAACGAAAAGTAATCCTTCTTGGTGGCTGCATTAAGTTTTCGAAAATCTTGACAAATAAAGATTTTTCCATTCTTTTTTGGCACCATGATGATTGGAGAAACCTGCTGTCGTGATGTTACATGATTAATAGGTGAAAGAGTGTGGAGATTATTATAATTTAAAAGATCTTAGTTCAAAGTATTAGAACAAATTATCTTAGAAATATAGTTAATAGCCAAAGGGGTAGAAAAATTAAAAGGTACCAATGCTGCCTTTTAGAAAGGTGACTTCTACTTACTTTGTAGTACCATAAGTAAGGCAAATCAAAGTAGATTGGAAAAATAAATGATATAAGAATCTTTAGAAGAAAGTTAAGAGTAAATTCTAGAAAAAATTTACTTAGAAAAACTAGATAATGATACCCGGAGAGGGCCGATTATGAACCAGGGTCGAAATCAGACCCTGAGGCACAAAACCGAGTCTCGACGACGACTCCGGGACTCTTTGGCAGATCGGAGAATGGAGTTGGAGAGAAGGTTGGATAGGGTTTCTATGGGCGTTGATTTTGGGTGATTTGAAGTTGATATGAATTTGTAAGAGCTTTGCAAAGTTGAGTTTTTTTTCGGATGACTTGGGTTTTATGAAATAAAATGGAATATATGTTTTGAGTGATTTCAAGAGTTTTGTTGTAGATCTACGGGTGAATTTTTTTCGGTTCATTATTATAGTTGTTTTGAATATATGTTGTAAATTTGAGCTTGATCTAACGGTTGAACTAAGAGATATTGAGGTTTAAGTGAGTCAAGGTCTTAGAAAGTAGAATTTTAGGTCCAGTGAGGTTTTTTAAGATTTCATGCAATTTACTAGTTGGATTGGTGTAAAACTTGTGTGAGAGGATATTAGACTTGTTTTCCTATGTCCATGAGAAATTTTAAACAAATCAAATGGCGCAAAGAAGAAAAATTGGCTCTGGAAGTTTGGCAACAAGATTAGAGAAGGAGGCTGGCTAACACCCAAACACATTTTTGAGGTTTTCGTCAATTTGGTATCTCCGATCCTTTTCAAAAAAACAATTCTTATTTTAAACTTGATTTTTAAGAAGTGTGCAAATTTTGAATTGAGATCAACGGTTTATTCATTAGATATTGAGGTTTGAATCTGTCATAGGAATTACTAGGATTTGGTTAGGGTTTGGCTAGGGTTCGGTTTAGGGTTTGGGTTAGGATTTGGATTAGGGTTTGGATTAGGATTTAGGGTTTGGTTAGGGTTTGATTTAGGGTTCGGATTAGAGTTTGGAATAGGATTTGGTTAGGGTTTGATTTAAGGTTTGGTTTAGGGTTTAGGATTTGGATTAGAGTTTAGGATTGGATTAGGATTTGGATTAGGGTTTGGATTAGGGTTTGGATTAGGGTTTAGGATTTGGTTAGGGTTTGATTTAGGGTTTGGATTAGGATTTGGTTAGGATTTGATTTAAGGTTTGGTTTAGGGTTTAGGATTTGGATTAGAGTTTAGGGTTGGATTAGAGTTTGGATTAGAGTTTGGATTAGAGTTTAGGATTTGGTTAGGGTTTGATTTAGGGTTTGGATTAGGATTTGGTTAGGATTTGATTTAAGGTTTGGTTTAGGGTTTAGGATTGGATTAGGATTTGATTTAGGGTTTAGGGTTTGGAATAGGGTTTAATTTAAGATTTATTTAGGATTTGACTTAGGATTTAGGAATTATTAGGGTTTAAGATTTAATTAGGTTTGGTCTAAAGTTGAGTGAAATTCAATAGGGTTTTAACTAGAATTAAATTAAGGTTGAATTGACATATATTTGAGTAAAATTTGTGATCATTCTAATATTTCTTTAAGAATTTTATTGTTTGTTTGAAATTTCTTTCAGTTGTTTTGAATTTGATTACGTTTGTTTACCATTATTATAGTCTAATTAGAGCATTGTTAGTATTCTATTTAGGATTTTGTTATCGCAATTTCTATTCTTCTTTCTACAGCCAGGTGCCCGGAGCATTCTCAAGCAAGACTTCATACATTACGACACCACTCGCTATTCAGCACTGGGTAAATGAAACCAACCATAAGAAGCTTGTCCAATTCCTCCTTCACCATGAGGGAATATTTAGGATTAAAGCAATGTTGCCTTTATTGTACCGGTTTAGCATTCTCCTCTAAAATGATACGATGCTCACAGACGTCAGTAAGAATATCCTTTAAATCAGCATAAGTCCAAGCAAAAGTCGACTTATGATGTAAGAAAAATTCTATCCAATAGGTCAATTCTTGGTCCTTAATATCTTCATAGACCTTAATTGTCTGTAGGTCTATTGTAATCGCCAAGTTAATAGTTTGACATAAAGGTGCAACAACAATGTTCTGTTTCAATCCCCACGTTAGTTGAAAATCTATCGGTAAGTCCGACATGTGTGAAGTATTGAATCCTATGTCCAAGGCACTAACATGGTGCACATCATACTTGATCATCCAATCAATATTAACATACTTAGAGTTTTCTGAATCCATCAGATATATCAAGTACTCCTCTGGACCTCCACACTAGTACACCACTCCAGGGTGTTGCACTGCCTCCACGGACACCTCCGTAATTGGTGTGACTGCATCATCATTGGAGCTAAGCTCATCGTCCAATGTCAATTCAGATGTTGGCAATTGAGACTCCCCATGATAGCGTACTGGGTATATTTGTAATACCATTTTATCTTCGTCTTTGCCAATTGTCAAAGTACCCCGATCCCAATCATTCTTGGCCTTCGTTTGATAAAGCCAGGGTCATCCCAATAAAATTGGATATGATAAAGTCGAACATTGTAGCTGAAAGATGATATAGTCAATTGTATATGCAATACCAGCAATTATAGTTTGAACACTCCATAAAATACCCATTAGTTTAACTCGGCTATGATCTGCCATTCGTAATACCATTGTTCCAAATCTAAAGCATCTATTGTATCAGCGTTCATTAAATTGATACTGGAACCACCATCCATATGAATACCCGAGATCATAACACCATTAATCGAAACATCGATGGTTGGTGCACCTGGGTCAGGGTTCAAACTTACTTCACAAACTTCTTTATTACGTTGCCTATGTTGTGTTAACAATGAATTCGATGTAGAATGATACTCTGGTGCGACTGCTAGAAGTTGCTTCATAGAAATAGAAGGCCGAATAGCATCCAAATCCTTCAATATGTCATAGGGTTTCATATTTAGGATAATGCCCAATGCTCTCTTTCTTTTCATTGGTTAGAGTTTAATTCCTTGAGGTAAGTTATTCTTCTCCATTGGACTCAGAATTAGAACAGCAGACGGAGCTTCTTTGGAATTCAAGCCTCATAAAGGATCTTTCAATAAACAGGACGTTTTTCAAAACGGCATGGAGAATGGAACAGCTTGAAATGGATCTGAAGCCTCCATAATCGGTACCTCATTAGGTAGCCCAACTAAGTTAGGTCACAAACTGGATAAGAGGCACATAATAGGACTTGGATTGGATGTCCCCATAATTGGGTTACATTGGCCCTTCGCATCAAACTCACCCAAGTGTTGAATTGGTCCTTTCCCTTTTTGCTGACTCTTGATAAGAACGACTTGAATACATTCCACTCGATTTATCGGAGAATCTTGAGGTCCTTGATATATCTCCTCCATTTTTCCTTGATTTTGGATCTGTTAATCTCGATTATTGAAATTAAATGAAGCATTACATTACTGATAAGTATGCCTCGACTGCTTGTAATTTCCACAAATTGACACATAATCGTGACTAGCTCTGGGATTGAGACATTCATTGGCATAATGGCTAATCTGTCTACAACAGAAACAATAAAGTAGTCTTCTTACACTCCCATCAGGCATATTAGGTGTCTCCATCGGTATATACCTACTAAGCTTGTTCCATGTAGGGTTAGAAAATGATCCTGGTTGTTCCATTGGAATGGAGGGAATTTGGTTTGATGATGTTGGTGGAACATATTGTTGATACCTCTACTGCTCCTTCTCGTAGTTCTGGGGATTTGATGCAGACCCTTGATTAAAATTAGAACTTTGAAAGTTATTGAATGCTTGATTTTATCGATTAGATCTATTTCCATTCCATCCAAGCATATTTTCCGATTAAACTTGATTGACGTCCCAGTGAGTTGGTGAGATCATGATCTAATTATTGAATTGTTGTTGCCTTTATAAATTCCAACAATTAGCTGTAAAGTGCTTTCTTCCACAAAATGTATATTGACCCATCATATATGAGGGTGAAAGGCATTCTGTTACCAAATGACCATGGCCCTTACAATTACTGCACCAAACATTGGTTCTAGTATTAGTAGGCTTTTGCCTCTTCTCCTTATCCTTGATTATATTGACAACCATTTCCTCCATTTTCTTCGTCAGGTTCAACAACAAGGCTTCATTGGAATCTTTTGGGGCTAGTATTATTGGTAACTCTGCCGCACTTAATGCTTGTTGTTGATACGAAAAATAGGGAGGATATATTGTTGTCACATTTGATGGTATAGCTTGCAATGGGATGACATTAACTAGCTCCTGAATATTGGCACCGATATTGGCCCTTGTATCTAACATCCGTGGATAAGCACCCATTGATCCGTTGTCGAGGTAGAGAGAGTTTGCCTCAAAAAAACGCTGGGCTTCTGGTTGTCACTAATTATTCAATCAAGCTTGAAAATAAAGAAAGTCCTAAATTTATATGTAATTTTTTCCTTTTTGAGTAATTACACCAAATACACAATCCTCAAGTAACCCACAACTTCCAAAATATGATAAAATCTTCTAAAACCTTGTTTATTCTTATGTGGAGATTTTTCCGAACTTCAATACCTCATATCTGTTAATCCGACTGTCCAAAAAAACTCAAAATTTACATGAGGTATTGATGTATTTTTATTAAGTTGTACAATAATTTTGAGCTACAAATTCATTGCAGATCTTGAGATATCTTAAAAATCCTAATAGTCGCTTCAAACCCTTGTCTTTATACATCTGCATGCAATTTTCTTCATATCTCACAAAATATAAGCTCAAATGCCACGAAATTTATATGTATAGCTTTTTAACACAAAATTTTAAATTCTCCAAAAAGTTTGAGCCAAAAATTCGTCCAAAAACTCAAGTTATAGATCCAACCATTACTACAAATAATCCTCCTTACTTACTGCTTTTGATTTGGAAATGCCACCTTCAAATCCTTACAACTCCTTCATATGAACTCCAAAAGCAATAATTCATTCATAAAAGATGTAGGCCTTGAAATCGCCATTCCAGCCGCACCTTCCGATCTTCAAATGCTGTTGTAAAACTCCTCATTCCCTCAAAAGAGTAACAGTATGTCTTAAATAAATACCTGAACTTCAAACGGCTATAACTTCTTCAATCTGACTCCAAATCCTCTAATTTTTGTACACAAATTGTACTCCAAATCCTAAACTTTACAACCCTAGCTTGTAATCTCTGAATGCCTTCGAAAGAAGAACCCTAATCCCTAATTTTGCTATTCATTAACCTCTCTCAAAGACGATCCTCAAAACCTATTGGCCAAAAATGGGTTAAAAATGTATTCTTCAATACTTCCCAATTTGGAAATTGATCCACAGGTTGGCAGTTGTACCATTCAAACGTCGTGTCTTTTAAGATTGTTCACAACCATCATAACCAAATACCTTCGATTCTTCCATTATTGGCTACACATGCTGTCAAAAACTAAGACAAATGTTGATCGAGATCCGCACCTAGAAAGCCCCTAAAAGTAGGTAATAGAGCCACGCTCGTTGTGCGATCGCTCACATTACCCATTTGTACTACTATTGGAACCGCTGGACCACCTGTCGCCATTGAAGAGGACAATGTGCCGCTTAATCTCTTATTAAAATTACCACTGCCTTCCTTAATTATCTTTTTCAGACTTTCTAATCTCCTCAATTTATTATTATTATCCCTGAATAAGTTTATTGATTGAATTGGAAGTGAAAATGATGGATTTTAAAAGACGTTGAATTGGCCCTTATTGACAAGCAATTTATGCTATTCTACGAAACTAGTTTTTACACAATCGACACTTTTTGCTATTGAAAAGGTATCCAATGGAGTACCCAATGGAGTACCCAATGGAGTACCCAATTCTTCTGTATTTTCTCTCCTTGGAGTTAACGAGTTCAAGAGATATGCTAGGCTGTTGACAAAATTTTCTGCAAGTGCTCTTGATAATTTTTTTAATGGTATATATATCTGAAATATTAGAGAACGATCAGCTCCTGGATATGCTCAGATATGTCGACAAGCATGCAACCATGGCTTAATCTAAATTTGTCAATGCCTTTTTAAACTTGGGTTCTTGCTCGTTTCGCAACGATTCCCTTGCTTGTGCTCTCTCTTGTCTTTCTTTCTCCTGGTGTATTTCCTTTACTATAATTTTCTCATTCTTAATAACCATAATCTTTCATTATATACTGCTGAATTTGCTTCTTATTTTCCATCTATTCATTCAACAATTAATTCTTAATACTCAATGCTATTGTTAATCTCTGATAGCGGTGCCAAAATGTAATTGTCTTTTTACTTATTCTACAAATTCCTTTCAAAATAAACCTGTATAGGAAAATTCAAACACAGGAAAAGACTAAACACATGAGTTTTATTTGTTAGGGTCACATGATTAATTGTATTCCAAACCACTAAAACACTAAGAAAGACTACAATACTTCCTTCTAATAACAATGCTCTTTCATCAACTGATAACAACAGTGTGCAATCTTGCACTCTTAAAAGATTGCTCAAAACTCAATAAATTCCATCCAACACTAGGAATAACAGACTTCATTCCAACCAATCTGGATTCACAAAATTTCTGTAATTACAGACTTTCTTTGTCTAAAACACATACAACTCTCAATAAACAACAATCATAATCTTCTATCCATAATCAATCTTCCAATAACTTCTCATATAATTCAATCACTCAGTACTCCAATTACATAATTAATAACTCATAAATCAATCTCTGATTTATTCCACAGACTCACTTCTCAGTATTCAGAAACTATCCATTATTCTTCAACAAACAAACAAAAGAAACAAAAAAGAAGCACTAAGCTTAACCCCGGCTCATGACTATCATAGTCTGGCCCCCCAACAAACTTCTACAAGTCCTATATAATTGCTACTGATTTCCAGATTCTAACCGTAATCCTATAATAACCACTTTTAATAACTGAATCAATCATCCGTCCTCCTAAATTGACTATTCTATGGACTATTAATCTATTTTACCAATATCTTACAAAAACGAACTAATATCTATTCTACAATTACTAATTATACAATACTAGATATTATAATATTGATATGGTTTTATCAAGCCATTAAATCCAAAGTATAAGCATATTACAAAGAAACATAATCTGATAGCATATATATTATCTTAAGCAAAATATGATGGAAAAGATAAGATGATTGAAGATATTGATGATGTGGATACAAAATTTTATTTGATTTTATAATTAAACAAAAAAGTTAAGTGATTTCATAAAAAAATTCATGAAAGAGAGCTATTAGATATTAGACATCATTTAAGCACATTAACTAAGCATGCTAATTGATTAGTTGAAAAATTTAAATATATCAGGAAAAATACATACAAGTTTATATTACAAAGAGGATTTCTATGAAAGAGGCCAAAATCAAACATTGGAATGCCATAATAAGTAATAGGTACCAAAGAAGATTAACAAAAATTATTCAAAGAATTTCATGATAGTCTATAGATGGAACATAGAGGAATTTGGATTACTTTTGTTACATTGAAGGAATGAAATTAGTGGAAGAATATATAGTGAAATATAACTTTGTCTGTAGAATGTTTTATAATTTGTCAAATACATTCAAATATATAACAATAAGATGGTCTACATCCAACAAATCCATTGGCTATTCATTCTAAATAGATTTTAGATTTAATTATTATGTCAATAGAACTACGGAAAATAAAATATTTTATTTTGGCTTGTGAAGATTTATCAAACCAAGTCAAAGTTAGGATACTAAAAATAAAATCTATAGAAGAAATTTGAAAGATTTTTCTTGAAGATGTTATTTGTTACTATCAAAATAGAGAGAATTTGTGTAATATGATATGGATAAGATAATTATATAGATATTTAGAACCATGGAAGTTTTTAGAATTGGAGTTAGATTAGCAAACCACTGTAGAACATTCTACAAAGAATTTAAGGTGGTTATTTAAGTAAGATCCACCATAGAATCTTCAAAAAAAGACTTAGGGTAGTTATCTAAGTAGAGCCTACTATGAAACCTTCTAAAAAAAGAATTTGAAGTGGTTATTTAGATGGAACCTATTACCTAGGAAAATTCTAGAGAGTCCAAGGTAGTAGGATATGATATAAATAGGATTGGCTAGGGTCTTTTGGAGCATCTAATTAGATATGGTTTCAGATCCTTTCTCTTAGTAAAATTTGGTTTTATATCCTTCTGTTTAGTTCTATTCTCTTTTGTTTTTATTTGCTTAGTTTTGTCTTTCATGCCCTATTTTGATTAATTTCGTTCAATTTTATTTTGGTCTATTTTGTCTTATTTTGTGATGAGGCTTTTTATTCTTGTAAATTAGAAGGTTTTTGGATTTTTGAGATAGTCTGATCATATTTCATTGATATTAAAGCAAGTGTTAGACTATTTACTTTTGGTAGTGAGTCAATAGTCATCATTTAGTCTAGGGTCAGTTGTTGTAGTCACACTCGGTATTGTGTTGAGGCTACTATGAGCTACTCTTAAAAAATCAATCAAGAGGTAAAAAGGCATTATAATAGTAGAATCTAGTAGAGAAATTATAGCATGTGAGATATGGCAGAGCAATCCCAGATGAAGACTCAAATACAACATTTCTTAGATCAGATAGCTACTTTGCAAAGACAAATAGAAGCCTTGTAGACAGGGGAGTCGACATTTACTAGATTGAAATTGAGTAAGCCTAGTACATACTCTAGGACTTCAAGTCAAGAAGATGTATGTTAATGGCTCTTCAATATGCGACAATACCTCCAACTATCTAAGACAAATACTACTAAAGGAATTATACATGTAGCCAGCTATTTAAAAGATGTCGCTGTTGTATTGTAACACAATTATATAGTAAAAAATGATAATATGGATCTTATTATAGAAGATCTAAGTTAAAAGATAAAGTAAAAAAATATTAATAAAAGATAGGAAGGTAGTAAAACTTTTAATAGTAGTATTATCTTTTTACAAAAGTGACTTCTATTTATTTTATAGGGCCATAAATAAGACAAAATAAAGTAGATTAGAAAAATAAATAATATAAGTATCTTTAGAAAGAAGTTAAAAGTAAATTCTAGCAAAAATTACCTAGAAAAACTACATATTGATACCCAAGGAGGGCCGATTAGTAACCTGGGTCGAAATCAGATCCTAAGGCACAAAATCGAACACCTACGATAACTCGAGGGTTCTTTTGCAAATTAAGGAGTGGGATTTGATAGCAAACTAGATGAAGTTTCTATGAGCATTGATTTTTGGTGATTTGAATTTTTAATGACTTTTTAAGAGATTTATAAAGTCAAGTTTGTTTTTGGATGACTTAGGTTTTATGATATAAAATAGGATTGACGTTTCTAGTGATTTCAAGAGTTTTATAATAGATCTATAAGTGAAATTTTATAGATTAATGGTTATAGTTGTGTTTAATATGTATTGTGAATCTTAGCTCAATCTAACAATTGAATTGAGGGTTATTGAGGTTTAAGTAGGTCAAGGTCTCCAAAAGTAGAATTTTAGGTCTAGTGAGGGTTTTTAAGATTTCTTGCAATCTTCCCATTGGATTTGAGTAATATTTATGTATGAAGATATTAGACTTATTTTTTTATGTATTTAAAATTTTTGAGATCAATCGAATGGTGAAAAGGAGAGATATTGGCTTTGAAAGATTGGCATCAAGGTCAGAGAAGGAGGCTAGCCAATATCCAAGCACGTTTTTGAGGCTATTGCTTATTTGGTAATTCTGATCTTTTTCAAATTTTTTTGTATTTATTATCAACTTAATTGTTAAAAAGTGTAAAATTTTTGAATTAAGATCAATGGTTAATTCATTAGTAATTGAGGTTTAAATTTATTGTAGGAATTACTAAGATTTGATTTAGGATTTGATTAGGATTTGATTTAGAGTTTAGGATTTGGTTAAGGTTTGATTTAGGATTTAGGATTTGATTAGGGTTTTATTTAGGATTTGACTAGGATTTGGTTTAGAATTTAGGATTTTATTAGCATTTATTTAGGATTTAAGATTTAGTTAGTTTTTGGCCTAAAGTTTGAATGAATTCCAATAGGATTTTAACTAGGATTAAATTAAGATTGAATTGAGATGTATTAGAAATATATTTGTCATCATTCTAATATTTCTTTAAGATTTCTTATTAATTCTTTGTAATTCCTTTGAAGTTTCTTTGAATTTGATTAAATCTTGTTTAGCATTATTATGGTCTAATTAGAATTTAGTTAATATTCTATTAGAGTTGAGATTTTGTTGTTGCAATATATATTCTACCTTCAACAACCAGGTGCCCACAGTATTCTCAAGCAAGACTTCATATATTACAACACCGCAGTCATTTGGTGGCAACATCGAATTCAAAGCTATAGAGCTAAAGATAGTTTTTAGTAACTTGAAGGAGTTTGAGAACAAGTTTCAGAATCAGTTTTGGTCCATCAATGCAATGAAGATAACATATAATTACTTGGCAAATCTTACACAAGCTATGTCGGTGCAAGATTATGTCTTCCAAGTTCATATATCTCCAAATTGCCATTGTTTTAGAGGCAAAGATGATGGATCAATTCCTATAAGGTTTGAAACCTAAGATCTAGTAAGAAGTCTAGCTAAAAGATTCTTAAACATACAAAGAGACAATTCACATTGCAAAGAAGGTCAATACTATAGATTCCAAAAATCATGGAGCACGACCTATAGTATGAAGTCTTATGACATTATCTAATAATATGGCATAACAACCAATGCCAATAGAGATTGATGTCCTACAACAATCATTGACACCACAAAGACAACAAATATTGGTGAAAAAATGATTGTATTTTTATAGTCAAGAGCCTAGCTATCAAAGGTTGTCCAAAATGTCAAAATTCAAGGAAGAACAAGACAAGGAGTTTTTACAGTCTTGAAATTCATCAAGTCAATAATAAGCCAGAGTAAGAAAACCAAGCTCCTCGATAAAGGTGCCGAGGGCCTGTACTTGAGATAGCTATTTTCTCTCAAAGACAAATGGCATGGCTTAAGATAACTATAAAAAGAGTCAACTAGTACATCTAATGGGACTATTAAGAAGACAAATGTATCAAGTGCTTATAGATTGTGGCTTTACAAAAAGTTGCATCTCAACTGAAATTACCAATTGGCTTAGAATTAAAACTAAGGTAATCAAAAGAGGAAGTATATACCTTACAAATGATCAAGAAAACATATTGAATGAAATATGTAAGAAAGAAACCTTGAGATTGACAGATTCTTATATCTTAAGACAAAAATTCAAGGTAACAAAGTTAAGGTATGATATTATTCTTGATATACCATAGCTAGAAATAAAAAATAAGAAAATTGATTGGATAGCAAGGACAATTTCTTTAAAGATAGAAGATGCAAGATGATTCTTTATACCTCTGCATCAAATAAAGAAGAAAGACAATATGTAATCAAAGACTCACTCATAGGGACAATCTTTATAAAGAAGCAAATACAACATGTGCAATTGGTACATATCATAGTTCCAAATCTTAAGTTAGTGGTGGAAAAGATAGCCAAAAGAATAGAACAAAAAAAATAACTCATACAAGAATATCAAGATGTCTTTCCAATAGACCTACTTAGTGGCATACTTCATGATTGAAGAGCCTTCTTTCAAATAAAACTATTATTTAGAGCCAAACCAATAAGTCAACTAATTTATCTCCTAATATCAAAAGAACATGAAGAACTGCGAAAGACATTAGACAAACTCTTCAAAAAAGGCCTCATTTGAAAAAGCACATCACTATGGAGAGCACTTGTACTCTTTGCACCCAAAAAAGATGGTAGACTTTGCATTTGCATCGACTATTGAGGCCTCAATAAGTAGACTATTAAAAATACATATTCACTTCCACACATGGATGATCTTCTTGACCAATTTTAGAGTGAAATTATCTTTAATAAATTGGATCTTTAGAGCAAGTATTGGCAAATACCTATTGCAAGAAAAGATGTGAAAAAGACGACATTTCTTACACACTATAGATATTTTGAATGGCTGGTTTTATCCTTTGGTCTCACCAATATTCTTGTATCGTTCATTGGTCATATAAATAGATTATTTTGAGACCTTTTGGATAAGTATGTAGTTGAATTCATTGATGATATCCTCATTTATAATAAAACCACTAAAGAGCATGAGTAATACCTATGAAAAGTCCTACGTTGGCTATAAGATAGTCACTTCAATTGCAAGCAATGTAAATGTAAACTTTGGAAGTCAAAAGTCACCTTTTTGGGGCATATGGTATCTTCCAAAGGCATGCATATGGAACAAGATAAGGTGAAAGGAATGGAGGATTGGCCAACTTCCAAAGATACTTCTAAAGTTTGCTCATTTTTAAGCCTTGTTGGGTACTATCACCAGTGTCGGGTTGTGGTTCGGCTACTATATGAAAATAATGTAATTATGTACTTAATATATAATTTATTAAGTAACATAGTGAGAGCCATGTTAGTAGATTTTAGTTGGTTGTAGAATATAATTTGAGTATTACTTTGAAAAGAGGTTGTTTAAAAAGATTACTATAGAATTTGTATAACTTTAATTTCCTTTTGATAGTGGCTTTTAAGATTGGTTTTGGTTGATAGTAACTTCTAAATATTTAGAGTCACCTTTGTTGGACATTGGTGACATTTGAAAATTTATTTTGGTTCTTTTATTTGGTGTTTAGAGCATACATTATGTAAATCTTATAAGAAAAAGGATTGAAGAAGGATTTTGGTAGCAAAGAGAGGAATTAGGGCACCAATTTACATGAATGGAGATGAAAAATAAAAATCTCCATTCCTATTGGTCAAAAATCATGACCAATGGGCTTTGAGGAGGCTGCCCGAGGCCATATTAGGGATTAGGGTTAGTTTCTCAGGGGCATTCGAACTTTGAAGGCTAAGGTCAGAAGGTTTAGGTTTTTGGTTAAGGTTTTGGTGCAAGTTTTGTGTCATTTGGGGTTTTTATGAAGAAGTTATAGGCGCTCAAAGTTAAGGTATTAGTTTTGGACCTACTGTCACTCTTTTGGGCATAACGCACGCGTACATATGGCAATCGAGAATCGGCGACTGCAAATAGAGAGAAAACTTTTGCGGCTATACTTTTTACAACTGCTTACTGGATTCTAATTTGGGATAAAGAAGTTATTGAATTTTGAAGTCAGCACATGCAATCTAAGGGTAGTAAGTAAACCGATTTACTAGTATTTGTCTCTTGAGCTATATCTTGAGCAATTTTGTGAGGTTTTGGCTCAAAATTTCAAGGGATGTATAATTTCATGTTAATAAAATTTGTACATAAGTTATATGACATTTGGAGTTCGGATTTTTGAGATATAAGGAAAATAGTTTTTGGGTACTTGTAAATTAGGGTTTGGAGTGTCTGCTAGGGTTTCTTAGATGCCAAAAGATCGGAAGTGAATTTGCGGTTAATTTTGTTTGTGGTACAAGTTAAGGGTAAATTCTACCTATTTTGTAAATTGGAAATAAACTGAACGGTTAGATCAATAGTTATGATTTTCTAAAGTTTGAGGCAAAAAAAACCCTTCACGGGAAAAATATGTTTTGAAGGGATTTTGTTATATTTGGAGTTTTATACAAAAATAAAGGAATTTTGGAAGCCAAGAAAAGAATCTTATAAAGGTTTAAGATACACTCTCTACAGCTAGATACCCAGTGTATTCCCAGATAGCAAATCATGCCATACGACACCGGTTTGTTTAGACATTTGCTCACATTGCTGCTTCATTGACAAACCTATTGGAGAAAGATGCTCCATTTGAATGGCAACTAGAGCAGCAAATGCCTTTGATAAGTTGAAGGATGTATTCATTATTACTCTAATATTACAACCATATGATTTTAATCTTCCTTGTATGCTTGAAATTGATGCTTCTAACTTTGTTGTTAGAGCAGTTCTTCAACATGACTTTGGTAGGAGCCTTCAACCTGTGGTATATGAATCACACAAGATTAGAAGGGCAAAGCGAAATTATTTTGAATGTGACTAAAAACAATTAGGAATTGTATATACCACATAAGTGTGGCGATGCTATCTATTGAGGAAGTTAGTGGTTTTTTGGACTAACCATTGACCCTTGCTATATAATTTGCATCTAAAAAATATGAAATCAAGATATCATCATTGAGAAGAATATTTTCATCTTTTTGATATCGAGCTTGAGTATAAGAAAAGGCAATAACATATTGTACTATACAGCTTATCATGGAGACTAGACATGAAGGATGAATTGAAAGACAAGGTAGAAGTTGCTACCATTAGTAGTGTCATTTCAGATCTAATCAAAGAGGTAAAATGAAAAGAAGTTATGTATCTAGATGTTTATTTCAAGATGATTAGTAATCAATTAAAAATAGATAATATACAATATTAAGATTATGCTCTTAGTAATGGCTTGCTCTATTTCAATAAGTAAATTTATATATCTAATAATGTTATACTCTAAATGCACATACTTGAAGAAGGACATGACATCTCAATATTTGGACACCCAAAAAAAGAGAAGACTCTAGATTGGATGTCAAGGATATGGTTTTGAGCAGATTTAGATCATGATGTCTTAGCCTTTGTATGCTCCTGCAAGTCATGTCAAGGTAATAAAATATATAATGTAGCGTCTCTTAGATTTTTGCAATTAATTTCATTACCAATGACATATTAGAAGAAAATGACTATGAATCTCATTATGTGTTTGCCATAGATGCTTGATAATTATATCATGAATACTGTCTTTGTAAATCAATTCTTAAAGCAACTTCACATGGCTGCATTGCACTTAGATATTGATGCTTCAATTCCTATATGAATATTCTTTGATATTATCTTTTGTCACTATAGATTATCTTGTGTCATTGTTTTAGATTAGGATCCATGCTTTACAGGAAGTTTTTGATAAGCCTTCTTTAAGCTACTAGGTACACGACTTGCTAAGTCTACAACCTTTTATCTCCAAATAGATAGACAAATAGAGTATGCAAATCAGATCTTAGAAGATATACTGTGAATATTTATGGTGGTTCATCATAATGATTGAGATGAATACTTGATGCTCTTGGAGTTTACTTACAATGATAGTATTCAAGCAAGTACTAGTCATTGATTATTTTTTGTTAATATTGATTAACATCCAAATATACAAGTAAGTCTCTATCGTTCTATTGATACCAAAAATCCAATAATGGAGGAATTTATACAACGGCTTATAACAACCATATAAGAGGTATGCACCACTTTGTTACTACATAAAATCAATAGAAATAACATGTAGATAATGATCAGCAAAACAAGACCTTTTGGGAGGACGAGCATGTGTTATTTTTCAATGCCAACTCAATTGACCTTTAAGAAAAAGCACAACTGCAATTCAGACCAATCTACAATTTATCACAAAATGAATTGGCTGAACTCAAGGAGTATATTGAAGAAAATCTAGCCAAGAATTTCATACTCCATTCTAAATCTCCGATAGCGGCTCTAATTCTATTTGTAAAGAATTAAGATGGATCATTGTGGATGTATGTTGATTATCCAGGACTCAACAAGATTACCATCAAGAATAAGTATCCACTACTTTTAATATCTGGACTTCTTGATCAGCTGAATCAAGCTAAGATCTATACAAAAATAGATCTTCGGGGAGCATACAATCTAGTACACATCAAAGAAAGAGATGAATGGAAGACTACGTTTCAAACTAAATATGGATATTTTGAATATAACGTCATGCCTTTAGGACTTACAAATATACTAGCAGCTTTTCAACATCTAATGAATAATATTTTTTGAGAGTTTTTGGACGATTTTATGGTCTATTATCTAGACGACATCTTGATCTATTCTAAGAATCTAGAAAAACATGAACTTCATATTCATCATGGGTTACAAAATTTAAGAGATGCGGGACTCTATGCCAAAATAGAAAAGTGTGTATTCCACACTACTCAAGTCGATTTCTTAGGTTACATCATTTCAAATGATGAATTTATGATAGATCCTAAGAAAGTTCAAACTATTATAGATTAGAAGATCCCAAAAATGATAAGAGATGTCCAATACTTTTTGGGAATGCCAACTACTATCGGATCTTCATCAAAGACTTCTTTCGAGTTGCAGCTCCACTTACACATTTGACTTGTAAAGACAAACTCCAATGGAATCAAGAAGCGGAAGTTGCTTTTGAATCTTTAAAGATAATGTTTGTCTCTTCACCGATCTTGTATCGTGTTGATTTTTCCAAAACGTTCTTTATAGAAAAAAATGCATCAGACTTTGCTCTAGGTGTAGTTTGATCACAAATGGGAACAGATGACAAACTTCATCCAGTAGCCTTTCATTCAAGAAAATTCTCAGCAACAGAAATCAATTATGAGATCCACGACAAAGAACTTCTTGCTATTGTGGATTCTTTTCAAGAATGGCATCATTATCTAGAAGGCGCTTTCAGTCTAGTCACCATATATACGGATCACAAGAACCTCAAATATTTCATATCAGCACGTATATTAAATCATCGTCAAGCTCATTGGAGCATGTCTATATCAAGATTCGAATTCATCATCACTTATCGGCCAGAAAAATAACAAGGTTTATCCGATGCCTTGTCTAGACGTTTTTATCTTACACCAAAAGAAGGAGATGCAGCTTTAGAGCAACAGAGACCGATTCTCTTAAAGTTGGAGCAATTTCATCTTCGAGCAATATAATCAACATTGACTATTGATTTAAATTTTTTCAAGCAAGTCTAGTTAAGTATGCCTTCAGACCCTCTTGTTCATGATATCAAGAATAATTCTTTTAAATTTTATAATCCCTCTGAATTCAAGTTCAACAACAACCTACTCTATTTTGTAGGACGCCTATATATTCCAGAAGGTGAAGCACGTTTACGTATTCTTTAAGCTCGTCACAACTTTCCAGCAGTAGGACATTTTGGATACAATAAGACTTTGGAGCTGATATCTAGGGATTTTTGGTAGCCTCAAATATGGAAGGCAGTCAAAGATTTTGTAAAATCATGTGATGTTTGCTCAAGATCAAAAACTCGTCATCATTGATCTTTTGGACTTCTTCAGCCATTACCTACTCTTAAACAACCATGGTCTTCTGTTTCTATGAACTTCATCACAGATCTTCCAATGTCAGGTTCTTATGACTCTTTATTTGTGATAGTAGATCATTTTACCAAGATGGCACATTTTGTACCATGTACAAAATCTATCATAGGTGAAGAAATAGCTAAGCTCTTTCTTGACAATATCTATCGCTATCATCAATTACCCTAGGATATTATATCAGGTAGGGGAACTCAATTTGTATCAAGATTTTGGTGAACTCTTTTCAAGATTCTAAAAGTGGATATAAAACTATCTTCGACATTCCATCCTCAAACTGATGGACAAATGGAGCGTGTTAATCAAATTTTGGAGCAATATTGAAGATGTACCATTAACTATCAACAAGATGATTGGACAACTCTTTTGCCATTGACAAAGTTTTCTTACAATAACATGGTACTTTCTTCTACAAAACAAATATCTTTCTTTGCTAATTATGGTTATCATCTACAACTTGATACTTTTGACTTTTTAAAAGTTGATAATCTTGCTGTGAAAGATTTGAAAATTCATTTGTCAGAGCTACATGCAATGATGAAGGCGCAGTTAAAAGAAGGTGAAGAACAACAAAAGGTCAATGCGGATTTCAATCAAAAGGAACAACCACCATTTCACTTGGGTAATAAGGTATGGTTACTTCATCTCAATATCAAGACCACTCGTCCTTGTGACAAGTTGGACTATCGAAGACTTGGACCATTTTCTGTTTCTGTACAAATCAATCCAGTTGCATATCGTTTATATCTACTTGAGTCAATGAAAATCTATCCAGTATTCCACGTGTCTCTTTTTGAATCATACAAGATAGTGGACATACTAAGAAGAAGACAAGCTCTACCTCCTTCTATAGAAGTGGACAATAATGAAGAGTTTGAAGTAAAAGAAGTCTTAGATTCAAGTCGACGCCAAAATAAATTAGAATATCTTGTCCATTGGCACGGATATGATACTAATGAATGCATATAGGAGCGAGTAAAGAATCTTACAAATGCAGCAAAGGTGGTAGAGGCTTTTTATTGATGACATCCATCAAAATCAAGATGAAAACCTTCTTTATAAAAGTAACAACATCTAGGCAACATAACATTCTACTTTCAATCCTTGTTTATAGCTTTTTTGTAGTTGTGACGCTCAGGAGATGGAAAACCAACAACTGACGGATTCGATTCAAGAGCCTTCATTTGTTGACCTCTTAGATGAAACATTATGATTGTCACAACCTTCAAGACGACGCAATCCAGATGAAGATCTTCAAGAACGACGTGTTTCTCCTCGAATAAGTGGCAAAATACAACGCATTTGGTATCATGACTTGGGAAGGAACTCCCGATGTTTGGTGATTTTACTAGAAGTAGAAACAACTCTTGATGGTGTTGCAAATATTCAAAATCGAAAGAAGTTATGAAGGCCTCAACAATGATCGAATAATTGAGTGGTCTTCTTGCCCTGGTATGGGACACTACCGATGATTAAAAGGCCCTATCAATCATCTTCGAAGAGAACAAAGATCAGAATATGTGGCGAATATAATTTGTCGCATCATAGATTTCCTCAACATATGATGACCGCTCGTCATGGAACTCGTCCCTAGAAGGGGGGGTAATGTCACGGATGTACTCATGTAAACCAATAATTACATATATAAATAGGTAGAAGTAAGTAAAAGTAGATAAAAGTAAGTTAATTCTATAGTATTTGATATAGAAGCTTTGTAGAAGCTTCATAGACGGTGCTTTGACTTTATAAGTATCTTTAATTGATTTTTTGGATTAGAAACGTAGTCAACAAGTTGGCCATATGCCAAACATGTTGTTAGCTTAAAGATGAAGCTAACAATATAGCCCACACGTAGAAAAACTTGCCTTGTAAGTCAAGGCATGTGTCCTACAAAATCAACACTTATTAGAGGTCTTATAGAACGTTGTCATGTGTCACGGACCAAAAATAAAAACAAGAAATCTAAACAAGAAGTTCAAGAAGAAATGACAAGAACTAGATTATCAGATGAGTATAAGAGTAACGCCAAGAGAATTGAGCTAGAGCTTCAAGAGATGCATTGTCGAGACTGAAGAACTCTTCAGCCTCGACTCCTATATATACTACTGGCCTATGGTTCTAAAGAAGCGCATCAAGAAGCTTCCCAAGAACTATGAAGCTTCTCGAGCAACTACCCAAGAGCTAGGAAGCTTCTCAAGTAACTTCCTAGAATCTACTAGAATATTCTAAGAATCTTCTAGAGCCTTCTAAGGGAATCTTTAGAAAATCTTCAAAGAATCTTTAAGGAATCTTTGAAGAATATTACAAGAGAATATTCAAGGAATCTTCTGGAAGTTTCTAGAGACTTCTTTCTAGAAGGTTCTAGAAACTTGTCTCTAGAAAGGTCTAAGGACTATGTCCCTAACATCACCTCCTCTTTTAGCTTCGAGGTCTCCGAGAAACAATGTTATCGTCAGTCAATACCAATGCAAGAAAATGAAGATCTGTCGCATAATCTCTGCTATGAACTCCAATTGTTGTTCACGAGGCAAGTGATTCAATGGTCCTTGAAGCCAACGGTAGTGGCCCACGCCTTCAACTTCTGACCAAGCATGAACCTCCGTGTCTTCATTGTGAAATTGTCTTGCAAACACTCCTTCTGGCTGACCATTGTAGGCAAGCTCGACCTCAAATACAATCACCAGCGATCTGTTGCTCGAAATCCTTCGACGTCATCGTGGTGCAGGCGGTTCTTCATCTCGCGGTCATCTTCGTGAGCTAATTGCTTGAGATGACATGACAAGTGTAGTATCTTGGCTATCCATATTCAAAGGCTAAAACAATAAGAACAAACTTGGGCTACTAACAAAGTTCTACGCTATCTTGGAGAGAATGACTACATCAACTATGGATTTTGGTGGTGCTCTCTCCTCTTTTGTGTTTTCTGGATGAGCAAGCTTCAGTAAGAAGCTATCGTCGAACCGGCTTGGGTTTCTCAGGATATCGTCGATGAAACTCTTGTACCTTTTGCGGCACATTCGCGAGATTTTCGGCCGGCTCTCATATTCGTTCATTAATATCGTAACCGCTCCAATGCACAAAATATTCTAATTTATCCCATCTTTGCCATGAATCCAGGACCTTTTCCACCTCGTATTCTTCGTGGTTCTCTATTTCTATGCTAGGTGGTGGACATTGTACTCTTCCAGGAAAAGACGATTCTCGATAAGGCTCCAACAAAGAAACATGAAAGACAGGATGTACCTTCATAGTAGCTGGTAACTCCAGACGATACGCTACAGGATTGATCTGCTTTTGAATAACAAATGGTCCCAATCTTCGATAGTCCAATTTGTCACATAACCGCTTGGTCCTAATATTTCGTCGAAGCAGCCAAACTTTGTCTCCAATCGTGAATTTAGGTGCCTGATTCCAAAATTTGTCCGCAGACGCCTTGTAAGATTCTTGGGCACTTTGCAATTGAAGCTTCAATGTAGTTTGAAGCTGCGAAAGCTCCTTCACCAATCCTTCAGCTGCCGGATTGTTAATCGTTGACGAACTCCATAAGTCAAGCTTCGGATGGTATCCATAATTGGAAAAGAATGGCGTTTGTTGAGTTGACGCATGAAGGGTGTTGTTATATGCAAACTCGGCTAGCAGTAGATATGCGGCCCAATCATCTTGTTGATAGTTGATGGTGCAACGTAAATATTGCTCTAAAACTTGATTCACCCGTTCTGTTTGGCCGTCCGTTTGAGGATGAAATGCCGAAGAAAGCTTGATATCCACCTTCAATATCTCAAAAAGAGATTTCCAAAACTTTGACACAAACTGGGTTCCTCGATCCGATATGATATCATCTGGTAGACCATGATATTGATACACATTATCAAGAAAGAGTCTTGCTGTGTCTTCGCTTGACGATGTCTTCTTGCAAGGGACAAAATGCGCCATCTTTGTAAGCCGGTCTACGACAACAAAAATGCTGTCAAATGAATTCGATGGTGGTAGATCCGTAATAAAGTCCATGGAAACCGAAGACCATAGTCGGCGCGGAATTGGCAATGGCTGTAGAAGTCCATAATGCCGATATCGAGGGTTTTTGGATCTTGAACAAATGTCACAAGATACAAAAAAATCTTTCACATCCTTCCACATTTGAGGCCACCAGAAATCGCGGGAAATAAGTTCCAAGGTCTTATTGAATCCAAAATGTCCTGCAGCTGGAAAGTCATGACGAGATTGAAGAACTCGGAGTCGTGTTGGCCCTTTTGGGATATACAACCGCTCTTCGAAATATACTAGATCTCCTTCCATCTTGAATTTATCATCACTAGCATGTTGCTTGATATCAAGGGCTAGAGAATCTTCAATGGTTGCGGCCCGTACCTGGTCGGGGAAGTCAGCATCAATTGGTACAATAGTTGCCTTGAGCCGAAATTTCTCTGGCTTCAACAATGTCGTGCATTGTTGATCAAATGCTGCATCTCCAGCCTTTGGCGCGAGATATGATCTCCTTGATAATGCATCGGACAACCCTTGTTGCTTCTTAGGCCGATAAGTAATAACAAAGTCGAACCTGGATAGCGACATACACCACCGAGCTTGATGCCGATTCAAAACCCGAGCCGACATAAAATACTCCAAATTCTTGTGATCCGTATATACGATCACTGGATGTGCAGTTCCTTCAAGAAAGTGGCGCCACTCTTGGAAAGAATCTACTATAGCAAAGAGTTCCTTATCGTGGATCTCATAGTTGATCTCAGCAACAGAGAATTTTCGAGAATAGAACGCAACTGGATGGAGCTTCTCATCTACGCCCATCTGTGAAAGTACAGCTCCCAAAGCAAAATCGGAAGCATCTGTCTCCAAATAAAAGGCCTTTGTAAAGTCCAGATGTACCAAGATTGGAATTGTAGTAAGTACCATCTTCAAATCTTGAAATACTTTTTCTGCTATAGGTCCCCATTCGAGCTTGTCCTTGCACGTTAACCAAGTGAAGGGGGCAACAACTTGAGAATAATTCTTGATGAAGATCCGATAGTAGTTAGCAAATCTAAGAAAACATTGTACGTCCCTAACCGTCTTTGGAACTTTCCAAGACATGATTGCTTCCACCTTCTTTAGATCCATCTTCAAGCCTTCCGTAGTCGCGATGAATCCCAAAAACTCCATCTCAGTTTGGTGAAATAAGCACTTCTCCAATTTGGCATAGAGTCCTCGTTCCCGTAGTTTTTTGAGTATGAGACGAAAGTGCTTCTCATGTTCTTCCTCGTTCTTAGAAAATATCAAAATATCATCTAGATAGATGACATCAAAATCATCTAGATGCTCTCGAAAGATGTCATTCATCATGTGTTGAAAGACCGCTGGAGCATTAGTAAGACCAAATGGCATGACATTGTATTCAAAATGGCCATACCTTGTTCGAAAAGCTGTCTTCCATTCATCTCCTTCCTTGATTCGCACAAGGTTGTAAGCTCCCCTTAGGTCAATCTTTGTAAAGATCCTTGCACGCCCAAGTTGTTCTAGAAGACCAGAGATCAAAGGCAATGGGTAGCGATTCTTTTTTGTCACCTTGTTGAGACCTCGATAGTCCACGCACATCCGTAGTGAGCCATCCTTCTTCTTCACAAATAAGATTGGTGCCCCAGTTGGCGACTTCGAATGACGGATGAAGTTCTTGGCTAGATTCTCGTCAATGTACTTCCGCAACTCAGTCAACTCCGTCTGCGACAAATTGTAGATTGGTCCAAAAGGTGGTTGTGCTCCTTCTTGCAATTCAATGGCACAGTTATAGGGTCGATGCTCTAGCAGCATATCAGCATTCTTCTTTTTAAAGACATCTTTGAATTCTTCATACTGCTTTGGAATAATCAAAGTTGGAGTTGCATCTTCTCGAGTCGGAGTTGCGAAGATGACAAGAGGTGTATTTTGCTTGGCTTCCTTCATGAAAGCCCTTGCACCTATAAACAAGGATTTGTTTCTAGACATTGTCTTGGCAGATTCCACCTTCAAGGAGTTTGTTGGAAATGTCACTTTCCGCAACTTCCAATCTATCAATGGATTATATCTATCAAGCCAAGATAGTCCCAAAATGATAGGACATGAAGGGGTCTTGATAACATTAAACACAATATTGCTCTCATGGTTTTCAAGACGTACCTTCAATGGTTTAGTTTCATGGATAACATTGCCCGAAGACAATGGTCATCCGTCTATGACTTCTACATGGACAGGCTTAAGTTTCTTTACAAGAGAAATATTGTGAAGCTTGGCAAACTCTTCATCTATAAAGCAAGCGGATGCACCCGAGTCTAATAAAGCATCGACTTGTAGTTCTTGAATACCCAGATGTAAAGGTACCATAAAACAATCTGAAGGTTGAGCTGAGAGAAAGGGACCTTGATTAATTTTGGATGTTGAGATGTCCAGCCGCACGGTCCCTATTGTGGCTGGGCGTCCTTGTTTTCCTGCATGCTTGTACTCCTGAGTCTTGTTGTTTGAGGCTTCTCTTTCTTCCGACAATCTATAGCTTTATGGCCCACTTCTCCGCAATATAAACACAAGTTTTGTTCAAACCGTCGCTTCCTTTCCTCAGCTGTGAGGGGTTTGAAACGTACCGCATCAATTTGCATGGGTTCAGGATCTGTGGAGTGATTCTCTGGACCTTTTGAAAATGTAGCAAATGCTCCATCATTTCTCCAGCCTGATCGTCTTTCTTGTCGTAATTCAAAGAGGCCGTTGTCACAAATAATTGCCTCAGATATAAGTTCTTCTAAAGTATCCGCCTTAGGCATGGTGATCAATAAGTTCTTGACATCATCTCTCAGTCCATATCGAAATCGTGTTATGAATGCCTTATCATTCCAATCAAGATCACATGTAAGCTGTTGAAATTCTGCAGCATAGATTGCAGCAGAACGTGATCCTTGTCGCAGATTTTGTATCTTTCTTTCAGCCACTCTTTCTCGATCGCTATCTCCAAACGCAGCAGTAAGTCTCTCTATGAAAGCCTCTAGGTCGTACAATATTAGAGAATCCTTCTCCAATAGTGGAGCAAGCCAAGAGCGAGCATTTCCTGATAGAAGAGTACCTATGAAAGCAACTTGGGTAAATCCATTCGGATAACGAGAAGGGTATAGGCGTAGGTAAAGCCGTACTTGTTGCACAAAACCTTGGAAGTTGGCTCTTGTTCCGTCAAACTTGTCTGGCATACTCGCTTTTGGTTCTTTCGTACTAATCCTTGAAGTATCTATAGGGGTCGTATGTGACACATGTCTTGCTTCTCTCAGTCGAATAATCTCTTATTGTAGGCTATGAATTTTGCGTCTAGCTTCTTCGGTCACTAGATCAATTTGAGGTTCTTTACTTGGATTGCGAAGAAATGCAATCTCCTTTCGTACACTATTCATAAGAGCTTGAAGATCTGCAAGAGTTGCCACTCTATTGTCTACTTGTGGAGATGCACTGTCTATGACCTGGTCTACTTCCATATTTAGAGAATAGATGGATTAAAATTTTGAGAGAAGAAGAAATTGCTAAGTCTCTTGAAAAAAATTATAGCACTACCTGTCACTAAAACCTACACGGAGAAGAGAAAAGAAAAAAAAACACTAAACGATTTCAGTTTTAGAGGAGGGTAATCCGCAACCTCTAAAAATGCCTCAATGCTTTCGAGAAGAGGGGTAATCCGCACTCTATCAAGAAGGCAAAGCTTTGAAATCGATGTTAACAGTCTTTTCTACTAGCTATGCTAAACAAAAAGAAGGAATTAATATCAGTCCAAGAGAGGGTAATCCGCAACCCTTAGAACGCTCAAGTATCTCCAAAAAAAGGGGTAGTCCACTCTCTGCCTCAAAGAACTAAGCTCTAATATATTGATTGAGAAAATATCAGTTTAGAGAAAGGTAATCCGCAACCCCTAAAGCGCTAGAATACCTTCAAGAAGAGGGGTAATCCGCTCTCAAACAAGAAGGATTCAGCTCTGATATTAAGATAAAGGTAGTCTCGACAAACTGTCACGGACCAAAAATACAAACAAGAAATCTAAACAAGAAGTTCAAGAAGAAATGACAAGAACTAGATTATCAGATGAGTATAAGAGTAACGCCAAGAGAATTGAGCTAGAGCTTCAAGAGATGCATTGTCGAGACTGAAGAACTCTTCAGCCTCGACTCCTATATATACTACTGGCCTATGGTTCTAAAGAAGCGCATCAAGAAGCTTCCCAAGAACTATGAAGCTTCTCGAGCAACTACCCAAGAGCTAGGAAGCTTCTCAAGTAACTTCCTAGAATCTACTAGAATATTCTAAGAATCTTCTAGAGCCCTCTAAGGGAATCTTTAGGGAATCTTCAAAGAATCTTTAGGGAATCTTCAAAGAATCTTTAGGGAATCTTTGAAGAATATTCTAAGAGAATATTCAAGGAATCTTTTGGAAGTTTCTAGAGACTTCTTTCTAGAAGGTTCTAGAAACTTGTCTCTAGAAAGGTCTAAGGACTATGTCCCTAACACCATGTAGCCCTTAGTTAGATAATATATATAGAGATAAGAGTGAAGCCTTCTTCACTCTTGTCAACTCCTTTCTTGCTTTCAATCTAATTTCAAGGGTCTCTAATTTTCTTGTCTTTTGGTAGTAGCCATTCGAGTTTCTCTTTCAATATACATACTTGTTTATTTATATTTTTTTACCTTTCTTTGAGTGAAGGCTCACTTGTCTGAATTACTTTTTCATCGAGTTCTTGTCCTTGAAAAAAACAATCATAATCTTCCATCCATGAATAATCTCCCATAGAATCTGATAACAAACTCTCAATATCTTCTCATAATAATTCAATCACACAATACTCCAATTACATACTCAATATCTTATCAATCAATCTTTGATTTATTCCACAAATTCACTTTACATTGATCAAAACCTAAAACAACAAAAGAAACAAGAAATAAGAGATAGCGCCAAGCTTATTTTGGTTCATGACTATCACAATCTGGCCCTCCTATATCTTCTACAATTGCTATATACTTATCCTTGAAATTCTAGATTTTAACTATCATTCCCTACTTAACCATTTTTCACAACTAATTCAATCATTCAACCTACTAAATTGACTACCCTAGGAATAATTAATCTACTTTATCAATACCTTATAAAAATAAATTTCTGCCCATTCTACACATACCAATCAACTATAAATACATGTAAAGTCAAAACAACATCTATGAAGCTTTTAGAAAGTTAATATTGAAGGTATTATAAAATTAACCTACTTTTATATATTTTTATCTACTTTTATCTTATCATATAGGTATTTATTAGAATACATATGTATATCCAGAATAGGCACACAAATATGCATTCGATTTTTTTTTTATGTATGATTCAAATTAGTTTATTGCAATGTGATTTAGGATTTGGGATCTTCAACCATCAAGATTATAAATACATGGTATTTTTTATGTATTACATAGGTAAAAATAAAAATAATCTTTTTGATTTTCACTATATTTTTTTTGTCTTTATATTCTTGTATAATGTATTGTATAATTCCAAGGCTTCTAAAAACTTTTAAAAATAGAATACATTAAAAAATATAAAAATAAATAACTAAAATAAAGCATCTCTTATGTAGCCACTATACCAAATATATCATATATATCTATATCAATATTTTATATTATTTAGCCTTAATGATTTTTTATTTTATTTTATTTTATTTTATTTTTGTTGTTGTTAAATTTTGGATTATATATTGGAAAGGCTTTAAGTACCATAATTTTGTAAGATTATTATTTTTTAAGAAATTTAATATAAATAAAATAAGATAAGTTTATATAACTAGAAATTTAATATAAAATATAATATACAATTCTAAAATATATAATAGATTTGTTGAATTTTGTTGTTTTGTGCACTATTTTATAAAGATGTGATTTTAAAAACTTAAAGCTTCTATAACCTTGTATCATAGATATATATATTTATTCTAATAGTTACTTATATGATTAAATAGAAATAAATAAGAATAAATTGATTTTATAATGATTTCTAAAGAAGCTTCTTAAAAGCTTTATAGATGTTCCTTTGATTTTATAATGATTTCTAAAGAAGCTTCTTAAAAGCTTTATAGATGTTGCTTTGATTTTATACATATTTATAATTAATTAATAGGCTAGAATTTTGGTTAACAAGCTAATTATATGACACTTGTATTAATAGCTTATGGAACAAGCTAACTATGTATCATAGGTAAAGATAACTTATCTTACAAGTTAAGTCATATTTCTAGCAAAGACAATATGTATTGGATGTCTTATAGAACATTGCCATGTAGCTCCTAATTAGAGAGTATATATGGAAGCAAGAATAAAATCTTCTTCACTCTTATCAATACTTTTTTAGTCCTTAGTTTTATTTGAAGACTTTTTAGTCTTCTTATTTTTGGCAATAGCTATTCTAATTCAATATATTATTATCTTTGGAAGATTTTATAGTCTTTTTGAGTGACATAAGAATATACTAAGATTTTTTTTAAAAACAATTATGTCCTTAATACCTTATATCTAAGGCCACTTCAAAAAATTGTATCAAATGCCACCCTAAAACCTTATATTTAAGGCCATTCCAAAAAATTGAATTTATGGCTACTTCAAAAAAAATTATACTTAATGCCATTTTAAAACATTAAATTCAAGGCTACTCTAAAATATTATATTCAAAGAACTTTAAATCTTCTGTAGAAGGTAATTATAACCTTGCATTGGATGCCTCTAAAACCTTACACTTGAGGCCTCTAAAATCTTCTACCTAAAGATTTCTCAATTTTTGCTATGTTATCTTAACATAATGAAATTTGGACCAACATATCAAATTTTAGGATTGAACATGATACAACCTTGTAATGCATATTATAAAATTTGAAATATGAAATGATAAATACAATTCAAGCTACAAATTAATATTTTATTTATATGCTTTCTTCACAAGATCTATAATTTATTCAATTATATGCATACATTTTTCTTGAATTAATTAGGATTAAAGAAGATTAAAGAACTTCTCTTTTTTATCTTATTTTTAAATCATTTCTATTTTTTCTTGTTTTAAAATAAATTTTTCTTATTCAAATACCATCTTATCTATTTCCAACATCTCTTTTATTTCTAATTCTTTTTGTAAATGAATCTTAGTTCTTTTACTTTCTTACTTTAATAGAGCCAAATTTTCTATTATTATAGTAGTTTTTTTATTGTGATGACTCCACAAACATATTGGCTATTGTGTGATATTTCTTTAAAGATTTTTTTTTAGACTTTAAAACTTTGGTAGATGACTTTTCTTTTTTGAAGTGACAAAGGTGGTCTTATAAAGCAATGGACATTATGTAGAAGATGATATTAATAAAATAAATATAGATAAAGGAGAAATAGAAGAGAAAAAAAAATTATGCTTCTTCTTGCATGCTTCTTTTGATTGATCAAATTTGTCTTACAATAAAGCATCTCAAGTATCCATGAATAATAATTTTTTGACAAAAAATTCAAAATTGGCAATAAAATTAGTGAATATAGTGATAGAATCTTCCAATGGAATTATATTTGTTACTATAATAGAATATTTTTTATAGAATATGGTCACATTTAGCCTTGTATCATACAAAGTATGCATCATATCAAAGAATGGATAATTGTCCTACATACTTACAATTATTATTATTGATGCTAATTCCAATATCCATTAATTAATTATATATGGCTATAAATTTGATTTTTAAAGTATGTAGTTCATCCAACATGTTTGTTATAAAAATGTTGAACTTGCCCTATTCACCTTAATAGCCAATTGTACTAAAGCACCAATGCCTTATTCACCTTAATAGCCAATTGTACTAAAGCACCAATCTTGTTCATCTACTTCTTGCATATCTATGTCTTATTAGAACCTTGAATTTTTTTGAATTTTATTACGTCTTCTAATCAATTAATAATTATATTGTTAAGAGGGCAAGCCTTCTGAAGAAAATATAGGATCTTTTATTGTAAGTAGATTATAAGAAGTACAATATTACCTAAACAAAGTTAAATATAAAAGTATAGCTGTAGAATAGATATTAGTTTGTTTCTATAAGATATTGATAAAATAGACTAATAGTCCATAGAATAGTCAGTTCAGGAGGATAGATGATTGATTTAGTTATTAAAAGTAGTTAATTACAAGATTACGATTAGAATCTAGAAATCAAGAGCAATTATATAAGAGTTATAGAAGTTTGTTGGAATGCCAGACTGTGATAGTCATGAGCCTAGGTAAGCTTGGTGCTACCTCTTTGTCTCTTTGTTTGTTTGTTTTCTTTGTTATTAAAGAGTAATGGATAGTTTCTGAATATTGAGAAGTAAGTCTGTGGAATAAATCAGAGATTGATTTTTGAGTTATTGATTATATAACTGGAGTACTAAGTGATTGAATTATATGAAGAGTTATTAAAAGATTATAATTTTTATTTATTGAGAGTTGTGTGTGTTTTAGACAAAAGAAGTTTGTGATTATAGAAATTATGTAAATTTAGATAGTTGGAGTGAAGTTTGTTATTCCTAGTGTTGGATGGAAATTATTGTATTTTGAGCAATATTTTGAGAGTGCAGAGTTGCACAGTGTTGTTATCAATTGATGGAGTATTGTTACTAGGAAAAAGCATTGTAGTATTTTTTGGTATTTTAGTAGTTTGGAATACAGTTAATTGTATAACCCTAACAAGTAAAACTCATGTACTTAGTCTTTCCCTATGTTAGAATTTGCCTATACAAGTTTATTCTGAAAGGAATTGTAGAATAAGTAAAATGACAATCACAATAGCCAAAAGCTAAGTATTAAATTTAGATTAATTTCTTTCTTGTGCCAAGATGTATCCAACCTCTAACTCAAATCTTAAATCTAAACTTCATCTTATTAAAATATCTATAGCTCACTTATTACTAATCCAATCTAGAAAATTTTAGTTTATTGAGTTTAATTCAAGCTATAAACTTCAAATTATTAGAGTTCATAAATAAAATCTTGAAAAAATATGAGTTAAACCAAAGAAAAAAAAGAATTGACCTCTATTATGATATAATACAACTATATAGTAAAACTATAATCAAAATTGAATTTCTAATTAATATCTAATTATCTCAATTCAATTATAATTTGAGGTATCTAAATATTACTTTTATAAAAGCCTCTTAGATTATTTTCTTATCTTAATAGTTAGTAGGTTGAAGGTTAGATAGTAATTTTATCCTCTAGGCTGTACAAATTCTTTTGTTACTTTAAAAAGACCATAAATTGATAAAATCAGGTTAGAAGAGATAAATAATTAGTATAGTTGATACTAAAGTTAAGTTGAAGATAGGATTGGGCTAAAAATTCCTTAGGATAGGTTAAATTGATACTTGAGGATCGACCATTTGTGAAACAGGGTCAAAGTCAAATCTTTGGCTGCTACAATGACTTCCTAGGACTAAATAGGATTTCATTCAAAGATTAGAGATTAAGATTTGAGAGCTAGGTTGGAGCTTCTTCTAGAAACATAAGGCTGGTTTTGATAGGATTTGTTGGGACTTAGCAATTATTGTTGAAAGTTAGGATTTGTATTGGCAATTTGGAATTTATGCAATAAAATTAGGGCTAACATTCTTAGCTAGTTTGTAAAATTGGTGTCACATCTATAATTCAAATTTTACAAGTATGCTTGATTATTTAGGTTTTCTAAGTGCATGTTAAATTTTGTAATAATCCAATGGTGCAATTGAGAGATATCTAGAGTTTGGTATAAGAACATATTGAAAGTTGGTAATTTGGGATTGGATAGGATTTCTATAATATCTAGAGATCTATTTGTTGGATCAAGGTAAAATTTTGCATGGTATTGGAAGACTTAAAGATCAAGCTATATACCAATTTTGAATTGAATTTAATTGTTGGAGAAGAAAAAATCACCGCTAAAACTTCTATATTACCTCTCAAGTTGAGAGCTAAGTGACATTAGTATAATTTTTTTGAGGTTTTCTCACAATTTATAAGTTGGATTGAGCTGAAATTTCTTTAATATGTACATGACTTACATTGCCAATTGCATGCAAAATTTCACATCAAGTGGATGGTCAAATTAGAAGTTATAACTTCTCAAAGCTCATTAATTAGGGATAGGACTTACAATAAAAATCTAAATTGCTTAAATACTAAAATAACGAGGTAATTAAGATGTATGTATGATTGAAGCTACTAAAAAGAGTATTTTTTAATATTTTTTAATTAAAATTCGGATTATATTCTTCTTGTATGGATGAAATCTATTAGGATTTCTTGGATACTTGCAAAACATAACTTCACCTTCTATAGCTAGATACCTAGTGCATTTTCTAATAAGACAGCATGTAATACAACATCGCGAACTGCAGTCATTACCTCAAAATTCCCATCTATAAATTAGCTTGATTATCCCTTGTCAAAGCTCATTTTCTTGCATACTAAGGCTTGTTAGAAAGCTATTATAAAGTTCTAGATTTCTTCAAATTCTCATAATAAAAAGAAGAAAATCTAATAAATGGCAAAGAAAGTTTCAAACCAATCTTAAATCCTGCCACCCAAAAACTCTAGTAAATCTCTTCTAATAAATTCATGTGAATCTCCCTCATTATAGCTTTTCTTCTTATATGAAATAGCTTATTAGAAAGCTAATAAGAAGATCCAAATTTCATCAAAATTTCAAGAATAAAAAGATGAAAATCTAAAAAACGTAATTGGAAATCTTGAACTAGTCTCAAATCTCACCACTTGAAAATTTCAGCAATCCCTTTCTCACAAATTTTCTTGAATCTTCCTTTTTATAGCTCTTCTTCTTTCATAAAATATATTATTAAAAATCTAATAATATAATCTATTTTTGTACAAAATTTCAAAACAAAAAGATAAAAATTCAAGAAATGCAATAAAAAACCTTGAACCAGGCTTGAATCTCACCACTCAAAAACTCTAGAAACACCTTTTTTATAAATTTGCTTGGATCTCCCTCTTTATAGCTCTATTTCTTGCATGCTATAGCTTGTTGAAAAGCTAACAAAGTCATCCAACTTCTATCAAAATTTTAAAATAAAAAAATTAAAATTTTACAAGTAATCTTCAAAATCTCAAATTAAGCTTGAATCTTGTCCTTCTCCGAAAAAAATCCAAAAACCCTCCTTTTTCTTCGTTTTAACCCTCAACCTCCAAAAAAATAATAAAAAATAATAAAAATGAAATTCTTAATGCCAAAAATTCCTATCCTTAACCTCCTTCTCATATCCATCTTGAACCATTATAGAGTTTGATATCTATCTTAAAAGATAATATCTTCAAGGTTAAATAATCCATTTAAGATAATAATTTCATATTCTAAATTCTATTCGAGTAAAATTAATTACCTTTTAAATATCTTTGATGCATGTAAATTAAGTGCAACATAACAATCACATATTCATTTATACCAAAATAACCTCCTTCGCTATTTTCTATTAGACTTGGAATCTTTTTTGGAAGCAAAATAACAAGGATATGAATCTCAAAGAAATAAAACCCTCAATATACTCTTAAGTCATTCAATAGAACTAAAAAAAATACTAAAAGATGATATGATATTGAACTAGAATGACTATTGCAAAAAAAAAAAAAAAAAAAAAAAAAAAAAAAAAAAAAACTAAAAAGACGTGAAATAAAATTAAGGACTAGAAAGGAGTTGACAAGAATGAAGAAGGCTTTATTCTTGCCTCCATATATACTCTTAACTAAGAGCCTCATGGTGATATCTTATAGGACCTCCAAAACGTGTTGACTTTGCAAGATATATATTTTAACTTACAAGGCTAATTTTTTATATGTGCATCACATAGTTAGCTTGTCTTACAAGCTATCAACATGTGATTAAATTATTGATCAAGTTTTTAATCTACCAATCAACTAGAAATACATGTTAAATCAAAGCAACATCAATGAAGCTTCTAGGAAGTTTTTCTAGAAAATATTATAAAATAAATTTACTTTTATTTACTTCTATTTAATAAAATAAATAAATATTCGAATAAAAGTGTATATGTATGACATTACCTCTCATTTAAGAGAAAAATTCCATGAAGAGTGGTGTCGTGATGTAATATGACTATATAGTGAAATTATAATCAAAATTTAATTTCTAATTAATATCTAATTATCTTAGTTCAATTATAATTTGAGGTATCTAAACATGGCTTTTATAATAGCCTCTTAGGTTATTTTCTTATCTTAATAGTTAGTAGGTTGAAGGTTAGTTAGTAATTTTACCTTCTAAGTTGTAGAGACTCATCTACTACCTTAGAAAGACCATAAATTGATAAAATCAAGGTAGAAGAGATAAATAGTTGGTGTGGTTGATACTAGAATCAAATTAAGGATAGAATTGGACTAAAAAATCCTTAGGATAAGTTAGATTATTATCTGGAGATCAACCATTTGTAAGACAAGGTCAAAATCATATCTCTGGTCACTAAAACAACCGCCAGGGGCAAGTTAGGGATTTATTCGAAGATTCAAGAATAGGCTTTGAGAGCTAGCTTGAATTTCTTTCCAAAGGCATAACGATTGTTTTTGGAGGATTTTTGAGGACTTAGCAATTTTTATTCGAAGTTAGAGTTTATATCAGTGATTTGGATTTTATATAATATAATTAAGATTAGTAATTTTGGCTAGTTCGTGTTATTGGTATAACATCTATAGTTGAAAATTTGATATTATTTGGATTATTGGGTATGCTAAGTGTATAAAAAAATTTGTGATAATCTAATAGCATGGTTTAGAGATATCTAGTTTTTAGCTTAAGAGGGTTTCGGAAGCTATGTCATAGACATACTCATGTAAGCTAGTAATTACATATACAAATAGGTAGAAAGAAAAGAAAAGTAGATAAAAGTAAATTAATTCTATAGTATTTAATATGAAAGCCTCCTAAAAGCTTCATAGACACTGCTTTGACTTCATAGGTGTCTTTAATTGACTTTTTGGATTAAAAACGTGGTCAACAAGTTGGCCATGTGCCATACATGTTGTTAGCTTGAAGATCAAGCTAACTATGTGGCCCACACATAGAAAAACTTGCCTTGTAAGTCAAGGCATGTGTCCTACAAAGTCAACACATATTGGAGGTCCTATAGAACATCGCCATGTAGCCCCTAGTTAGATAGTATATATAGAGACAAGAGTGAAGCCTTCTTCATTCTTGTCAACTCCTTTCTTGTTTCTAGTCAAGCTTCAAGGGTCTCTAGTTTTGTTGTCTTTTGGCAATAACTATTCTAGTTTCTCTTTCAATATACATACTTATTTATTTATATTTTGTTACCTTTCTTTGAGTGAAGGCTCACTTGTCTGGATTATTTTTCATCGAGTTCTTGTCCTTGACAGATTGACAAGAGTACACCTACAATATCAGAGCTTTATCTAATCTTAATTAAGAGTGGATTACCCCTTTTTTTGATAAGATATAAGCATATTAGAAGTTGCGAATTATCCTCTTCTAAACTGATAATGTCCTTAGTATTTTCTTTGTTCTCAAGTCCTCTCTCCTATTTGTCTTGAGTGATATTAGACATCTTCTCTTTTCAAAGTGTTATTATGGGAGAACGTGTGAAAATAAAGAATGCAATGGCACAAATACAAGAGCAATTGAGGGAGTTAATGCTTGCGATGCATCAACTCAATTTACCACCACAAAGAGCAACAAGATTGGCAAGAAGTGAAGATATAGAAATGGTTGGAGCTGCGTCAACATCTGCACCAAACCATATCCTATTTTCTATGGTGGAATGCCCTTCCAGTGTTAAAGAACCAAGAATTATCCTATCCGAGAAATTTGATGGCATCAGATCCAAGTTTCAAGGATTTATCAATCAAGTACAACTTGTGATTGAACTTCAACTCCAAAGCTATCCAGTTCTAAGATCGCATGTTAGATTCATTGGTACTTTTTTTTTAGGTTCAACACTATCATGGTTTTCATCTTTTCTTGAACAATGAGATCCAATATTGGATAATCAAGAGACTTTTCTGGTGGAGTTTTGATCCATGTATGGAGAACATGATGCAATTCGTGTTGCAACCAATAAGATCCATATTTTACGACAAGGCAATCGATCAGTAACGTTGTATGCTTCACAATTTTGACAACTTGCAACTGATATCAAGTGGGATGATGCTACACTTATTAGCCAATTTTTCTATGGATTAGAATATGAGGTAAAAAAATTAATGCTCAACTTACCTGATCCTCAAACATTGAGTCAAGCAATTGACTTTGTTGTGAAGTACAACAATCACCTTTTTGAATTCCAATCTGAGAACCATACAAGTAGACCTCAACGTTAATATAATTCAATAGCAATACCAACACCTCTTCAACACATACATTCGGAAGTAGAGGATATGCAAATTGATGCAGTACATTTCAAACCTCTTACTGAGCAAGAAAAGACTCATCATCGTCAAGAAGGATTATGTTTATATTATGGAGAACCAAAGCACATTGCTCAATATTATCCAAAGAAATGATGCAATCTCAAAATGAGGAGTATGGCTATGAAAGAAGATAATATGTCAGAAAATAAGTTTGTCTAGCTACAATAGGGACCATGTGGCTTGAACCTTGCACAACATCTAGTAAAGGTCCTATTCTCTCCTCAGAGCCCTCTCCTTATTTTACATTAAATATTATTTTAGGACCTAAACATTACAAAGCCTTTGCCTTGTTAAATTTAGGAGACTCGGTGTATTTCTTAGATGAAGAATTTACTAAAAGACATAGCATATCTTTAGTAAAGAAAACTAAACCTGTTTATGTAGAAGTCATAGATGGTCGTCCATTGTCTTCTAGAGATATTACTCACGAAACTCTTCCTATAGAAGTAATAATCAATGGTCATAATAGTTTTGTAGTATTTAATATCATTAGATCTCCTTCTAATCCAGTCATTTTAGGTTTATCGTGGTTAAAAAAATACAACCCTCAAATAGATTAGATTTTCCAAACTCTTACTTTCTCTAAAAGTATAACTAACAGTGTAGTTAATCGAGTAGAGAGTCATAAGTCCAGTTCAATTAAATCCGTATTTATAGGTGCAAAAGCTTTCTTGCATGCTGCTATGAAAGAGTCATCATATATTATTTATGCCACACCTATTCATACTGGTGAAAAGACTTCAAGTGGCATTCCAAGCCAATATCAAGAATTTCAAGATGTATTCAAAAAAAAGAATGCGGATACACTTCTGGAACATCATCCCTATGATTCCTCAATTGACCTTTAAGAAGGAGTACAACCTCTATTCGGACTAATCTATAGTTTATCACAAAATGAGTTGACTGAACTCAAGGAGTATATTGAAGAAAATCTAGCCAAGAATTTCATACTCCATTCTAAATCTTCGGCAGGAGCTCCAATTCTATTTGTAAAGAATTAAGATGGATCATTGTGGATGTATGTTGATTATCCAGGACTCAACAAGATTACCATCAAGAACAAGTATCCACTACTTTTAATATCTGGACTTCTTGATTAGCTGAATCAAGCTAAGATCTATACAAAAATAGATCTTCGGAGAGCATACAATCTAGTACACATCATAGAAAGAGATGAATGGAAGACTACGTTTCAAACTAGATATGGATATTTTGAATACAACGTCATGCCTTTAGGACTTACAAATATACTAGCAGCTTTTCAACATCTAATGAATAATATTTTTTGAGAGTTTTTGGACGATTTTGTGGTCTATTATCTAGACGACATCTTGATCTATTCTAAGAATCTAGAAAAACATGAACTTCATATTTATCATGGGTTACAAAATTTAAGAGATGCGGGACTCTATGCCAAAATAGAAAAGTGTGTATTCCACACTACTCAAGTCGATTTCTTAGGTTACATCATTTCAAATGATGAATTTATGATAGATCCTAAGAAAGTTCAAACTATTATAGATTAGAAGATCCCAAAAATGATAAGAGATGTCCAATACTTTTTGGGAATGCCAACTACTATCGGATCTTCATCAAAGACTTCTTTCGAATTGCAGCTCCACTTACACATTTGACTTGTAAAGACAAACTCCAATGGAATCAAGAAGCGGAAGTTGCTTTTGAATCTTTAAAGACAATGTTTGTCTCTTCACCGATCTTGTATCGTGTTGATTTTTCCAAAACGTTCTTTATAGAAAAAAATGCATCAGACTTTACTCTGGATGTAGTTTGATTACAAATGGGAACAGATGACAAACTTCATCCAGTAGCCTTTCATTCAAGAAAATTCTCAGCAACAGAAATCAATTATGAGATCCACGATAAAGAACTTCTTGCAATTGTGGATTCTTTTCAAGAATGGCATCATTATCTAGAAGGCGCTTCCAGTCTAGTCACCATATATATGGATCACAAGAACCTCAAATATTTTATATCAGCACGCATATTAAATTGTCGTCAAGCTTGTTAGAGCATGTCTTTATCAAGATTCGAATTCATCATCACTTATCGGCCAGGAAAATAACAAGGTTTGTCCGATGCCTTGTCTAGACGTTTTTATCTTGCACCAAAAGAAGGAGATGCAACTTTAGAGCAACAGAGACTGATTCTCTTAAAGTTGGAGCAATTTCATCTTCGAGCAATATAATCAACATTGACTGTTGATTTAACTTTTCTTAAAGAAATCCAATTAAGTATGTCTTCAGACCCTCTTGTTCATGATATCAAGAATAATTCTTCTAAATCTCATGATTCCTCTAAATTTGAATTGAAGAACAATCTACTCTATTTTGAAGGATGCCTATATGTTCTAGAAGGAGAAGCACGTTTATGTGTTCTTCAAGCTCGTCACGACTTCCCAGCAGTAGGACATTTTGGATATAATAAGACTTTGGAGCTGATATCTAGGGATTTTTGGTGGCCTCAAATGTGGAAGGCAATCAAAGATGTTGTACAATCATGTGATGTTTGCTTAAGATCAAAAACTCCTCGTCATCGACCTTTTAGACTTCTTTAGCCATTACCCATTTCAAAACAACCATGGTCTTTTGTTTCTATGGACTTCATCACGGATCTTCCAATGTCAGGTTCTTATGATTCTATATTCGTGATAATAGATCATTTTACCAAGATGGCATATTTTGCACCATATATAAAATCTATCACAGGTGAAGAAATAGCTAAGTTTTTTCTTGACAATATCTATCGCTATCATCAATTATCCTAGGATATTATATCAGATAGGGGAACTCAATTTGTATCAAGATTTTGGTTAACTCTTTTCAAGATTCTAAAAGTAGATATAAAACTATCTTCGGCATTCCATCCTCACACTGATGGACAAATAGAGCATGTTAAACAAGTTTTGGAGTAATTTTTAAGATGTACCATTAACTATCAACAAGATGATTGGACAACTCTTTTGCCATTGGCAGAGTTTGCTTACAATAACACGATACATTTTTCTACAAAAAAAACAGCTTTTCTTGCTAATTATGGTTATCATCGACGACTTGATACTTTTGACTTTTCAAAAGTTGATAATCTTGCTGTGAAAGATTTGGTGATTCAATTATCAGAGCTACATGCAATTATGAAGGCGCAGTTAAAAGAAGGTGAAGAACAACAAAAGGTCAATGCGGATTTCAATCAAAAGGAACAACCACCATTTCACTTGGGTGATAAGGTATGGTTACTTCATCTCAATATCAAGACCACTCGTCCTTGTGACAAGTTGGACTATCGAAGACTTGGACCATTTTCTGTTTCTGTATAAATCAATCCAGTTGCATATCGTTTACATCTACCGGAGTCAATGAAAATCCATCCCATATTGTACGTGTCTCTTCTTGAACCATACAAGACAGTGGACATTCCAAGAAGACAACAAGCTCCACCTCTTCCTATAGAAGTGGACAATAATGAAGAGTTTGAAATAGAAGAAGTCTTAGATTCAAGGCGGCACCGAAATAAATTGGAATATCTTGTCCATTGGTACGGATATGGTATTAGTGAATGCACATAAGAGCCAATAAAGAATCTTGCAAATGTAGCAAAGGCGGTGGAGGCTTTTCATCGACGACATCCATCAAAATCAAGATGAAAACCTTCTTTATAAAAGAAACAACATCTAAGCAAGATAACATTCTACTTTCAATCCTTGTTCGTAGCTTCTTTGTAGTTGTGACATTCAAGAGATGGAGAATCAATAAGCAGTGGATTTGACTCAAGAGACTTTATTTGCTGACCTATTGGATAAAACATTAGGATTATCACAACCTTCAAGATGACGCAATCGAGATGAAGATCTTCAAGAACGACATGTTCTTCCTCGAATAGATGGCGAGATACAACGCATTTGATATCACGATTTGGGAAGGGACTCCCGATGTTTGATGATTTTACTAGAGGTAGGAACAACTCCTGATGGTGTTCCAAATATTCTATTCGAAGGAAGTTATGAAGGCCTCAACAATGATCAAATAATTGGGTGGTCTTCTCACCCTGGTATGGGATACTATCGATGGTTGAGAGGCCCTATCAATCATCTTCGAAGAGAACAAAGATCAGAGTATGTGGCAAATATAATTCGTCGCATCATAGATTTCCTCAACATATGATGACTGCTCTTCATAGAATTTGTCCCTAGAAGGGGAGGTAATGTCACGGACATACTCACGTAAGCTAGTAATTACATATACAAATCGGTAGAAGTAAGTAAAAGTAGGTAAAATTAAGTTAATTCTATAGTATTTAATATGAAAGCTTCCTAGAAGCTTCATAGATGCTGCTTTAACTTCATAGGTGTCTTTAATTGATTTTTTGGATTAGAAATGTTGTCAACAACTTGGCCATGTGCCACACATGTTGTTAGCTTGAAGATCAAGCTAATTATGTGGCCCACATATAGAAAAACTTGCCTTAAATTCAAGGCATGTGTCCTAAAAAGTCAATACATATTGGAGGTCCTCTAGAACGTGGCCACGTAGCCCCTAGTTAGATAGTATATATAGAGACAAGAGTGAAGCCTTCTTCACTCTTGTCAACTCCTTTCTTGTTTTTAGTCTAGCTTCAAGGGTCTCTAGTTTTCTTGTCTTTTGGCAATAGCCATTCTAGTTTCTCTTTCAATAAACATACTTATTTATTTATATTTTTTTACCTTTCTTTGAGTGAAGGCTCACTTGTCTGGATTATTTTTCATCGAGTTCTTGTCTTTGACAAGTTGGCAGTTTGAGGTTGGATAGGGTTTCTATGATATCTGAAGATCTATTTATTGGATTAAGGTGAAAATTGGCATGGTGTTGAAGGACTTGAAGATCAAGCTACACACCAATTTTGAGACAAAATTAACGGTTGAAAAAGGAGAAATCACTACTGGGATTTCTGCTTTACTTTTCAAGTGGGCAGCCTTGTGACATTAGTACAATTTTTGGAGGTTTTCTCACAATATATAAGGTGGATTGGGCTAAAAACTCTTGAGCATATAGAAGACTTACATTGACAATTGCATGCAAAATTCCACATCAAGTGGATAGTCAGATTGGATATTATAGCTTGTTAAAGCTCACTGATTAGAATTGCAGCTTACAAGAAAAATCTAAATTGCTTAAATATGAAAGTAATAAGGTAATTGGAATTTATGTATGGTTAAGGCTACTAAGAAGAGTGTTTTTTAGCACTTTTGAATTAAAATTCAGATTTTATTCTTCTTGTATAGGTAAAATCTTTTAGGGTTTCTTGGATACTTGTGAAACACAATCTCGCCTTCTACAGCTAGGTGCCCAATACATTCTTGAGCAAGACAACACATAATATTACACTGCATGTATAGCCAATAATGGCAAAACTGAAGATATTTGATTGCGATGGCTATTAGCAACCTTAAAAGATACGACATTTGAATGGTATAACTATCAACTAGTAGATCAATTTCCTAACTAGGAGGCACTGAAGAATGCATTTTTAATCTATTTTTTCTTAATGTGTTTTGAGGATCGACTTTGTGAAAGATTAATGAATAGCAAAATGAGTCTAGGAGAGGTAGTAGAATTGTAGTATAGTCGTGTGGTAGATATACTCCACATGTGGCCAAATTATCAAATACCAAAGGCTTTTGTATTGTCCATATTAATCAATGGATTAGATCCACCCAAACAAAAAATGTTTGTAAAAGAGGCTCAATCAAATATGGTAACTACATCTCTTAATCGAGCCAAGGTTTGGGAGGAATGTCATTATAACAAATTTTTAATTACGAGAGCCACTATAATTCTAGTTCAAGGAGGTTATCAAATCTCGACATAGAATAGAGTAGTGGTTAGATATCCGAGAACGTTGAATACATGGGCCGATCCAAGTATCAATACATAGGGAACAGTTAATATCATCCCGTTGCAAGCTATACCACCAAACATGGCAACATTGCAATCTCCATACTTCTCTTATCAGCAGTAATCATTGATTATGATAGAGTTGCCTATAGTATCAACACCGAAGGATTCTAATGAAACCTTATTATTAAACTTAAATAAGAAAATGGAAGAAATGGCAATCAATATAATAAAGAATAATGAAAAGAGGCAAAAATCTACCATTATCAAGTTCAATATATGGTGCAATAATTGTAAAGGCCAAGGTCATTTGGTGATAGAATGCCCCTCTCTTCCACAAATGATGGTGCAATGTACATTCTGTGGAGGAAAGCATTTTGTAACTAATTATTGGAATTAAAAAAAGCAACAATATTTTGGTAATCAGACCATAATCCCACATACTCAATGGGATATCAATCAAGTTCAAATAGAAAATACATTTGGCTGGAACAAGAATCATTCAAATATGTAAAACCGAGCCTTTAATAATCTTCAAGGTTCAAATCAAATCCGAATTCTGCATCAAACTCCCATAACTATGTAAAGGAACAACGAAGATATCAACAATATTTTCCATCAATGTAATTGATTCTAGTTTTTTCCGTACCAACAAGGCAACCAAAATCATTTACTAATCCAACTTGGAATATGCTCAGTTGGTTATGTTGGTGGAAACACCAAATATGCATGATGGATGTGGAAGAAGACCACTTTGTTGTTATCGTTGCAAGCACATTGGTTATTATGCTAGTGAATGTTATAATCTAAGAGCCAGTGATGACTATGCTCCAGTTTGTGGAAATTATAAATAATCAAGGCATACATATCAACAATATAATACTCTGTTCAATTTCAACAACTGTGATCAACAGATACAACTACAAAGTAAGATTGAAGATAATAATGGAGGTTCTCAATATTCTCTAATAAATCAAGTAGAATATGTCCAAGAAGTACTTACTAAGAGCCAACAAAAGGAAAAAGAATCAATTCAACACTTAGATAAACTAGTCGCAAAGGACCAATTCAACCCAATTATAAAAACGTCAAATCTAGTTCATCTAACATGCATCTTACTGATTATGAAACCTCATCCGTCTACGCAAATCAATGAGGTTCCAACCATTGAAGTCTTGACTTCACATGAACCAGTTCCGTCCTCTGTGAATTTCTAAAAAACATCTTATCCATTAAAAGATCTTCTCATGAATGGCCATTCTGAGACAGTTCTTCCAGTTGTTCTAATTTTGAGTCCAAAAAAGAAAACTACATTACCTCAAGGAATAAAGCTAAAACAAATGAAAAGAAAGAAGGCATTGAGAATTATTTTAAATATGGAACCTTATGACATTATAAAAGATCTAGATACTATTCAATCTTCTATTTCAATGAAGCAACTTCTAGCAGTAGCACCAAAATGTCGTTCTATATTGAATTCATTATTAACACAACATACGCAACGTAATAAAGAAGTTTATGAGGTCAATTTGAACTGTGAATCAGGCGTGCTAACCATCGAAGTATCGATAGATGGCATTATGATTTTTGGAATTCAAGTAGATGGTAGCTCTAGCGTCAATTTAATGGACGTAGATATAATGGATGCTTTAGACTTAGCACATTTAGTACCTGTGACATTGGTATTAGAGATAGCAAATCATAGCGAGATTAAATCAATGGGTATCTTACAATCTTTAGAAACTTGATCAATAAATCAATCAAGTATTGATAGCTTGCAAAATAAGGCAATTATAAGGCGCACATATAAAAAACTTACCTTGTAAGTTAAGATACTTCTCTTGCAAAGTCAACATGTTTTAGAGGTTGTATAGGACATCACCATGTGGCTCTTAGTTAAGAGTATATATGGAGGCAAGAGTAAAGCCTTCTTTACTCTTGTTAACACCTTTCTAGTCCTTAGTCTAAGTTTAAGACTTTTTAATCTTCTTGTTTTTGGCAATAGCCATTCTAGTTCAATATTATATCATCTTTGAATGACTTTCTAATTCTTTTCAATGATTTAAGAGTATATTGAAGATTTTCTTTCTTTAAAATTCATGTCATTGATTTTTAAAAATAATACTAATTTATTATTTTAATCTTATTTTAGAAGTGAGTAGATTATTCTATTTCTATTATTATATTATGAAGATTATAGACTATTCACCTTGAAACAAATAATCTTATTTTTTAATATTTATCTTTTTTTTAAAGAGAGTGGATTATCCATCTTTGTAGAAATTTTTATTTGATATTAGAGGTTGTATATTATCTTCCTCTAATTTAATTTTTTGATTTTTTTTAAATTATCTATGGAAGAAAAAATCATAGATGCTACTCTCAATAGAAGTAAAAATAGATTTGCAACTATTACAAATCTTTATGAGTTTATCAGCACTTAAAGGATAGAAATTTCACATATTTTCAATAAGAATTATGGAGGTACTATTCCTATGCCTATAAAAGAAGTTCAAAGTCTATGGCAAGAAGTTATGCAATTGAAGAAAACAAGTAGATCAACCTCACAATGAAATTTCAAGAATTTTACTTCTATAAGTATGACACAGACAAGGATTAGTATGCTTGAGAAATTTGATGGAACAAAATTAAAATTTTGAAGATTTTTGCAACAAGTCAAGCTCTATCTAAGATTGTATTCCTTCCAATACCTCAATGGATTTACTCAAGTTGGATTCATAAGTACACTTCTATCAAGAAGTACTCTCTCTTGGTTTGCATCTTTAATGGAAAAGGATTCATGACTTCTTTGTGATTTGAATTCATTCCTAAAAGTGTTTGCTACCATATTCAAAGAAAGTGATTAAGAAAGAATAGCAGAGACCAAGCTCTTAACTTTATGGCAAGGATCACGGTCAGCTACCATATATGCTACTAAATTCCAAAACCTCACTTGTGACATGGACTAGAATGACAAAGCCTTTATCAATCAATTTTGATATGGATTGAAGGATAATGTTAAAGATTTGTTATTAACAATTTTAAAGGTAAAATCTTTAAAATAATTTATTGCTCAAGCGATTACATACAATAATTGATTATTTGAAAGATATCAAGAATAAAGATTTGGCTGGAGAGGAAAAAATCAAATAATGATAGCAATTCTTAATTTTTCAAAAACTCATTTATCAAAGACAAAACCAATGAAAATTAATATGGTATGTTTTAAAACTCTCATAGAATAGGAAAAGATTTAACGACATTAAAAAAAACTTATACTTATATTATAGAGAAGCTAAACACATTGCTCAACATTATCCAAAGAAATAATGCAACTACAAAATTAGAAGCATGGTTGCCAAAGAAAATGAGTTTTTTCAGCTACAACAAGGACCATGTGGCTAAAATCTTATATAACTCCAAATAAAGGTCTTATTTTCTTTTAAGATCTCTCACCTTATTTTACAATAGAAGTTTATTTAAGACCAAAAAATCACAAAGTCTTAGCTTTGTTAGATTCAAGAGCCTCAACCTGTTTTATAGACAAAGATTTTGTTAAAAAATAAGAGATATTGTTCATCAAGAAAACTAAACTTGTACATTTAGAAGTCATAGATAGTTGTTTATTATCTTCTAAAGATATTACGTTGTTATATTGTAGTTGCTTATAGTATGTAAAAATTAATTGAAATATATATTATAAGTCTTGATGTAGATTAGAGTGGTTAGTAAATAAATTTAAAGAAAATTGATATAAAAAAAATTATTTGGAAGTTTATCTATTTTGATTATAGTATTTATATTATATAAGATTTAGATATTTAGTATAAAGCATAAGAAAAAGTTGAATTCTAAAGATGAAAGTTTAAATTATTAAGAGGCTGATTAGGAAAGATGAAAGCAAAGTATGGTTGGATGAAGGCAAGGAGTAAAGATCTTCATTTCTATTGGTCAAATGTCATGCCCAATGGACTTCAAGGAGGCTGCCCAAGGCCTTATTAGGAGTTAAGGTTTCTCTTTCAAGGTCATTTGAGCATTGGAGGCTAGGATCACTAAGTTTAGGTTTTTGGATATGGTTTGGATGCAAATTTTGTGTGATTTGAAGTTTTTATGAAGGATTTGAAGTCGGTCAAAGTTAAGGTATCAATTTTGTATCTAATGTGTGTCTTTAGAACATAACATATACTTACGGAGAGCAACAAAGGATTGGCAACTAGAGTTCGAGAGAGCAATTTTTCAACTACACTTTTTATATATTATTTGATGAATTCTAAGCCTAGATGAAGGAGTTATAAGGCATTGAAGAAAACACATATAATTTAAAGACAATAAGTAAGTTGTTTTGTTGATAGTAATGGTTGGAGCCATATCTTGAGTTTCTAGATAAAATTTTGGCTCAAATTTTTTACAAGTGTTTATTATTAGATTAAAAAGCTATAGATCAATATTTTATTGTATTTAAGTATTTAATTTTTGAGATATGAAGAAAATTGCATGCAGATGTATGTAAGAAAGGGTTTGAAGCTACTACTAGGATTTTGGCAATATCTCAAGATTTGTAATGAATTTGCAGTTGAAATTTGTTTGAATAGTTGTTGAAAGTATTTCAGTACTTCATATAAAATTTTAGTTTTTTTGGATAGTTAGATCATGAGATATAAAGTATTGAAGATTAAAAAGAAAATTCCATTAGGATATATAAGGTTTTAAGATATTTTTTCATATATTTGGATGTTTTTTTTATACTTAGGCTTATGTTTTGATGTGATTGCCCTAAAAAGAAAAATATTATATATAAAATTATAATTTAATATCTTAGACTTGATTGAGCATTTAGTCTTAGCCAAAAGCCCAGTGCTTATTTAAAGCAAATTCTCTCTATCTAAACAATGCATAAGATTGTTCTTTTACATATAGTAATTAAAGATTATTATAGCATAGTAATATTTAATGTAATATAATTTCCATCTAATTTGGTTGTTTTAGGATTATATTAGTTAAAAAAGTATAATCCTCAAATAGATTGGATTTCTTGTAAATTTAATTTTTTTAATAGTTTAATCTAAAATTTTGTCAGCCAAGTAGAAATACATAAGTCTAATACATCCAAACTCTTATTGGTAGGTACAAGAGCTTTTATGCATGCCGCATAAGAAGGGTTATCTTTTGTTTTATATGCCATGACTATTTCTAATGGTAAAAAGATATCAATTGATATTTTTAGCAAATATTAAGATTTTTAGGATATTTTTTAAAAAAAATACAGATATTCTTCCAAAGCATCATCTTTAAGATTGTTCCATTGATTTTTACAAAAATTCTCAACTACCATTTAAACCAATCTATAGCTTATCACAAAACAAGTTAGTTGGAATCAAAGAGTATATTAATGAGAACTTGGATAAGAATTTAATTTGTCATTTTAAATCTCCAAATGAGGCTCTTATCTTATTTATGAAGAAAAAAGACAAATCTTTGTAGATGTGTGTAGAATATCGAAGACTCAACAAGATCAACATCAAGAATAAGTATCCTCTACTTTTGATTTCAAAACTTTTTGATCAATTGAATCAAGTAAAGATCCATACAAAAATAGATCTATAAAGAACATATAATCTAATATGTATTAAAAAAAAAGATGAATAAAAAATTATGTTTCAAACCAAATATGGATATTTTGAATATAATATCATGCCTTTTAAAATCACAAATATACTAGCTATGAACATAATTAAAAGCTCCAATGATTAATTACAATTCCTTTTGTAATTTTTAATATATTTTTATTAATTTTAATGCTAATATAATTAATTAATAGATCCAAATTAGTTTTTTAGTTCATTATAACTTTGATTGTATTTTTAGATTGTTAATTAGATAGATACTTCTGATTAGTAGATTGATTGACTATTTTAAAACTCAAAAAATAGCAAATTCAAAAGGTCTATGATTTTTTTTTGAATTGTTTTAAATTTTCTTTTAATAATAAAATTATAATTTTAGTAAAAATTTTCTTTTAATTCTTAGGAATTATATCTTAAATTAATCCAAAATCTTAATTTTCAATCCAAAAGCTAATTTTTAATTTGACTATAATTAGAAAGTACTTTAAATCAAATTACTCTATCTTCTTAATTAATTTTGAGATTTTTAAGCTTAAATTTTATTTTGCAATTTAATTGGATGAAAAATATAAAGTCCAATTGTTAAATTAATGATGATCTTAAAAAGATGGAGATAAGCTAAATTTTTTGGTGGAGTTTTCTCTCATAATGATTTTAATCACTACTTGAAGTTGAAAAAAAAAAAAAAAAAAAAAAAAATGAAAAACAAATCACAAGCATATTATTTCAAGGACAATTTACAATTAGGTTTTGGATTTTCCAAGATTTCATGCTTAAGGGAGTTTGAATTGAAGAATGGTGATCATGAAGGCTTTGTTGATAAGAATCCTTACTGATCTCTTAATTAGGATAATTAGAATTAGAATTCTAGTTGAAATTTATAACTAGATTAGCAAATTAATTAATTTAATGATTTAGAATTTCGATTTGGGCTTGAGAATACTTGATCTCAGAGTAAAAATGTGTTTTAGACACATTGATGGTGTTATTTTTTCCAAAATAGCATTAGTTTTTGAGATATAGGTAATTCCAAAATTGAAATCGGATTTAAGCTTGGAATCACTATGGACCTTTAATCTTGGTTAGGGATTTTTGATTCACATGGTGGAGATGTGTTTGCCACTTTTGGGCCTCTTCCCACCTGATTAAGAGGGCTTGGGTGGCCAAGCTCCCTCTTCCTCTCCATTTTCTTTCTTGTGGCAAAGCCATGGCAAAATATTTCTCTATTTTGTGAATGCAAATCTTATCCCTTAACCTTGTACTGCCTTAATTTTTATTTGTTCAATCTATCTATTTTTGTTTTCTCATCATGAAATTTTGTAGCCAAATTCTAATCACTCTTAGCTTTGTAACAGCATAAAGCATGCTTAATTTGGAGCTGTAACAAATGTTTGGCAAATTTTAAAGTAGCAAGGGTCTACTGCCCTTGGGAATGTAAAAGTATCAAGTTCAAAAATCCATAACTTGGTGATCCCTACTTCAACTTTGATGTAAAGTACTGCAATGAGTGTGCTTTGAAGTCTAATTTACTATAAAGTTTGAATCACTATTTTCTAATCTATAAAAAATTCGTAATTAATTGTTAAGTGAGAAGGATTTTGCTGCCCTGGCAGTTAGAACAATTGTCTTTGAAAAATCATACTTTAGTAGTTACTAAAGTCTTTGTGCTAAATGTTTTTGGAAAAGTAGCATTACAAAGTATATTTTTAGGAAAAAATAGAGTTGTGAACTTTGAATCATTAACCAATTTCAAATAAATTTTTAAGTAGAAGGAGGTCATATATTTTGCATCTCCACATCAATTAATATTGGCCTCTAATCTAAGTTATAATCTAATTAAATCAAATTTAAGTAAAGGAAGAAAAAACCACTCACATTAGGTGCTTTTCAACTTCTAATAAATGATATCTTTTCTCAATTTTTTGATGATTTTGTTGTTTGTTACTTGGATAATATCTTAATCTATTCTAATAATATAAAAAAGCATGAATTTTATATTTGTTGTGTATTACAAAAACTTAGAAATGTAAGATTATATGTCAATTAAAAAAGTGTATATTCCACACTACTCAAGTTGATTTCTTAGGATACATCATTTCTAATAAAGGACTAATGATAGATCCAAAGAAGATTCAGACTATCATGGATTGGATGATTCCAAAAACAATAAGAAATGTACAATATTTTTTAAGCTTTCTTAATTATTATTAGATCTTCATTAAGAATTTTTTTCAAATTTTAGCTTCACTTATACATTTGACTTATAAAGAAAAACTTGAATGGTATAAAGAAGCCAAAGCATTGTTTGATGCTTTAGAAAAGAAATTTATTTTTGTATTATTCTTATATCATGTTGATTTCTCGAAGGTATTTTTTATGGAAACAAATGAATCATACATTGCCTTGGATGCAATATTATTATAAATAAAAGTAGATAAAAAAATTCCATACATTAGCTTTTCATTCCAAAAAAATTTCAACATCCAAGATTAATTATAAGATTTCCAAAAAAAAGCTCCTTGCAATCATCGATTCATTTTAGAAATGGCATCATTATTTAGAAGACACCTTGAATCTAATCATTGTATATATAGATCACAAGAACCTCGAGTATTTCATGTCAACATGTGTTTTGAATTATTGCCAAGCTTTTTGAAGCATGTTTTTATCATGATTTGATTTGAAGGTTATTTATTGACTCAAAAAATAACCAAGTCTATTAAGCACCCTTTCTAGACCTTCTTATCTTACACCAAAAGAAAAAAAATGCATCTTTTGATCAACTAAGAATAATTTTCTTGAAGCCAAAGTATTTTTATCTTTGAGCAATAAAATCAACATTGATTGTTGATTCAACCTTTGTCAAGCAAATTCAATCAAGTATGTCCTTTGTTCTTCTTATCCATAATATCAAAAATAATTCTATTAAGTTTTATGATAATTCGAAGTTCAAGTTCAAGAAAAACCTATTTTATTTTGAAGGAAAATTATATATTCTAGAAGGTAGAGCATGATTACGTATTCTTCAAACTCACTATGACTTTTTAGCAACCAAACATTTTCGATATAATAAGTCTTTGAAGTTGATATCAAGAGATTTTTGGTGGCCTCAAATGTGGAAGGTAGTCAAAGCTTTTGAACAATCACGTGATATTTATTTAAGATCCAAAATTACTCACCATTAATCTTATAGACATCTTCAGCCTTTACTTATTCCAGAACAACCACGATCTTTCGATTCTATGGATTTTATCATGGATCTTCTAATCTTAAGTTTGTAGGATTCTATATTCATGGTAGTAGATCATTTTATCAAAATGGCATATTTTCTATTATATACAAAATCTATCACAAGTGAAGAAATAGCTAAATTTTTTCTTAAGAACATCTATTACTATCAAAGATTGTCTAAAGATATTATATCGAAGAGGAGGATTCAATATATATCAAGATTTTGGAGAATCCTTTTCAAGATTTTAAAAGTGGATATAAAACTCTCTATGACTTTATATCTCCAAACTGATATGTAAACGATATGGATGAATTAAGTTTTAGAGTAGTACTTGAGGTATACTATCAACTATAATCAAGATGATTGAACAACTCTTTTATTATTATTATAGTTTATGCACAATAATTTGGAACATTCTTCCATTCAATAAATATCTTTCTTTTTCAATTATGATTATTATCTATGACTTAACACTTTTGTCTTTTTAAAAGTTGATAATCTTATGGTACAAGATTTGATAAATTATTTATCAAAGCCCTTGTGATAAGTTGGACTATTATAGACTTAAATCTTTTCCAATTAGTGAATAAATCAATCTTGTTGCTTATTAATTATATCTACTAGAGTCTATGAAGATCCACCCCATATTTCATGTATTTTTTTTTGAACTATATAAGACAATGAATATCTCAGGAAGAAGACAAATGCTACAATTGAAAGTCTCTTGAAGATGATGAAATCAAGATGAAGACATTTAAGAACCACATGTCCTTCCTCCATTAGATGGTAAGATACAACATGTTTAGTATCATGACCTTGAAAGAGACTCCCGATGTTTGGTGATTTTAATAGATATAGAAACAACTCTTGACAATGTTCTAAATATTTTATTTGAAAGAAGTTATGAAGGCCTCAATAATAATCAAATAATATGGTAGTATTCTTGCTTTGGTATAGAACACTATCAATGGCTGAGAAGACCTATTAACTATCTTTGAAGAGAACAAAGATTAGACTATGTGGCAAATACAATTTGTCACATCTTAGATTTTATTAATATATGATAATCGCTCTTTGTGGAATTCCTCACTAGAATGGAGAGTAATATTATGAATATATATATATATATATATATATATATATCTAATAAATATCTGTATGATTAAGTAGAAATAGGTAAAAGTAATCAAAATTATGTTAATTTTATAATACCTTTTGGAAAAGCTTCATAAATCCTACTTTGACTTTACATGTATTTATAATTGATTGATAAATTAGAAACTTGATCAATAAATTAATCAAGTATTGATAGCTTAGAAAATAAGTTAATTATGTGGCGCACATATAAAAAACTTGCTTTGTAAGTTAAGATACATGTCATGCAACATTAACATGTTTTAGAGGTCCTAAAACATTCTACAATAAATGTCATATCTATTATTTAAATGCATCAAGAACAAATTTCTTTGAAAAAAATCCACTTGTTTTTTAAAATCTCAGTATAATATTTATTAGCAATACATATTTTAGCCAAAAAATAATTAAATTATTTGTTTATTAATTTTTTGGTAATTAGATACTTATAGCCAAGAATTACCATTTGGCTCAAACTATATGCTAAGTTTGTCAACAAATATTTTCCATCAATAAAGTATTTTTTGGAATTTTTTAATATTTCCATCTTCTTAAATATTACTACATCTTAATACAATCCAAGGCAATTTGTAATTAGCCAATGATATGGCAATTAAAGACATAAACAACTTGGATATTAACAAAACATCTCTTTTTTATGTCAAAGAATGCTTCTTCATCATTCTTTGGGGATTGTCTTAGAAAGATTTGTGGCTTGTCAATAAGTCTAATGCAACCTTCAAATCCTAAAAGACTAAAAGACTTATTAATTTGAAGCCTTTGGACAGTATTTGACTATTATAAATATTGTTGTTTAAGTGAAAGAATTGCCTAAATCACTTGTTTTGTAAATATACACACTATATTATTGCCAATATGTCAAATACTTTTTAAACTTTTATTGTTGGCTCCATTCCCGTATGACCTAAGATGCTCCAATGCTATAGCCAATTTTCAAACAATTTCACTTTGTAGGCAATAACTCTTATTTTTTTTAAAATGAAGTGGTCTTTGATAGCTAAAAGTACCATCTAAAAACCCCTTCTTGATATTCTTGCATAAAATAAACTATTATAAATATTGTTGTTTAAGATTTTGATATAATATTTTGAGTGAATATATAACAAGTACTATTGATTGTGTCATGAATCACTATAAGTTCTTTTGTATTATTAAACTCAAAGAAGTTGTTTTGAAATATGTTTTTAATCTTCATGCAATTTTTTTAGACATTTTATCAAATTCTTCATCAACTAAGAAAGTGGACAATATTTCTAACTCTTAGAGGATTTGTTATTTTTTATAGTGTTGAGGCATAGTGAGGTTGTAGTGTGGTATGCAATCAAAGAGGTTTAGAATTTGTTGTTTTGCAATGTGTAAAAGAAGGACAAAGTTGTGATGTGGTATGGAATAATAGAGATTTAGGATTTGTTAATTTTTTTTAGTGCAAAGGCTTGATAAGTCATTGGTGTGGTATGGAGTCAAAAGAAGAAGAAAGCTAAAGTAAGCAACATTCTTTGTGATATTTCATGCATCCCTCTTTTGAAATTTCAATTTCAAAATCACTCACCTCACAAGGTGGGTGATTTGGTGAAGTATCAAGTGATATTTCAAAATATCACTCAATACTTCAAGATATCATTATAGGTGAAATATCACCCAAAAACCTTAAGTTTGAATACTCTTAATATACATTTGGGAATTGCAGAGTGATTTCTCACATATTTCAATGTGTTGGTGTTCAATCAAATCAACGTAATTCCAATTTATCATAGATTTTTAGCCCATGTCTAAGCGGTCTCTCTCAGCTGGATTACACCAAAAGGTTCAAACCTCACGATTGTCTGGCACCACTTGACTCAAACTTGTCCCGCTTTGCTTTAGCCACAAGAAAACCCCAAGCAACACCCAGATTGCACAAATGTGGCATGCGTGACAAGACCCCATAAATGCAAATGGGAGTTATTAGTTTATCCAACAAATCACTTTGCAATACCACCAATGGGAACAGAAAAACCATGTTAAAGAGGCAAGATCATGTGGGGAAGGAAAATCATGGGAAAAGGGATCTAATGGCACACACTTGTGAATCATTGGATGAAAACGGTGAAGATGATATGCTGTGGGAGGATCAAAATCCACAGGTGAGTTGACCAGATAGATTTCTCCATTCATGAGAGCACAATAAATAAATGGAGTTGTGACTTGTTCATCGGAGGGATACAAAAAAAGACAAAAAGACAAAAGATAAAAACACAAATTTGGGGGCGTGACAATCAATGCCGGTACCGGAATGAAGATACCATTCCATTCATTCAAATGGTGGAGAAGGATGGCTCCGAGACGTTTTGCCAAGAGGGGGAGTAAGGGGGGGGACAAGCCAAGTCCAGGCTCAGACCCGGACACGGCATTCACTCGCACTGTCAAAGCTCTGAGGTACGTCGCCAATCTTTCGGTGACTTATCCAATCGCCTCTCCATACTCTTACCCTATCAGTGCCGCGTCTGGTCAGTTCAAATCACTCGCTTTCACACACTCCAGTTGCCTTTTACTGTAACGTCGCGAAGCTTTGGAACAATGCATTGGGAATGGAGAACGTTGGGACCTTGTTGGCTTGTAGCTAGACTGCAACCATGCAGTTTGAATTTTTATTAACGTTGAGACAGGTGACGGAGGATGGGGAGTGGAGGTGGGGGACCTTGTGGAGAGTTGCGCCTGAAAGGTTAGAGATGTTTTGAGAGGTTTGGGAATGTGCAGAGAGGAATTGGAGTGAAGAGTTAGTGTGTGGGTGTTGTTGGGAGATGTGTGGGGTGCTGTAGTTTGAAGGGGGATGACGATTGGGTGGATGGAAATGTGGAGGGATGGCGAGGTGGAGTTGTTTGAGGGCGATGACCGACCCAGGGGTGTTTATCATCGCAAGCCTCCGCGGCCTCGTGGGCGGGGACGGAAAGATGAAGTGGAGGTGAAGAGGAGCGCCGAGAGGCTATCGACGTTCCAGAAACTGGACCGGGAGATGGGCAGATTTGTCAAAGCGCAGGGAGGACTGCGAAGGAACAATGGCATGCAAGGGTCCGAGGAGGATAGCAGTGTGAGGGGTGTGAGACATGGTGTGAAGTGGAAGTGGGGGTGGATGTTTGAGCAAGACAGTCTTTACTGGGATACGGTGCGACGACAGAATGTGTCCGGTGGTGAGGAGGAAGATTCATGGCGGGCGCGGTCACATGGGATACTTGATGCTGTGGATGCGAAAGATGGGAGCTGTGTATATGTCTGTGATTCTAGCAGCGAGTTTGAAGATGATGGCGTTTTGCTACATCCCTGTAACATCGACCATGATTCTGCTAGCTCGGATACGGAATTGAAACTGCGTCGAACGCATGCTCGTGCAAGAAAGATGGGTGGCAGACGAAAGGATATGAAATCAGAGGTTACTCGTGGCGCTGGGAAGTGTATTCCGAGGGTCCAGAATTATATGACCGACTATGAGAAGAATGATTGGGAGTATGCAACGACGAACCAAGACTGCCCTGCTGTTCTGGAGGCTAAGTGTGAAGTGTTGCAAATGGAGAAAGACCTTGCTGATGAAAGGTTGCGGCATCAGAGTGCAGAAATGGCCCAAGCTGCAGAGATGGCGCACTGTCTGCGGTCAACAGTCCATACTATCCTTCAGGTAAAGTGTCCGTCCAGACTGATCCTCTTCGGCTTACAAAAGTTACTCTTGAGAAATGTCATCGAGATACCAGTCCCAATGTTTCTTGTTTCTTTCTCACTTAACTGAGTGTAATTGAGCGTGCTTTAATGAGAGTTGTCCATCTCTGCCTTGTGTGGTTGGCGGTTTTGGCAAAAATAGAATTCTGGAGACTGCTGAGCTCTAATTTCGTGATGTGTTGAGTCATAGGGAGCTAAAAGAGGTATCGTATCAGCTCCCTGTACGCCTGGTCGGCATGGTGTGGAGGACAGTCCTGGTCTCCAACAAAGACTTCAGCGCGTCCAAACGTTTAATGCGCAGCGTGATCTTGAGGATCAAGCCAAAAGTTTTCAGAGCAGGATCGAAAAACTCCGACAAAGATCTCAGCTACGAAGTGCAACCTCGTGCATACCGAAAGGCCTTAATCAAAAGGTGAATATTAGCAGCTCGTCGTCGACCACACAAGTGGTGAGTATCAGATTCCATTTCCATATTTTGTATTAATTTCATAATGCTGATGTTAGCTGACGTTTTTACATCTGGAGCAGGATCTTCACATATTTTCTGCTCAATAACGCAGTTCTCTGATGTTTGCTTGTGCTGATAATTCCGATTGAAAGGTGCACATGCGTATATGGAAAATATGGAGTGGTACCATTTAAGGGTAGTTTTTGCATTATCCGATTATTTGCGGCTAACATCTATGTGATTGATGATCCCTGTTAAAGGTCCCATCTGATGGGGAAGAGTGGGCACAAGTCCAAGAAGTTTTGAAGCAATTAAGAGGCAGGACAGGATCCTTACAGCAGAATTGTGAAAATTGGGAAAAGCGGGCCTTCTTCGCTGAGGCGAAAGCTGCTTCCCTGCAGATTGAGGTACACTGCTCGAGACACCTAGCTACGGATAGAAATCTTACATCTTGCTAACCTGCATATTTATGAAAACCACGCCGAAACAAAGTTAACTTGCTATCTCAAGCATATCTGACCGAATAGTCCTTCGTTATGTGAACATGTACCAGGAGGAGAAATGGCGGGTGGAAGTTCAGAAAGCCAAGGAAAGAGTAGAAGACCTGGAACAGGAGCTTGTGCAAGTCAAAGCTACTCTCGAAGAAGTCAGAAATCGCCATGCTCTGGAGCAGAGCCGCTTGCTGGGCTCTGGCAGTAACCATGGATACACTTTTGTTTTGCAGCCGATAGTCACTAATCATGGGAGCGCCAGATGCATATGCGCCGTCTCATCTGATTGTGAGGGTCATTGCCGGGACTCTGGTTTCATCAATCACTCAACCTGTGGTGATCACCCTTTCGCAGCTGTTTCAAAGGATGCCACTATCGTTAGTGATGAAATATCTGCTGATCATGAACCTGCAAGTGGTATCAATGCCATGGCTGCACCTCATACCCCTGTTTCTGAAGAAGAACGGAGCCAAACAAGCTCGCAATGCAGCAGCGGTAGACACAGATACGAAGGAGTCTTGGAAGGCGACTGGGATGAGTCTCCAATTATTTCCACTATAGATGCTGAACAATCCAGCGTTCACGAAACTTCGAAATCCGAGGTGGAGAAATCTCTGTCACAAAAGTGGTTCAAGCAAAGACCCAAGAGCAGAAGAACTGCCTGTGACGTGGGAATCTCTGAGGGTCGTTCAACGCTTGGAAAAAGCCCCATTACGGGCAAAATCCATGAAGCGGGACGGGGATTGAGTGGGCCAAATGCTGCTGTTCGCAGGGTGGGACCGGTGCTCGGTGGCAACATGAAGGCGGTACCTGGCGCTTTTCTTCTCGAGAAGAGAGCACCCCTGAAAGAAATCAAACGCAACCTTGCAACCGAAATCGAATGTACATAGCTGCTTCTGGAATGCTTTTGCGTGTGTACCAGGTTAGAGTTGACTGAATTATGGACACCTACCTGAGAACAGGCGATCATGTCAGGCTTGTAGTGATGTTTTTTTAGTTTACATATCCTAACAGTATTTGGTGCCAACGGAACTTACTGATTGCTGTAGACTGCCGCATCAATCCACCATCTATCCAAAGACGTGGATGCCCCATACGTATGATTCAGCATCTGTAATGTATATTATGAATCGACGAAGGCATTCGCAACAAATTTGAGTTTCCACAGTGCCTGTGATGCAAGATTTAAGTTCTAAGCTTGCATGGACGTTGGACTAAGGCTATGCTTCAAAGCAACTGAATATCTCATCACTAACTGAGCCTTTTGTGGAGCAAAGATGGTTGCGAGTATGTCCGGGGACTTTTAAGAAAACTACATAAACAAATTCGAACTTCTGTTTCGATGCAACTGATTGCGGAGCAGGTAGAGAGAACTTCCAAGTGTAGAGTAAAACTGTTCGGAGTTGACAGCCACTTTAAACGAAGGGCGGCTGCTCACTACTAAAATATTATATCTGCTACTATTATTATTACTACTAAAATATTATTATGAAGAGATTTCTTGCAACGAAAAAACTTTGGGAAGCCATTTTTAGATCACACATGTGTGATCGATCAGAGAGATTAACGATTTATGTAATTATGTTGATGTCTAGGTCAAGTTCTCGTCTATGTCTCCGCAAATTAATTCTTTAACCAGTGTTAAACCCGATGGGACGACTCCCAACTTACTACAATCAAATTTACGAGACTTTTAAAAAACAAGATTGAACACTTTTTATCGACTTTGTAGGGACTGATATTGTAAACAACCCTAACTACATATTGTAGCGCTTCAAGCGTTTTAGTGCGTCTTAAACTCTGGGTAAGTTTTGTAAAGTGGTCTACCAAAAGTGCAAAGAAGAATGCTTGCAGGCCAGCAAGGACAACTGTAGTTTAGAATTTCAACATTAGGAAAAGAGGCAATGGATACCCCTACTCCAGCATCGCTGAAACACAGTGTACGGAACTTAGTAGGTGTCAGTTGCAGAGCAGCTGTTAGGCTTCTCCTTCCCTTCCTCATCATTACCTTTGCCCGCCCCTCCACCTTCCTGCTGCTCTCCATCCATCCCCCTTCGCTTCCGCCTATATTTAATTCCAGTTCATGTCATCATCTCAAACAGCTCCGTGTGGTACAGAGTGGGACATTGTATTGGTGGAAGAAGGTAGCGGCGTCATTAGAATATTCGTGATCATTATAGCCTGTAAGATGTAAGGGGGGTGTTGTGTTGACTGATTGGATTCATTGCCGCCATCTTGCCATGGCCGGAGCAGTTTTCTTCATGGGTTCTTTTTGACGGATGCAACGCACGTTTCAAAGGTTTGCAGGTGTGACTGGAGTGGGTGCAATGCGGACAAATTCTATGTTATTCATAGGAACGTTAGGATGCAATTCACCCCGTTTGGGTCGGGTGGGTAGCGCCCGTAGAGAAGGCACGAGATGTGCAGCATTGCGTGGTAAGAATTGTGAGAATTGTATCGTGATGCGTGGTCGAATTTGAGGCTAATGTTGTTGAGACCTTTGAAATTGGATGGCTCAAGGGCCATTGTCAATGAAGCTGCGAGACTAGGGTGGAGGTCGAGAAGTAAAGGTCAGTAGTTTCCGACGATGGCGTTCGAAGAAGAACTGCGTAGCATGCACGATCAAACATTGCGACCTAGGCTGCTGCACGCAGTCATGGCAAACCATCTACCTGATGATAAACAGGTGACCAGGACGCCGGGTCAATTGTCCATGGCTGTTGAATCCCTTCGTCAACACCACTTGCTGTGGGAAAGCTCGATTCTCGCTTGTCCTGAGTTGCATTACATGCAAGGAGCGAAGGTATCGGACTTCAACAATGGAGCTGTGGACGCATGGATTGAGAAACTGCTGAATTTACTCTCCAGCACTGTAGTATGTACTACCGCATTGCCCTTTAACCTAGTTTTCGAGTGTTTAATTTCATTGGTTATTTTTCGAGGCAGGTTGATGGCCATGATTAATTTGTTGTATACTTGCGATTACATATGTGAGTAAAATCTGTGGAGTGGAGTAATTGAATTAATTCCATTCTGGCGAGGGGATCATTTCGAAGTGCTTGTGAATTGAAAGAAAACAAGCTCGTAAACTTGTCAATACAGGGGTTGTGTTGTTCATTGTGATTCATATTGACGAGAAGGTTTTCGGTCACTGTTACATCCTTTAGCGTTTAGACAACGTAGGCTAATGCAGTTGCTAGTTACTGAGGCTCTTTAGTATGCCATGCGGGTCTGAAGGCAGAGAACAGGTGGGCAGGAGCCTGTCTTCTTGGCGTGACTTGTCAGGAATGCACTCGGCAACGCTTCTTGGAGTGTTACAGTTTGTGGTTCACTAAGCTGTTGATACCTCTAAAGGTGTGTGTTGGATGAAGAGATTAAACCCTACTTTTCTGTGATAAGCTTCCTAGTGATGGAACATATTAATTTACTCCTTGTGGATGGATAATATCTTAAATGTGTGTGCTATGTGTAACATCCATGTCCTATCGTGCGTCGTAAACTTAATGGAACTGTTGCTCACTTCACGAGCTGGATAATGATCTCGAAATGCAGCAACCGACAGATCCTATCTTTGTGAGAGCAGCCGCGTGCGCTTCTCTCACTGATCTTATTGTCAGGTATGCTCAACGTCGTTGCACGCTGGCCAGGATGACGTCCCATGTACTAAACTTCACAACCAGTAACTCGACTATTGGAGGTTGTAGGCTTGGTGAGTCTGGAGATAAAAATAATGCCTAATTAGATCTCTTAGAAATCTCTGGTTGAGATAAAAATGGTTGTAAAGATTGCTTGATTGCAACCTGTATCAGATTAGGAGGTCTGATTGAATTTGCTGGAGTACGACGAGATGGCGCCAACCTCATCTCGAAGTTGGTACAACCCTTGCTGCAAATACTTGGAGACAATGACTCAAGCGGCATTTGGGTTTGTACCCAGGGTGGCATACACTTTGTGGTAGATTGATGCATTATCAGACTCTATTCATTACTAACATGTACTCTGCTTTCTTTGTTCGTTGGTATAGTATGCTCTGGCATCTTTTGTTTGATATGTTTTTTTTTCATTATTAACTATATGGTGGTTAGCTATTGGTTCATAAGATTTTATGCGGTGTGATTCTGTGCAGAATGAGGCAATGGATCTTCTGTCTGCATTGTTACGGTATTTTCCAGCCTGCTTGCGCCAGCAATCCAGTAGTGTAAGCTCACTCTTCTCAGAACAAATATGTTGGCAGCCTCTGATAGATCCACGTTTACTGTGACCCACCGTAATTTACACTGCTATTGAAATTTGTTGATTTGTTTTCCTTTAGTGCTTCTGATGAATATCTAGTGTTTGTAATTCAATCTACGTGGTCTCTGATGAGATGTGCAGTTTGAGGCTTTATTGGTAGCACGTATAATGGATGTAGAATGCTTTACAGCCATTCCTCAGGTATGTCGACTTTCTGGTGAGTGAAACTCTTGCACATTTTCATTGCATGCGCGAGATGTAAATCCTCTGTCTCAATTTCCCGTTGCGTTCCAAATGCCCTACGTTCCTACGTTGCGACAGCAGCCAATCACGGATACTTGTTTTCAAACTATTTTTCTGCAGAAATGTGCAAAAACACTGGCGCTTCTTCCTAAAGCTCACGGGGATGCTACTACATGGAGCTCCTTACTACGTCGTATTCTGATTGCAACAAACTCCGAACTTGACTTCGCTTTTGCAAGTATGGAAGATGGTGAGTAATACGCGATACTAGAACTTGTAGGTTCATGTAGAACATAGATAGCAATGAATCCTGAAAAAACTCGAATTTAACCATTACATTACAGTCTCCACTGCAGAGGACGCAACTGCATCATTGCTTCCTCGTGGGGAAGAGCCACCTGTGCCACTCGGGGGCCGTGCAGTTTCTTCAAACGCTTGTGTACAACCAGGGAAAAGTCTCTGGGAGCGTCTCGTGCCCCGAGTTTCTAATCTGCTGCAATGCTGCAATTATCTCCTGACCACTCCGTTTCCAGTACCGGTATGATCTTATCGTCAATGTGCTGAATTATTGCTATAAAGAAGCGATAATGAGTATATCTAGCATGAAAATGTCCAGGACGTATATCTGAACAATGTGGTTTGTCAGTAAGTAAATTACTTAAAGATGGAAGTTGTACCTACTTGATGCATGATAATTGTACCTTCTTATTGTGATCTTTGGTTGTGTTGTGATTATGAAGAAACACTTGATGTAGATGATCTGGGTTATACACAACGTATCCACCACACTGTACAATGTTTTCGAAAACCTCGCCTAAGCTGCTTCGTTGTTCTGAAACTGAAATAGGTACCCGCTCCGTTAGGTCCATTGCTGGCCCTCAGTATGCGTATATTACGTGTGGATGGGTCTAGATTGTCGTCAGCCTCACGGCTCGGAGGAACAATTCCCTCCTCGCACCAAGCTGCGTTGTATTCTGAACTCCCGGCATTGCATCTTACAGCCCTGAATCTCTTAGCCTCAACATTGCGTGGCATTCGCAGGTATTTCATTCCTTCATTATGCAATCTTCATGCTCCCATCTTGTGCAAGTTCTATTTCAATTTGAGAAGCATAGGGATCCGTGGTGGATTGAATTCTTCTGAGTGAAGCTGGATGATCATTATGAAGTATTTAATACAGCGCCTTCCATAATTTAGAGTCTTCATTATCCGTGACAGCCAACTTATACCACGAGCAGCTGATCTCGTACGTTTAATAACCGTCTATTTCCGGCGTTGTGGACGAGTGCATGCAACACTGCGCATTAAGCTCTATTCCATCGCTCGTCATCTCTTCGTGGCCATGGGAGCCGGTAATGATCTGACACCACCTAAACTGGATACTGTTCTCATTCCCTCAAGACAGACAACTGCAAAAATGCCAGTAGTGAAGCTAGGTTTCCTTACGTCATATGTTGATAAGGATTGTGTTACGAATGGGATTATCACCAATCTTACAAACATGCTTGAGGCGTAGGAATGGCATCTGGATTAGCACCTGCTATAGTGGGAAATGCACTTTCAGACTTGAAAGGTTCTACTCCTGAAGGAAGTATACCATCTCCCAAACTAGGACGGGGACCCCCCATCAGCAACTCAGTTTGGGCTTCTGGTGGATGGAGTGGTTCCCATGCTACCAATACAAAGAAACGGAAGGAACCAGGTGGCATTCCTGGCGAGAACTTATGCAGTGGTGTGGATTCAGCAATCGCCACAGGGGGGGGGACAGCCCCTGTTGCTGTTCAAATCGCTGCTCTTAAGGCTCTGGAAGCTCTCCTTACTTCCGTGAGTAATTCTTTTCTCTCTGGCCTGCAGTGTACGCATGTTGTGCAATGGAACTGAGTTTACATGTGTACTGTGCACATACATCAATATCATTCACCTCAGGAAAATGTGGTGTTGCTAATTATTGAGATTTAGCTTATTTTAAAGCTTCGTTAACCTACTGCAGGGTGGAGCTCTACTTTCTGAGCGATGGAGAGCAGAGGTAGATGCAGTTCTAGCTAGAGTAGCTATGGCCGCTGCAACAGGCTTTATGTCAACAAGTCTCAATTTGGAAGACGCCAACTTCATGGAAGGAACAGTTGCAAACCCTTCCTCAGGAGAGTTCCAAGTGGCTGCGTACCAAGCTCTGCTGGCTTCTCTTCTGTCCCCCTGCTGCCATCGCCCACCTTACTTGGCCCAAGGACTCGCAGTATTTCGCAATGGTATTACAGTCATGCTCCTAACACCCTCTGCTCTGTTATTTCTCTATTTTTTTGCAGCATTCTGCAACCAATCAAGACGAATTCATTCTACACTCATATTGCTTCCTGCAGGACGTCAAGAGGCTGGGACGGAAGTGGCCGCAGTCTGTGCACATGCACTTCTAGCACTGGAGACCTTGATACACCCCCGCTGCTTACCACCTGCAGGCACCCCTGCTGCTGTAGCAGCTGGTATGTCAGCAGGACGTGCCACATGCGCCACCCTTGTGCCTCACATGCAGAGAACTAGCAAGCCTCCTCCAACACCCGCCCCAATTCAAGATGGAATAACAACCGGAACTATGGCCAACGGATTTGCTGTCCCAGCTGTAATGTCAACGTTGAAGATTGGACAAGTTGCAATAGATCCGTGGGCTGAAGTAGACACATGGCTCGGATACGGAGAGGATTTCGGTAACGATGATAGCTTGTTTTATTCAGAATCTGATGGCATTCTTCATGTTGAAGATTTCTCTAATTCGCCGGGATATGGCGGTGCTCTTCTAAATGGGACAAGTGGTCAGGTAGCGCCTTCTTGTGGACCAAATGTAGAGAAACGAGCGGATAGTTGCATGGATTTGAAAACTCAAGTTGTTGGGGTTCCGAGAGAGACAGTCTTGTATGATTTGCAGCCAAGCCACATGGTTGGAGGGCATCCTAACCTTTTGCAGCCACTGGAGAAGAGTATTCTGGCTGAAGAGGAGTCTCGTCGGGAGCAGTGTGGGGTCGAGACTTTAAACTCTTCAGCCGCCGCGGAAACTCCCTCCCTAGGACCTAGCTTGCTGGATATACGGCCTGTCATGGCAGCTCAAGATACTGAAGCCATCGCTATGTCTCTGGAGATGGAGATGGAGAAATCTGCAACAGGGAGAATGGATAATCCTCATGGAGATGGACAAGATGGAGGTGATTTATGTTCGAGCATGCAGTCTAGATTGCTATCAACAGTGAACAGTTTCGATGAGACCAATAATTCCAATCAAGCACCTGGGGACGTATTTGCATACTCCAACGTGCCGGTGGACGTTCCAACAGATTCTGACTCCGAAGGTGCTTTCCTGGGCAATGTCGATGAGATTGATGAAGATGCTAAGTCAGATTAAACCCCCTAAGTGGGATTTCATACGTACATGATTGTAAAGTAGGTTATAATTTTACTTTACAATACTCGCATATATTATAACTCCTGCGATTAGGAATTATATCTTAACATCCTTGAATGATGGTTGTAGTTATTCCCGAAGGTAGAAATTGATAATTATCTGAATCTGAAGATGATTTTTAACCCCAATGGTCTCAACTTTTAAAACTTTACACGACGAAGTAGAATTACTGAATAGTCATTATTCTTAATTCTGCAATTATCAATTCAGCAATTTTACAGAGCGAACTATTCTGATACAGAAAGTTATCACACTGAAAATGAATAAGATGAACATTTATGGCCAGGTTTATGCTACTAATTTAATTTCAACTATCAAACATTGAAATTGACATAAAAATGATAAACCCTAATTTAACGATTTACGTATTTATTCGAATTCATATAAATTCTATTTCTTTCCTAACTCCTAGCAGGTATTATTCTTGACTAAAACATTAAACTACTCGATCTGTTTTAACCATAGCATATTTCTAATCTTGTTTCATTCGAAAAAATCCAAATCTCGAGAAGACACACTGCACACCTGAAACATTCATATAACTTGGTGGTGCTTCGAAAATAGTCACTTAAGCTAAGCTACTGTAATAAATTTGTATCGAGATACTGTCTGTTCGTAGTGCAGTATCCAGACTGGACCATGCAACTGAGCACCTAGGCTACCTGCTGCCAAAACTCGACATTCCCCTCAGGCTAAAACACACATATAAATCAAATTTCCTTTTGATAAGTCCAAAGTTTCCACCATTTCTATTGTTCCACTCTCCGGAGTATTAATGCAGCCGACATCGTACAGTTTCCCACTTTGCAGGGGTAGAATCACAGTATTATAGAGTTATTATACAGTGAACCTACTATACTAATCTAGCAGGGCTTTCCGAGACTAGTTCATTCTGTGTGGAACTTTAGATGAATAATAACCTAAAAGTTTCAAATACATAAAAATTTTACCAGTCAAATATTTCTCTCTAAAAAATCACAAATCCGCTCCTCCATATACATCCGGTCTCTTAGCCCCCGAGGCATGTGTCTCTCGTCCGGGAACACCAGCAGTTCATAATCCTTGGAGGCAGCGGTCAGTGTGTTGATCAGCCGAGCCGTATGCCGAAAATGTACATTCTCATCGATCATGCCATGGACCAGCAACAGTTTCCCAGTTATCTGATAAACGTGGTGCATCACAGAGCTGTATTGGTATCCTGCTGGGTTGCTGGCCGGGGTTCCCATGTACTTCTCAGTATAGTACGTATCGTAGCCATCCCATGACGTGACTGGTGCCCCAGCCACTGCGCAAGAAAAAGTTTCTGGGCATCGTGCTAGTGCCATTGAAGCCATGTAACCTCCATAGCTCCATCCATATATGCCGATTCGGTTCGGCATTGCAAGACCTTGATTTACTAGCCACTGCACTCCTGTTTGCTGATCGTCAACGTCGATCATCCCCATGTTGTGCTTGATTGCACCTTCAAAATCCAAACCTCTTCTCGCACTACCTCTGTTATCCAGCTATACAAACAAATTCAAACCAACGTCAAGTCAGGTTTCATAATTTAGGTGAAGCCAGGGAACAACAGAAGTGCTACAATTATTATCTGCAAGTACACGCATTTATAACAGGATATGGAATAGAAGTCTACCTATGAATGTGATTTCAAATACTATTTCGCTAATAAAAAGCAAAAAGAAAGTGCATGAAGAGAAAGAAAATGAATCACCTTCCAAACAAGGATGCCTCTACTCCTCAGATATTGAGCACGCATATCCACCGTATTCATCCAGGAATTGCACACTATTTGCACATTAGGGCCACCATAAACACTCACCACCGTTCTATAAGGGGGGCGTCCAAATTGTTTAGAATCTGGAATGTAAATTAGTCCATGTAGGACAGTTCCGTCGCTTGCAGTGAGAGATTTGAACTCGGGAGGGGTGAGTTGCAACCTCCGCGCGTGGTAAGTGGGGGCTGGTTGCTCATATATTGAGATGAGCAGCTTTCCAGTATCTAAAGACCGCAGCAACAGCCTGGGTGGAGTGTCTAAAGAGTCGTGTATATCAACAAACTTCTTCATCTCGTGATCTAGAACCACAATGTGCCGACCTGCCCCTTGAGTCAGCCGCTTGGGCTCTGCCAGGTTCGGTTCCGTACAATCCAGACTAGCGCTATACAAATGCACTTCTAAAGGGCTATCAAATGCTCCTGTAAAGTAGACCAAGCCGGCGTCTTCGTCCACTCCTGCCACTTGCTCTACCATCCAGCTCCCCTGTGTGAGAGCCCTAATGCAATTGCCAAACTCATCATGCATATACAAGTGCCGAAATCCTGTCTTTTCGCTTGCCCATATAAACCCACCTGAAAGGGGTCCATGGTATTTTCGTAGAGGAGTAAAACTATCGTGCAAGTTAACCCAAACTTCGCTCTCCTCGGTGAGTAACACAAGCCTCTTGCCTGTCAGTGGATCAAATCTCAGCAGCTTTAATTTTGATTGAGTTCGATTTTGCACTTGAGCTGTAAGATAACCATTGGGCAACCACGTGACTCTTGCTAAATACTCTTCATCCTCATGACCTTCACCACAAAGGCCAACCTCCAAATCCATCCACACTACACTATCCCCATTTGATGGCACCACGCCTAATCGCACACTCACGTTTGAGTGGCCCGCAAAAGGGTAGGCGTGGACTTCTTCAGCCTCCCCACCCGTTGTCACCTTCCCCTGGTGCACAATCGTAAAGGGTGGGATCCTGGATGAATCTACTTCCGCAAAAGCAATGTAGCGACTATCAGGCGACCACCAGAAGCCATTACGTCTATCCATTTCTTCCTGTATCGTACAAAACTCTGCCATTTAGTGACTTCCAGCAACTCGAAACCTCGCGTATTCTGTCATTCTGATGCCTGTCTAGTGCAAAAAAACTCGAAGCTAGAAAGTAAGGAAGTAAAGAAATATTCTAAAGTGCAACTCAATCATAATTCAATATTATAACCAAGCTAAGTGCATGTAACACGTGAGAAGCCAACTGACATAGCATAAGTTCTTAATCTGAAAGCCCATATTACCTGCGCTATGTACTCGGCGAGCCCATGAGTCTGCAACAAGGACAGCACGAGTAGAATAAGATATATTCCAATGTAACAGTGCATAAACCCCAGGGTAACACATCATGTGTTGACATGAAAGAAATACAGTTAATAAGGCTCAAAAATTTATACATAACATCAGGATCAACTTACAAATGAACTTGATATAATGCTTCTGGAGCAGATAGCTCATTTAAACTCGACGTTATCATCTATTAATGATTAGTACCATCACCCTACCACAAGGAATGGAAGCAATGGCCCATGCAAAACCCACCTTGCCAGTTCCACGTGCGCCATACGTAATTTGGATGGGCTCCCCAAATGCTAGTGGAACAACAAATAGTTCATCATCACGCACATAAGCTATAGAGGACGCGTCTGGCGAAAGTTGAGGGTCAAGTATCGGATTGGAAGGCGTGCTAGCCACTCGCAGTCGTAATTCAGATCCCACTCCTTGCACATAAATCTGTCATCACTCAAAATTCACATACATAAACATTAAAGTAGGTACATTTACCCTCACCACTGAATAATTACAAAAAAGTATTAAAAGAAGAAACTTGTTTCCATGTATAAACAGTACTAGACTATTTCAGTTATTAGTGATGCTAAGGCAAGGCCAACGCTGAGGTTGTCACTTTTACCTCCGGCTACACTGATCAAGGATTCCAAAAATGAGATTGTGAAGAACATGAGATTGGACATACCCCACTAGGAAGGGGAACCATGAGCCGGTGAGGAACACCCTTGGCCCACTCATAGCGTGTCACTCCCAGTCCTCTCTCTCGCAGCCTCTCCCTCCTCAGCTTCTCAACTGTGGAGAGATTGCCCTCGTCCACTCCTCCACCGGGAGGATTGACCAGCAACCGCTGCTGTTTCGCGACCACATCAAAAGCGTATATTTTTCTGCTGAGAGTGCTGTCAGGACTGTACAAATAAGTGATGAGCTTATCATCAGGACTAAACTGCACTGATCCAGGCGCAACATATCCTGGAAGAGGGTTTTGAACAATGTCCTCAACTGGGAAAAGCGTGTATTCATCTCCAAGGCTTTGGCTGTCAGTGGTGGGCATGGTGGTCTGACGAGGTGGCGGGGAAAGTGAGCCTGTACTAAAATTGGATCCTTCGGGATTGCCTCTGATGGATTGTGGGGACAAACTGACACCGAGCATACCACACCATCCAAGGAATGAGAATCTCTCGGATTTTCCAGCTTTCAGAGCCGAGGTTTTCGTCTCAGATGCTCTCTTCGCGAATTCGGGTTCCGCGGTGGAAACGTCCGTAACTTGATACCCCAGTAGCGACATCCAGCTTCACGCACATCTCGAGGTATCATCTGCCCCGCAACTCTGCCCCTGGAGCCTATCCACGGGAACTTGTACCGTGAATGTTGTCACAATGACAAAATCACCTGCCGATGCGAGACAAGCATGAGCTCATAAACGTCGCACATCAATTCCGTCGGTCACAGTTGCTGACCTCAACAGACCACATCAGATTCATGAGCGATATCCACTGGCGCACGAACAGCAATCATGACTTCTTCTGGACAACAATCTACATAGCAGAGAACTTGCCGAGGAAAGAAGAAAACTGTCTGCAAATTGTCTCCAGTTGATGCAACTAACGATCGAGCTCATCGAAACTCGTACACAACACACCCTAATCCACAATGCAACTTCTAAAAAGAATTCCTCCTAGGACGCCCATGCCGTGAGGTGAAAGCACAACATCAATGATGGCGTAATTGACAGATAATTTTCCTTCCGAATCGAAGACGATGTGGAACCGACAAAGGCAATGTCCGATTTGAAGGTCTTCAAACCCACATCCGACATTAACAGCAATTATACTAATTCCCTCAACAACAACGTCCCTAAGATACTCCCGACGACACGAACTCCCAACTGCTTCACAAGCCGATTGAGCAAATGCTCGCAGACGCTCACACTAGTAGATACATCATCAGTCCAGTTCCTCGCATACCTCAAAAATCGATCAAAGTTGGTGTCACCAAATTCAAATCCCAAATCCCGATGCAGCGATGGACACCCACTGCAACAGCCACATTCGCGAGCAATCCGCATCCAACCTCCGCAGCATACAAATCTCCTAATTCATAGCTAACCCACAGCAACCATCGTCGTCGTCGTCAAACCAAACTCACACGGCGAACACGAAGAAGTCAACAACACAGAACTGTGCTTCACTTCCCAAGAGCAGAAAGAAAAGGAAGCCCAGGAAGGAGAAATGACGTCCAGAGGATGTCGCCACTCGATGATGGCTAACTAAGGAAGACGACGACGACGACACAAGAACCACTTCAGGAATCCCAACCGCGATGTCTCAAACACCAAACTCTCAAACTCTCCCCGCTCTGCTCTCTCTCTCTCTCTCTCCCTCCTTCTCCACACACCAACTCCCAAACCTTTTTGATAATCTACGTGCTAATACGACTTATTCTTTGCACTCGCCCGCTATCTCTCTCCGCACAGATGCAGTTCCGCCACACCACGACCATGACTGACATAACTTACTTGCACGGAAGGAAGTGGTGCGTCTGATTCTGCTGCTCCTACAATCGGACTGGCACCGTCTCTGCAATCGCCATAGCCAACTTTTTCCCCTCTCCCTGCATTGGCGATTTCACTTACTTCACAGCGTGTCCATCGCGAGAAACAGATTGGAGAGATGAAATTGCGGTAACGTTTCCCCAGAATACAGCAAGCAGCACACGGTAAAACTCTCGCTCTCTCTCTGGTCTCGCTCTCTCTCTGGTCTCGCTCTCTCTCGCTGCAGGCGTGGACCAGTCAGTCAGTCAGTCGTGATGGTGTTACTCTTGCGAGCCCATGTTGCAGGGGTGCACTGTGCATTGGAACTGGAACGGAACGACGATTCCGCCCTTCTCCTTGACGACGCCCTTCGTTCTCATTTCGTTCGTTAGTTTGTTCGTTCGTTCGCTAGTTCGTTCGTTAGTTCGTTTGTTAGCTCGTTAGTTCATTCGTTAGTTCGTTTGTTAGTTAGTTCGTTAGTTCGTTTGTTAGTTAGTTCGTTAGTTCATTTGTTAGTTAGTTCGTTAGTTCTTTTGTTCGTTCGTTCGTTCGTTCGTTCGTTCGTTCGTTGGTTCGTTCGTCAGTCTCATTCGTTCGTTCGTCGCTAGTCTTCAGTGTCCGGTTGCAGGGTCCGAATGGGCCATGGAGAATTTAGTTGTTATGCATTTCGGTCCATTCTTCTTTCTATAAATTAAAGGAAGCATGTATTTGATGTGCTCTACAGACTTGCACATGATTCCACTTAATGATGAACCCACATATTCTTTACTTTGAAAAAGTCCATGGAGTAATTTATTTATATATATATATATATATATATATATTATCATCTTTCAAGTGTGTGATTCTAAATTTAGAATTATTTATTCTTAAATCCTAAATTACTAATTTATAAAATATTAAATTGCAAGTTACTAGAATTTTTAAAAAATATGAAATTAATAAAAATAATAATAGTTTCAAAATTTAGAAATAGGATTACAAACAAACACAAGATTGAAGTATTTCTTGTTTTTATTATATTTTCTCTCGAATCTTTTCATCATTACAATGTGCAATCCTTCTTGTATGTATTTATAAATATAGAAATATTATTTATTTTTATAATAATTCTTTTTGAAATATTGATGAGATTTTATATTATTTTGATTATAATATTTTTTAAATATAAAAATACTTTATTAAAAAATATAATATATGATAATAAATTTTTATAAATTACTTCTAAATAAATATTGTATGAACTAAATTTATATAGGTTGTATTATTGACTTAAAATTACATATATATTGAGTAGGATTTTCATGCACAAAAAAAGAAAAAAAGAAAAAAAGAAATGTATTGTTATTTCAAAGACAAAAGATAAAATAAATAAATAAATAAATAAGGCCATTTTACATAATCGAAATTGATACAAGATTATATCTTGTGATTCAAGTTCCTATATCTCCAAATTGGCAATGTTTCAGAGGCAGAGATAATGGATTAATTTCTACATGGTTTGAAATCTAAGGTCTAGCAAGAGGTGGAATTAAGGAATTCTCAAATGTTTGAAGAGGCAATTAGGATTGTAGAGAGGATTAATACTATAAATTTAAAAAATTGTAGAGCACAACCTATAGCATAAGGTCCTATGCTACTATCTAATATTATGGCACAATAATCAATGCCAATAGAAATTACTACCCTACAAGGATCATTGATACCACAAAGACAACAAATATTGGTACAAAAGGGATTGTGTTTCTATTGTTGGGAGCCAAGCCATCAGATCGGAGGTTATCCAAAATATCAAAATTCAATCATCAACAAAATAAGATAGGTTCATAGTCTCAAGACTCATAAAGTCAAAATAAGATAGAGCAAGGCAACAAGACTCCCTAGGAAAAGACACCAAGGGTTAATACTAGGGATAGCTAGTGTCTCACAAAGACAAATGGCATGGCCTCATAAAATTATAAAAAGAATCGACTAGTACATCTAATGGGACTACTAAGAAGATAGCTTTGTCAAGTGCTTGTGGATTGTGGCTTTAAAAAAAAATTACATCTCAACTAAAATTGCCAACTGACTTAGGATTAAAAGTAAGGTAATTAAAGGAGGGATTATGTACCTTGCAAATGATCAAGAGAATGTATTAAGTAAGACATGTGAAGAAGAAGCCTTGAAGTTTTAAGATTCAAGATAACAAAGCTAAGATATGATGTTATTTTTGGTATGCAATGGCTGAAAGTGAAAAATAAACAAATTGATTGAGTAGCAAGGACAATCTCCTTCAAAGATGGTGGATGCAAGGTGACTCTTTGTACCTCCACATCAAGTACAGAGGAAAAACAATCTGCAACTAAAGACTTACTTATAGGAATAACTTTTATGAAGAAGAAAATATGGCATAAGCAACTAGTATATATGGTGGTTCTAAATCTTACGTTAGTAGTAGAAAAGACAACCAAAGGAATAGAATGGATAGAGCAATTCATATGAGAACATTGAAATGACTTTCCAATTGATCTATTTAGTGTTGTGTCTTTTGATTGAGGTGCTTCTTTCAAATAGAACCATTGCCTAGAGTCAAACCAGTAAGTCGACCAATTTATTGTTTAGCATCAAATAAACATGAAGAGCTACAGAAAACGTTGGATAAATTCTTAGAGAAGGGACTCATTCAAAAAAGCACATCATTATGGTGAGTACTTGTACTCTTTACATCCAAGAAAGATGGTGGACTTTGGCTTTGCATTGACTATCAAGGCATCAATAAATAGACTATTAAAAATACATATCCACTTTTATACATGGATGATCTTCTTGACCAACTTTGAAGTGTGGCCATCTTTAGCAAATTGGATCTTCAAAATGGATATTAGAAAACACCTATTGCAAGAGAAGATATTGAAAAAACAACATTTTGTATACACTATGGATATTTTGAATGGCTTGTTTTACCTTTTGGCCTTACCAATGCTCCAACTTCTTTCATAGGTTACATGAATAGATTGTTTTGGATCCTTTATAATAAGTATATAATTGTCTTCATTGATGATATTCTCATATATAATAAAATCTTTGAAGAGTAGGAATAACACCTATAAGAAGTATTGCATCAGTTACAAGATAGTTGCTTCTATTGTAAGCAATCAAAATATGAATTTTGGAAGTCAAAAGTTACATTTTTGGAACATGTGGTGTCTTCCAAAGGTGTACACATGGAGCAAGATAAGATAAAAGCAATGGAGGATTGGCCAATCTCTAAGGATGCTTCTGAAGTCTAATCATTTTTAGGTCTTGCTAGATATTATTGTTCTTTTATTTGATAATTTGCACACATTGCTACATCATTGACAAACCTATTAAAGATGAGTGTCACTGATATATATATATCTCAATAATTACTTATATGATTAAGTAAAAGTAGATAAATATAGATTAATTTCATAAAATCTTCTAGAGAAGCTTTCTAGAAGCTTTGTAGATACAATTTTGACTTTAGATGTGTTTGTAGGTTAAAAACTTCCTCAAAAAGTTAACCTCATCTTTGTAGCTTGTGAAACAAGTTAATTTTGTGTAGTAGCTTGTGAAACAAGCTTACTATGTGGCATGTATATAGATAACTTACCTTGCAAGTTAAGACATGTAGTAAGCAAAGTCAACACATATTGGAAGTCTTACAAAATATTGCCACGTAATTTGTAGTTAGAGAGTATATATAAAAGAAGAAGTGAAGCCTTCTTCACTCTTATCAACACCTTTTTAGTCCTTAGTCTTGATTCAAGACTTTCTAATTTATTTTTTTTTGGCAAAAGTCATTCAAGTTCAATATTATATCATCTTTGAGTAACTTTTTAGTTCCTTTTAGTGATATAAGAGTGTATTGAGGATTTTCTTTCTTTGAGATTTATATCCTTGAAAATTTGACAAGAGTGCTAACGTATTGTTTCTATCTTGTTTTAGAAATGAGTGGATTATAACACTTCTATTGTTGTGTTTTGAAGGATGCAGACTACCCACCTTTAAATAAAAAAAATATTTTCTAATATTAATCTTTTCCTTAAAGAGAGTAGATTATCCCTCTTTGTGGTAATTTTTTATCATAAGTTGCGGACTACCCTCTTCTAATTTAATTTCTTAAATTTATTTGAATTATCCATAGAAAGAAAAATTATGGTTGTTATTCTCAACAGAAGTGAGAATAGATTTATAACTATTGTAGATCTTCATGAGCTTGTCAATATTCTAAGAATACAAATCTCACATATTTTCAATGTGAATTATAGAGATACTATGCCTATGCCTATAGAAGAAGTTTAGAGTTTACAACAAGAAGCTGTACACTTGAAGGAAGCAAGTAGATTAACTTCACAACTAAATCCATGGATTTTGCTTCTACAAGTATGATGGTGTCGGGGTAGAGAGAATTTGCCTCAAAAAAGTGTTGGACTTCTAGTTGCCACTAAATGCTCAATCAAGTCTAAGATATAAAGTACCAAGTTTATATATATAATATATTTCCTTTTAGGGCAATTACATCAAAACATAAGTCCAAGTACCATGAAAACATCCAAATGTATGATAAAGTATCTTAAAACCTTATATATATCTTTATGAGAGATGTTTCTTGAACTTCAACAGCTCATATCTCAGGATTGGACTATCCAAAAAACCTTAAATTTTACACAAAGTACTAATATGCTTTCAAAAACTACTACAAAAAAAATTCAATCACAAATTCATTACAGATCTAGAGATATCACGAAAATCCTAAGAGTAGCTTTAAACCCTAGCTTACATACATCTGCATGCTAATTTCTTCATATCTCATAAAATAAGTACTTTAATACCATGAAACTTTGATCTATAGCTTTATAACTTAATAAATCACACTTACGAAAATTTTAAGCCAAAAATTCATCTAGAAACTCAAGATATGGCACCAACCATTACTATCAATAAAATGACTCACGTATTGCCTTTGAATTAAATGTGCTATCTTCAATGCCCTATAACTCCTTCATCTAAACTTAGAATTCATCAAAAAGTATATGGAAAGTGTAGCGAAGTAATTTTTCTCTCCAATTCTAGTCGCCGATCTTTTATTGCTCTTCGTATGCATATGTTATGCTTCAAAGTGTGATAGTAGCTACATATTTAATACCTTAACTTTGAACACCTATATCTCCTTCAAAAAAACTCGAAATCATACAAAATCTTCACCCAAATTATACCCAAAACCCTGAACTTATTGATCTTAACTTCCAAAGTTCAAATGAATTCGAAAGAAAAACCCTAATCCCTAATAAGGCCTTAGGCAGCCTCCTTGAAATCCATTGGGCATGGCCTTCGACCAATAGGAATGAAGTTTTCCATTCTTTGCTTTCATCCAACCATACCTTGCTTTCATCCCTCCCAATAAGCCTCCTATTACTTAAGATTTTGTTCTTTAGGCTCCAACCTTCTTTTAAGCTTTATACTAAATATCTAAATCCTATATAATATAAACACTATAATAAAAATAGATAAATCTCCAAATAAATTTCTTTATATCAATTCTCTTTAAATTTATTTACTAACCACTCTAATCTATATCAAGAATTATAAACATATTATAGGTCTTAATTAATTTTTACATATTATAATCAATTACAGTATGACAACAGAGACAAGGATTAATATGCTTGAGAAGTTTGATGGAACAAGATCAAAATTTCAAAGATTTTTATAATAAGTCAAGCTCTATCTAAAGTTGCATCCTTTCCAATACTTTGATGGATTTACTCAAGTTAGATTCAAATGTGCGCTTCTATCAAAAAGTACTCTTTCTTGGTTTGTATCTTTAATAGAAAAATATTTACAACTCTTTTATGATTTGAATTCATTTCTAGAAGTATTTATGGCTACATTCAAAGAAAGTAATCAAGAAAGAGTAGCAAAGACCAAGCTCTTATCATTATGGGAAGGAACATGGTCAGCCACCACATATGTTATTAAATTCTAAAATCTCACTTACAACGTGGATTGGAATGATAAAGCCCTTATCAATCAATTTCAATATGGATTGTAGGATAATGTCAAAGACTTATTACTGACAAGGCCAAAGATAAAATCTTTGTAATAATTTATTGCTCAAGTCATTACAAGCGACAATCAATTATTTAAAAAACATCAAGAATAAAGACATGGCTGAAGAGGAAAAAAATCAAATAATGATGACATCTCCTAAGTTTTTAGAAACTTATTTATCAAGGCCAGAACTAATGCAAATTGATGTGGTATGTTTTAAATCCTTCATAGAATAGGAAAAGAGTCAATGTTGTCGTATGGCATGATTTGTGATCTGGAAATACACTGGGTATTTAGCTATAGAGAGTGAACCTTAAACCTTTATATGATTCTTTTCTTAGCTTCCAAAACTCCTTTATTTTTGTATAAAACTCCAAATATAACAAAATCTCTTTAAAACATATTTTTCCCGCGAAGGATTTTCTCACCCCGAACCTTAGAAAATCATAACTATTGATCTAACTGTTTAGTTTGTTTCAAATTTACAAGATAGGTTTAATTAACCTTTAAATTTTATCACAAAAAAAAACAACTACAAATTCACACCTGATCTTCTGGCATCTAAGAAACCCTAGCAGACACTCCAAACCCTAATTTACAAGCACCCAAAAAACTATTTTCCTTATATCTCAAAAATCCTAACTCCAAATGTCATAAATCTTATGCTTAAAGTTTACTAACATGAAATTACACATCCCTTGAAATTTTGAGCCAAAACCTTATCAAATTGCTCAAGATATAGCTCAAGAGACAAACACTAGTAAATCGGTTTACTTACTACCCTTAGATTGCATGTGCTGACTTCAAAATCCAATAACTTCTTCATCCCAACTTAGAATCCAGTAAGCAGTATGTGAAAAGTATAGCCGCAAAAGTGTTCTCTCTAGTCGCGGTCGCCGATCCTCAATTGCCATCTGTACGCGTGCGTTATGCCCAAAAGAGTGACAGTAGGTCCAAAACTAACATCTTAACTTTGAGCGCCTATAACTTCTTCATAAAAACCCCAAATGACACAAAACTTGCACCAAAACCTTAACCAAAAATCTAAACCTTCTGACCTTAGCCTTCAAAGTTCGAATGCCCCTGAGAAATTAACCCTAATCCCTAATATGGCCTCGGGCAGCCTCCTCAAAGCCCATTGGTCATGATTTTTGACCAATAGGAATGGAGATTTTTATTTTTCATCTCCATTCATCTATATTGGTGCCCTAATTACTCCCTTTGCTACCAAAATCCTTCTTCAATCCTTTTTCTTATAAGATTTACATAATTTATGCTCTAAACACCAAATAAAAGAACCAAAATAAGTTTTCAAATGTCACCAATGTCTAACAAAGGTTACTCTAAATATTTAGAAGTTACTATCAACCAAAACCAATCTTAAAAGCCACTATCAAAAGAAAATTAAAGTTATACAAATTCTATAGTAATCTTTTAGAAAAACCTCTTCTCAAAATAATAATCAAATTATATTCTACAACCAACTAAAATCTACTAACAGGGCTTTCACCATGTTACTTAATTAATTATATATTAAGTACATAATTACATTATTTTCATATAGTAGCCGAACCACAACACGACAACGTCATCAAGAAGACTCATAATTATATTGTAGAAAAGATAACCATACTGCTCAATATTATCTAAAGAGACAATGCAATTACAAAATAAGAATCACCATTGCCAATGATGACAATGTGTTAAAAAATGAGTTGCTCTAGTTACAATAAGGACCATGTGGTTGAAATCATGTGCAATATCTAGCAAAAGGTCTTATTCTCTCATCCAATCTTTCACCTTATTGTACAATAGAAATCTATTTAAGACCAAAAAAACAAAAAGTCTTAACTTTGTTAGATTCAAGTGTCTCAACTTCTTTTATAGATGAATATTTTATCAAAAAACAAGATATATCTTTAATTAAGAAAATCAAACCTGTATATATAGAAGTAATGAATGGATGTTTATCATTTTTTAAAAATGTTACAAATAAAACTATTCTTGTAGAAGTAGCAATTAGTGATACAATAGTTTAGTAATATTTAATGTGATTAAATCCCTTTCTAACCTAATTATTTTAGAATTATTTTGGTTAAAAAGATATAATCCTCAGATAGACTAGATTTCTTACAATCTTGATTTTTTCCATAGTTTAGTCCAAGGTCTTGCTAAGCAAATAAAAATCCAAAAGTCTAATACATTCAAAATCTTATTCGTAGGTGCAAGAGCTTTCATACATGCTACAAATGAAGGACCATCTTTTGTTATATATGCAACGTCCAATGCTCATAGTGAAAAGATATCAAGTAGTATTCCTAACCAATATTAATATTTTCATGATGTTTTTGAAAAAAAAAATACTGATATTCTTCCAAAACATCATCCTTATGATTGTTCCATCAATCTTCAAGAAAAAACTCAACTACCATTTAGACCAATCTATAGCCTATCATAGAATGAATTGACTACACTCAAAGAGTATATTGATGAGAACTTGGCTAAGAACTTTATATGCCATTCTAAATCTCCAACTGGCGCTCCTATCTTATTTGTGAAGAAAAAAGATAGATCACTGTAGATGTATTTAGATTATCAAGGACTTAACAAAATCACCATTGAGAATAAGTATCTTCTATCTTTGATTTTAGAACTTTTTAATTAATTAAATCAAGCAAAGATCTATACAAAAATAGATCTGCAAAGAGCATACAACCTGGTCCATATCAAAGAGGGATATAAATGGAGGATTGTTTTTCAAACTAGGTATAGATATTTTGAATATAATTTCATACCTTTTGGACTCACGAATACACCAGTTGCTTTTCAATATTTAATGAATGATGTCTTTTGTGAGTTTTTTAATGATTTTGTCATTTTTTATTTGGATGATATTTTAATCTATTCTAAGAATATAGAAGAGCATGAAGTTCATGTTTATTGTATATTAAAAAAATTAAAGATGCAAGATTATATGCAAAGATGGAAAAGTTTATATTCCACACTACTCAAGTTAATTTTTTGGGATACATAATTTCGAATGAAGGCCTTATGATTGATCCAAAGTAGATCCAAACTATCATAGATTGAAAGATCTTAAGAAAACTAAGAGATGTATAATGCTTTTTAAGTTTTATCAATTATTATCAAATATTTATTAAGAACTTTCTTCAAGTTGCAGCTCTACTTAGATATTTGACTTGTAAAGTGAAACTTGAGTAGAAGAAAAAAATTAAAGCATTATTTATTACTTTAAAAAAAGAATTTACTTTTGCATCAATTTTGTATTGCGTCAACTTTTTTAAGGTATTTTTTATAGAAATAAATGCATCAGACTTTGCCTTACATGTAATATTATTACAAATGGGAATAGATGACAAATTCCATCCAATAGCTTTTTATTCTAAGAAATTTTCACTAGCCAAGATTAAATATGAGATCCACGATAAAGAACTTTTTAAAATTATAGATTCATTTCAAGAATGGCATCATTATCTAGAAAGCACTTTAAGTCTAGTCACAATATATATATATCACAAGAACCTTGAGTATTTCATATTGACACATGTTTTGAATCATTGCCAAGTCCATTGGAATATATCATTATCAAGATTTGATTTTAAGATCACATATCGACCTAATAAAAAACAAGGTTTATTAGATGCTCTTTCTAGACACTCTTATCTTGTATCAAAAGAAGAAAATGTATCTTTTGTTTAATAAAAAATAATCTTTCTTAAGCCAAGGTATTTTCAACTTTGAGTAGTGAAATCAATATTGACTTTTGATTTGACCATTTTCAAACAAATTTAATTAAGTATGTCCTTTGATCTTTTTATTCATGGTATCGAAAATCTTTCTTCCAAGTTTCATAATATTTCAAAGTTCAAATTCAAGAACAACCTATTCTACTTCAAAAGATGCTTATATATTTCAAAAGAAGAAGCACATTTATGTATTTTTCAAGCACCTTATGACTTTCCAATAGCAAGATATTTTAAATACAATGAGACTTTAGAACTTATATCCAAAGATTTTTAGTGGCTGCAAATGTGGAAGATTGTAAAAGACTTTGTCCAATCATCTGACATTTATTCAAGATTGAAAATTCCTCATCATTAATCCTATAGACTTCTTCAACCATTACCTATACTCGAACAATCATGGTCTTTTATTTCTATGGATTTTATTACAAATCTTTCAAGTTCAAGTTCATATGATTTTATATTTATAATTATAGATCACTTCATCAAAATGATACATTTTATACCATGTACAAAATCTATTTCAAATAAAGAAACAACTAAACTTTTCATTGATAATATCTAATGCTATTATGGATTACTTAAGGATACTATATTGGATAAGAAGACTCAATTTGTATCAAAATTTTAGAGAATCCTATTCGAGATTTTAAAGATGGATATTAAACTCTCTTTGGCTTTTCATCTTCAAATTCATGGACAAACAAAATAGGTGAATCAAGTTCTGGAGCAGTATTTGAGGTATACCATCAATTATCATAAAGATGATTGGACAATTCTTTTGCTATTGGCGTAGTCTGCACATAATAATTTGATACATTCTTCTACTCAATAAATACCTTTTTTTACCAATTATGGTTATCATCCATGACTTGATACTTTGACTTTTCAAAAGTTGATAATCCTATAGTGGAAGATTTAACAAATCATTTATTAAAGCTATATGTAACAATAAAGACACAATTAAAGGAAGCTCAATGACGACAAAAGACTTATATAGATGCCTATTGCAAGGAGCAAAAATAATTCAATGTGGGTGACAAGGTATGGTTACTTCATTGCAATATCAAGACTACTTGTCCTTGTGATAAGTAAGACTATCGTAGGCTAAGACCTTTTTCTATTTGTGAATAAATCAATCCTATTGCTTATTGATTACATTTACCAAAATTTATAAAGATCCACCTTGTATTTTATATGTCTCTTTTTGAGCTCTATAAGATAGTGAATATCTCAAAAAGAAGACAAATACCACCTCCTATCATAGACATATATATTTACCTCAATAGTTACTTATATGATTAAGTAGAAGTAGGTAAAATAAAATAATTTCATTAAGTCTTCTAGAAAAGCTTCCTAGAAGCTTCATAGACACGATTTTGACTTTAGATATATTCGTAGGTTAGAAACTTGGTCAAAAAGCAAACCATGTATTGGTAGCTTGTGAAACAAGTTAGCTCTGTGTAGTAGCTTGTGGAACAAGGTAATTACGTAGCACATACATAGATAACTTACCTTGCAAGTTAAGACATGTGGTTAGCAAAGTCAAGACATGTTGGAGGTCCTATAGGACATTGCCATGTGGCTCTTAGTTAGATAGTATATATGGAGGCAAGAGTGAAGCCTTCTTCACTCTTGTCAACGCCTTTCTAGTCTTAGTCTTGTTTTAAGACTTTTTAGTCTTCTTGTTTTTGGCAATAGCCATTCTAGTTAATATTACATCACCTTTTGAGTGACTTTCTAGTTTTCTTCAGTGATAGAAGAGTATATTGAGGATTTCCTTTCTTCGAGATTCATGTCCTTGACAGTTTGGCAAGAGTGCTAACATATTATTTCTGTCTTGTTCTAGAAGTGAGTGGATTACTCTACTTCTATTATTGTATTTTAAAGGTTACAGACTACCTACCTTTAAACAAAAAAAATTTATTTTCTAACACTAATCTTTTCCTTAAAGAGAGTCGATTACCCCTCTTTGTGGGATTTGCTTTTAGAGGATGCGGATTACCCTCTTCTAATTTAACTTTTGAATTCGTTTGAGTTGTCTATGGAAGGAAAGTTTATGGATGCTACTCTCAATGGAAGTGAATAGATTTGCAACTATAACAGATCTTCATGAGCTTATCAACACTCTAAGAGTAAAAATCTCATGTATTTCTAATGTGAATTATGGAAGTACTATACCTACGCTTGTGGAAGAAGTTTAGAGTCTACAACAAGAAGTTGTGCAATTGAAAGAAGCAAGTGGATCAATGTTACAACCAAATCCAAGGAGTTTTACTTCTACAAGTATGACATGGACAAGGATTAGTATGCCTGAGAAGTTTGATGGAACAAGATCAAAATTTTGAGGATTTTTGTAATAAGTCAAGTTCTATCTAAGGTTGCACCCTTTTCAATATCCTGATGGATTTATCCAAGTCGGATTTATATGATAAGGATAACGATTAGCCACTACATATACTACTGAATTCCAAAATCTTGCTTGTGACATGGACTGGAACAACAAAGTACTTATCAACCAATTTCAATATGGATTGAAGGATAGCGTCAAAGATTTGTTATTAACAATGCCAAAAGAAGAATCTTTAGAACAATTAATTATTCAAGCCATTACATGCAACAATTATTTATTTGAAAGGCGTCAAGAACAAAGATTTAGTTGGAGAGGAACAAGTCAAGTAATGGCGGCAGTTTCCAAGTTTTCTGAAACATATTTGTCAATGCCGGAACCAATGCAAATTAATTTGATACATTTTAAATCTCTCACAAAGCAGGAAAAGACTCGATGTTGCCAAAAAGGATTGTGTTTATATTGTGGAGAAGCTAAGCACTTTGCTCAATATTGACTAAAGAAGCAACACAATTACAAAATGAGGAGCACAATTACCAAAGAAGATAATGTGTCGGAAAACGAGTTTCTCCAACTACAATAGGGACCATGCGGCTGGAATCATATGTAACACCTAATAAAGATCCTATCCTCTCCTCAGACCTCTCACCTTATTTTATAATAGATGTATATTTAGGACCTAATAATCACAAAGTCTTTGCCTTGTTAGATTCAGAAGCCTCAGCATGTTTTATAGACGAAGATTTTGCCAAAAATCAAAAAATACCTCTAGTAAAGAAAGTTAAATCCGTACATGTAGAAGTCATAGATGCTCGTTCGTTATCTTATAGAAATGTTACCCATGAAATTATTCCTTTAGATACATCAATTAAAGATCATAACAGTGTAGTAGTATTTAATGTAATAAAATCTCCCTCTAATCCGATTATTTTAGGATTATCATAGCTAGAAATATATAACCCTCAAATAGATTGGAATTCTCATAACCTTAACTTTCATGATAGTATAATCTAAGATCACATTAGCAAATAGAAGTATGTAAGTCCAATATGTCCAAACCTTTACTAGTAGGTGTAAAAGCTTTCATGCATGCTGCAAAAGAAGGATCATCTTTTGCTATATATGCTACATCCATTTCTAATGGCGAAACAATATCAAGTGGTATTCCTAAGCAATATCAAGAATTCCAAGACGTTTTTGAAAAGAAGAATGCAGATATTCTTTCTAAGCATTATCCTTATGATTGTTCAATTGATCTGCAAGAAAGAGCTCAACCACCATTTGGACCAATCTATAGCTTATTGTAGAATGAGTTGGTTGCATTAAATGAGTACATTGATGAAAATTTGGCAAAGAACTGCATACGCCATTCTAAATCTCCAACCAACGCTCCTATCTTATTTGTGAAGAAGAAAGACAGATCTCTACGAATGTGTGTGGATTATCGAGGATTCAACAAGATCACCATCAAAAATAGATATCCTTTTCCTTTGATTTCAAGACTTCTTGACCAATTCAATCAAGCAAAGATCTGTACCAAAATAGATCTATGAGGAGCATACAACTTAGTTCGTATCAAAGAAAGAGATGAATATAAGACTGCTTTTCGAACTAAGTATGGATATTTTGAATATAATGTCATGCCTTTTGGACTCACGAATGCACCGGCCACTTTTCAACATCTAATGAATGATGTTTTTGTGAGTTTTTAGATGATTTCATTATTTGCTATTTAGATGACATTCTAATCTATTCTAAGCATATAGAAGAACATGAGCTTCATGTTCAGCACGTCTTACAAAAACTTAGAGATGCAAGATTATATGCCAAATTGGAAAAGTGTGTATTCCACACTACTCAAGTTGACTTCTTAGGATACATCATTTCCAAGAAAGGCCTTATGATGGATCCCAAGAAGATTCAAACTATCATATATTAGAAGATTTCAAGAATAATATGAGATGTGCAATGCTTTTTGGACTTTATTAATTACTATCAAATCTTCATTAAGAATTTTTCTCAAGTTATAGCTCCACTTACACGTTTGACTTGTAAAGACAAACTTTAGTGGAATAAAGAAGCAGAAGCATCATTTGATGCTTTAAAGAAGGAATTTATTTCTACACGAATCTTAAATTTTGTTGACTTCTCAAAGGCATTTTTTATGGAAACAGAAGCATCAGATTTTGCTATAAGTGCCATGTTGTCACAAGTGGGAACAGATAACAAACTCCATCTAATAGCTTTCTATTCAAGGAAATTTTCACCAGTCGAGATTAATTATGAGATCCATGATAAAGAGCTCCTTGTAATCGTGGATTTATTTTAAGAATAGCATCATTATCTAGAAGGCACCTCAAGTCCAGTTACCATATATACAGACCATAAGAACCTCAAGTACTTCATGTTAGCATGTGTCTTGAATCCTCATCAAGCCCATTGGAGCATGTCTTTATCTAGATTCAATTTCAAGATCATTTATCAACTGGAAAAATAACAAGGTCTATCGGATGCTCTTTCTAGACGTTCTTGTCTTATACCAAAAGAAGGAGATGCATCTTTTGATCAACAAAGATCAATTCTCTTGAAGCCCAAGTATTTTCATCTTCGAGCTATAAAATCAACATTGACTATTGATTCAATATTTGTGAAGCAAATTCAATCAAGCATGTTCTATTATCCTCTTGTTCGGGATATCAAAGATACTTCCTCTAAGTCCCATGATACTTCCAAGTTTGAATTCAATAATAATCTATTATATTTCAAAGGACGCCTATATGTTCCAAAAGGTAAAGCCCGATTACGTATTCTTCAAGCTCGTCATGACTTTCCAGCAGCATGACACTTTGGGTACAATAAAACTTTGGAACTAATATCTAGAGAATTTTGGTGGCTACAAATGTGGAAGGCAGTAAAAGATTTTGTACAATCTTGTGATATTTGCTCAAGATCAAAAACTTCTCGTCATCGACCTTACAGACTTCTTCAGCCGTTACCTATTCCAGAATAACCATGGTCTTCTGTTTCTATGGATTTCATCACGGATCTTCCAATCTCAGGTTCTTATGACTTTATATTCATGATAGTAGATCATTTTACTAAGATGGCATATTTTTTACCATATACAAAATCTATCACAGATGAAGAAAAAACTAAGTTTTTATTAATAATATCTATCGCTATTATGGATTATCAAAGGATATTATATTAGATAGGGAGACTCAATTTGTATCAAGATTTTGGAGAACCCTATTGAAGATTCTTAAGGTGGATATAAAGCTTTCTTCAGCTTTTCATCCTCAAATTGATGGACAAACAAACAGGTAAATCAAGTTTTAGAGCAGTATTTGAGATGTACCATCAACTATCATCAAGATGATTAGACAAATTTTTTACCATTGGCAGAGTTTGCATATAATAATTTGGTACATTCTTCCACTCAACAAACACCTTTCTTTGATAATTATGGTCATCATCTCCGTCTTGATACTTTTGATTTTTCAAAAGTTGATAATCTTGCAATGAAAGATTTAGCAAATCGCTTATCAAAGCTACATACAACAATGAAGATACAATTAAAGGAAACTCAAGAATGAAAAAAAACCAATGCAGATGCCTATCGTAAGGAGCAACCACAATATAATATGGACGATAAGGTATGGTTACTTTGTTGTAATATCAAGACTACTTGTCTTTGTGATAAATTAGATTATCGTAGGCTTGGACCTTTTCTTATTTGTGAAAAAATTAATTCTGTTGCCTATCGATTACATCTACCAAAGTCTATGAAGATCCACCCTGTATTTTACGTGTCTCTTCTAAAGCTGTATAAGACAGTGAATATCTTGGAAAGAAGACAAATGCCACCTCCTCTTATAGAAGTAGATAATAACCAAGATTTTGAGGTGGAAGAAGTCTTAGACTCAAGGTGGTGCCGAAATAGTTTGGAATAACTTGTTCATTGGCACAGATACAATATTAGTGAATGCACATGGGAGCCATCAAAGAATCTTGCAAATGTAGCAAAGAAAGTTGAAGTCTTTCATCAATGACATCCATCAAAACTAAGATGAAGAATAGCAAACCTTTGCTATAAAAGAAACAAGATAAAAGGAAAATAACATTCTATCTTCTATCTTTCATTGTAGCTTCTGTATATTTGTAATGAGATGGAGCACCAACAACCAGCAGGTTCAACTCAAGAGCCTTCATTTGCGGACTTATCAGATGAGACATTGCAATTGTTACAACCTTCAAGATGACAAAATCGAGATGAAGATCCTCAAGAATGACATGTCCTTTCTCAAATAGATGGCGAGATACAACATGTTTGGTATTACAACCTTGGAAGAGAATCCCAATGTTTAGTAATTTTATTAGAGGTAGGAACTACTCCTAACGGTGTTCCAAATGTTTTATTTGAAGGAAGTTATGAAGGCCTTAACAATGACTAAATAACAAGGTGGTCTTCTCGCCCTAGTAAGGAACACTATAGATGGTTGAGAGGACCTATCAACCATCTTCGAAGAGAGCAAAGATCGGAATATGTAACAAATATAATTTGTCGCATCTTTGATTTCTTCAACATATGAAGACCGCTCCTCATGAAACTTGTGCGTAGAAGGAGGGATAATATCATGGACATATATATTTACCTCAATAGTTACTTATATGATTAAGTAGAAGTAGGTAAAATAAAATAATTTCATTAAGTCTTCTAATGAAGCTTCCTAGAAGCTTCATAGACACGATTTTGACTTTAGATGTGTTTGTAGGTTAGAAACTTGGCCAAAAAGCTAACCATGTATTGATAGCTTGTGGAACAAGTTACCTCCGTGTAGTAGCTTGTGGAACAAGCCAATAACGTGGCGCATACATAGATAACTTGCCTTGCAAGATAAGACATGTGATTAACAAAGTCAACACATGTTGGAGGTCCTATAGGACATCACCACGTGGCTCTTAGTTAGATAGTATATATAGAGGCAAGAGTGAAGCCTTCTTCACTCTTGTCATCACCTTTCTAGTCTTAGTCTTGTTTTAAGACTTTCTAGTCTTTTTATTTTTGGCAATAGCCATTCTAGTTAATATTACATCACCTTTTGAGTGACTTTCTAATTTTCTTCAGTGATAGAAGAGTGTATTGAGGATTTCCTTTCTTTGAGATTCATGTCCTTGATACCTTCTCTTATAGAAGTGGATAAAAATCAAGAGTTTGAGGTGAAAGAAGTTTTAGATTCAAGGCAGTGCCAAAATATGATAAAATATCTTATTCATTAGTATGGATATGATATTTGTGAATGCACATGAGAGTCAACAAAGAATCTTGCAAATGCAACAAGAAAGTTGAGGTCTTTCATCAACAATATCCATCAAAATCAAGATGAAGAATTACAAAGATCTATGAATGATAATGACTGCTCTTCATAGAACTCATCGTTAGAAGGGGAGGTTATATTACAGACATATACATTTATCCCAATAATTACTTATATAATTAGGTAGAAGTAAATATAAATTAATTTTATAAAATCTTCTAGAAAAACTTCATAGAAGCTTCATAGACATGGTGTCTTAATACGTGAAGTCTTACTTGAGAATGCTTCGAGCACCTAATTGTGGAGGGTAGAATGGAAATTACAACAACAAAATCCTAATTCTAATAAAATACTAATTAAACTCTAATTAGACCATAACAATGTTAAATAAGCTTTAATCAAATTCAAAGAAACTTCAAAGGAATTACAAAGAAATAATAAGAAATATTGAAGAAATATTAGAATTATCACAAATATATCTTAAATATATCTCAATTCAATCTTAATTTAATCCTATTTAAAATCCTATTGGACTTCATTCAAACTTTAGACCAAAAACTAACTAAATCTTAAATCCTAAACAAACTCAAATAAAATCCTAAATTCTAAATCAAATCCTAATAAAATCCTAAACTCTAAATGAACTCCTAACCAAATCCTAATCCTAAATCAAATCCTAAAATTAAATCAAATCCTAATAAAATTCTAAATTTTAAATCAAATCCTAAATCCTAAATCAAATCTTAACTAAACTCTAAACTCTAAATCAAATCCTAATCAAACCTTGATCCTAAATCATATCCTAACCAAATCTTAAATCCTAAATCAAAATTCTAAGTAAATCCTAAACCTTAAATCAAATCCAAACCAAATCCTAAACTTTAAACCAAACCCTAATCAAACTTTAAATCTTAAAATAAATCCTAAACTCTAATTCAAATCCTAATCAAATCCTAAATCGTAAATCAAATCCTAAGCAAATTCTTATCCTAAATCAAATCTTAAATAAATTCTAACCCTAAATCAAATCCTAACCAAATCCTAATCCTAAATCAAATCCTAACCAAATCCTAACCCTAAATCAAACCCTAATGAAATCTTAAACTCTAAACCATATCCTAATAATTCCTAAAACAAATTTAAACCTAAATAACTAATAAATGAACCATTGATCTTAACTCAAAATTTTCATACTTCTTAATAATTAAGTTGACAACAAGCACAAATGTTTTTAAAACAATCAAAGTTACCAAATAGATGATAATTTCAAAAATATGCTCAAGTATTGGCTAGCCTCCTTCTTTGACCTTGATGCCAATCTCCTAGAGCCAATATCTATCTTTTTCACCATTCGATTGATTTTAAAATTCTCAAATATATAAGAAAACAAGTCTACTTTTTTCACTCATAAATTTCACTTCAATCCAACTAGTAGATTGCAAGAAATCTTAAAAACCCTTACTAGACCTAAAATTCTATTTTCTAAGACTTTGACCTACTTAAACCTCAATAATTTTCAATTCAACCGTTAGATCAAGCTACAATTTATAAAACATATTAAGCACAACTATAATCCTTAAATTACAAAATTTCACTTGCAGATTTGTAACAAAACTCTTGAAATAATCGAAAACATTAACCTTATTTTATTTCACAAAATTCAAGTCATCTGCAAACAAACTTGACTTTGTAAAGCTCTTACAAAGTCATCATGAATCCAAATCACACAAAAATAATGCTTATAAAAACTCTATCTAGTTTGCAATCAAATTCTACTCTACAATCTACAAAAGAACCTTGGAGTTGTCGTAGGTGCTCGGTTTTGTGCCTTGAGGTCTGATTTTGACCCAGGTTGATAACCAACTCTCTTCGGGTATCAAATTTTGTCTTTTTAAGTTAATTTTTATTAAAAACAACTCCTAACTTTTTCCTATAAATTCTTATATTCTTTATTTTTCTAATATTTTTTATTTTGCCTTATTTATGGTCTAACAAAGTAAATAGAAGGCGATTTTGTAAAAAATAATATTGATATTTTTTAGTTTTACTATCCTCTTGACTATTAACTATATTTCTAAGATAATTTGCTCTAATACTTTGAACTAAGATCTCCTATATTATAATTATTCCCACACTCTTTTATCTATTAGTCATGTTACAACATAACAACGGTTTTGACTTTAGATGTATTTATAGGTTAGAAACTTGGTCAAGAAGTTAACCACGTGTTGGTAGCTTATGGAACAAGTTAACTCCACATAATAGCTTGTGAAATAAACTAACTATGTGGTACATACATAGATAAGTTGCCTTGCAAGTTAAGACATGTGGCTAGCAAAGTCAATACATATTGAAGGTCCTATAGAATATTACCATATAGCTCCTAGTTAAAAAAATATATATAAAAGCAAGAGCGAAGCCTTCTTCACTCTTATTAACACCTTTATAATCCTTAGTCTTGTTTCAAGACTTTTTAGTCTTTTTGTTTTTGGCAATAGTCATTCTAGTTTAATATTATATCACCTTTGAGTGACTTTCTAGTTCTTTTTAGTGATACAAGAGTGTATTGAGGATTTTCTTTTCAAGTTTCATGTCTTTGATAAAAAATACACCATTTGAATGAAAACTAGAGCAACAAAGTGCCTTTAATAGGTTGAAGGAAGCACTCATTACTGTTCCAATATTGCAACTATATGACCTCAATCTTCCTTGTGTACTTGACATTAATGTCTTTGACTTTGCTATTGGAGCGGTTCTTCAACAATACTTTAGTACGGGTTTTCAACCTATGGCATATGAATTATGTAAGCTTAGAAGTATAGAGTACAATTACTTTGCACATGATCAAGAGCAATTAGTAATTATACATGCCACAAAGGTGTCGCAATATTATCTGTTGGAGAAGCCAATGATTGTTCTGATTGACCATCAATTCTTGCTACACAATTTGCATTTGAAAAATATGAAATCATGCCATCATCATTAAGAAGAATAGTTATAGCTTTTTGATATCAAACTTGAGTACAAGCAAGGGTGATAATATATTAAGCTAGATAGCTTATCATAGAGACTAAATTTGAAGGTTAAATCAAAAGATAAGGTAGAATTTATTATTATTAATAGTATTATTTTAAAGCTAACCAAAGATACAAAGTGAAAAGAAGCTACATATCGAGATGATTATTTGAAGATATTTAATAATTGACTAAAAGTGGATAATATATAATATCAAGATTATAATCTTAGTAATGGCTTGTTTAATTTCAAGAAGCAAATTTATGTATTTGATAGTGCTATATTCTAGATGTGCATACTTCAAGAAGAATATGACATCCCAATATTTGGACATCTAAGGCAAGAGAAGACTTTAGAAAGAATGTCAAGGATATAATTTTGGGTAAGTTTTGATTATAATGTTTGAGCTTTTGTATACTCTTGTGAGTAATGCCAATATAATAAAGTATGCAACGTAGCATCTTCTAGACTATTGTAGCCAATTCCACTACCTATAGCATATGGGGAGTAGGTGACCATAGATCTCATTACATGTTTACCGCAGATACTTCATAATCATACCTCAGTTGCTGTCTTTGTGGATCGACTCTCACTTGGCTACAATATGCTTAGATATTGATGTTCCAATACTTGCAAAAGTTTTCTTCAATATTGTCTTTTATCACAATGGATTACCTTGTATCATTATTTTAGATTAAAATCCATATTTTATAGGAAGCTTTTGGCAAGCTTTATTTAAGATACTTAGCTCACAACTTGCCATATCTATAGCCTTCTATTTCCAAATAGATAGACAAATAAAGCATATAAATCGGACCTTAGAAGATATATTGCGAGAATTTGTGGTAGTTTATCATATTGACTGGAATGAATACTTGATGTCTTTAGACTTTGATTACAATGATAGTATTCAAGCAAGTACCAATCATTCACCATTTTTCTTTAATACTAGTCAACATCCAATTATGCCATCAATTCTCTATTATTATATTAATATCAACAATCTAACAATGAAGAAGTTTATACAAGGGCTTATAATGGCCTTACAAGAAGCACAATACTACCTCTTTATTGCACAAAATTAACAAAAGCAGTATGCAAATAATCATAGGCAACAAAAAAACCTTCTAAGGATGTGATCAAGTATTAATTTTCAATACCAACTTGCCACTTGCTTCTTACTACATCAATCCAAATTTGTAAACTGATACCTTGATGGTTTGGACCTTTCTACATTTCTCTAGTGATTTCTAATGTCGCATATTGCCATGAACTTCTGCTACATATATGAGTCCATTTAATCTTCCATGTTTTGTAACTGAAGGAATTTCATACCAAACCAAAGTACTTATTGGATTGACATAAACTACCACCACGACCACCACTAGTTATAGTTGATGGTCAATATGAATATAAAGTAAAGAATATTTTGGAGCATCGCTATGTTCATTGTAGCAATGGACATCCATAACTTCAGTACAAAGTTCTTTAGAAAGGTTATCACATCTAGGATGTAATGTAAGAACCTACACAAAACCTCACCCATTGTCAACAGACAATTTTGAGATATCATTGGAAGCAAAACAAGGACATTCTATATTAATGGAGAAAGATTAACTATAATAAGGTATAGATAAGATATTTGTATTAGTGACACATAGGAATAGATAGTTGGAACCATGCTAGAGAAGTTATGAAATTTTTAGAATTGAGGCTAAGTTAATAGACCATATAGGATCCACATTGGAATATTCTAGTAAGAGCTTAGGGCGGTTATCTTGGTGAGGTCCACCATAAAACCTTCTTAAAAAGGCTTAAGATAATTATCCAAGTAGGATCCATCAACTAAGAGTATTTTTAGAAAGTCTTCAATAGTAGAACAAAGTATAAATAGGACAAGTGACGGCCTTCTAGGCATCTGATTAGGTATGACTTTGGACCTTTTTTTTTTTTAGTAAAGTTTGGTTTTGCAGCTTCTTGTTTAGTTTTGTTTTTTTCTATTTTTATTTGAAAATTTTTGTCTTTTGTATCCTATTGTGTTTAGTTCTATTTAGTTTTGTTTAGTTTTATTCTTTTCTATTTTGTCCTACTTTGTGATGAGGTTTTATGTGGCTATGGATTAAAAGAGTCTTAGATTCTCAAAATAGATTGGTCATGTTTCAAATTGTCTATGTCTATGAATAATAATGAAATAATATGAGTTAATGCAACTTCAATAAATTTAAGAAGGAAATTATATTAAGAACTTTTTGAATGAGATCTATGTATTTTATTGATTCTAATTGTAATCTTAATAGTTAAGATTCTTATATATACATCTTTAAGTATTATATCAAAAACTTTTAGATAAGAAGAAAATTAAAAGTATAAATAAGTGTAGTAGAGACTTAAGACATAAATGTTTTACCTATTTTGTTAATTCTAAATTACAAACTTATATTGATGTATTCTTACTTATGAAAAAAATTATAAGTTTTTTAATTAAAAAATATTTTAAATATATATTTTATGAAGCATCATTTATAAAAGCTTATCTTATAAAATATATATAATTACAGACTTGTTTTTCTTTACATGTCATAATGTATTTGAATATTATTATTGAAATCTAACATGAATAGATTATTGAAAGATATAACATAAAAAAATAAGATATTGATATATTTTTATGCTAATATGTATTCTTGAAATTATCATACATCATTTAAATCTTTAATATCATTTTTTTTTATCAATTTATAATTTAATTTTTTCATTGATACTTCCTATTCAAATATTATTTTTATTTTAATTTTTTTTGTAGATTTTACTAAAAATATAGAGATAAAATTTTAATAATCAATAAAGAATTATTTTATTATTTAAAATTTTAATATTAAAAAGAATAAAATTTGAATTATCCAAAGTTTTACTAGTAAAACTGAATATTGCAAAAAAAATTTTAAAAAATACTTATTCATCAGATTTATATTAAAATTTGGATTCTTAATAAAATATTAGTACTTATTTATTTTATTATTTATTTATTTATTTTATATTTACTATAAATAGTGATTCTAGAGTCCTAATTTTTTTATAGACCATGTAACTATGTCTAAATTTATTTATTTATTTTGATAGGATTTTTGACCAAATAAATAAACCTCCATTAACTTTTAAATTATATAATTTAAGTCTTATATAGTCAAATAGGACTGGATCCTTTATTTGTTGTTTATTTTGTTATACAATCAAAATAAAGAACCTAGTCTTCTTGATTTTATTTGATGTACAGTATTCATATTTAAATTTAGTTTTTTTATAATTTTTTAAAAACAAATTCAGGATTTTAAAAAAAACTATATATATATATATATATATATATATGTTTGCACCCCACTTAATTTGTAACTTATTGGTAGATAGAAATTTTATAAATTATAAAAAAATTTATAAACTTAAGTGGTGTTATGCAGTTTTAAAATTTCCAAATGTTGTGATCAGGTCACATTTTGTGATCCTCTCTGTCCCTCTCTCGGTGCTGATTCATGGGCCAAAATAGCTTGATCGTCTGGTTTAACGGAGTGAATCTTCTGCTTCTACTGTTAGTTGGGGGGGGGGGGTCCTGTGAATATTTGTCTTAGGGTTTTTTGAGCTATTTGCATGGTTTGATGGAAGCTGTGGAGCGATAATTGTGTTCTCTTATGTTGATTGTTTAGGTTGCTGGAGAGTTTTGTGTTGCTTGTGAGGTGTCGTAGTGGTGCCAGATGTTGAATTGTGGAGTTTTGTGGAATTGAGGAGCTGATTTTGTGAGACATTGTGCTCATTCAGGAGTTTGAGCTATGAATGCTTTTTAGAAGCGAGAGCTTCTGTCATCATGGATCTTTACAAGGTGAATTCCCGCCGCAAACGCAATAACCTTGATGCGTTTTGGCATTGATTGTTTTTTTCTCTATCTTGTTGCATTGCGTACAACGATCGCAGTTCTCTCGTGGAGTTAATGTTGGCGTAAAGAGTATTGTTGCTCGAGTGCTGCTCTCCGGATTGTGTCATCTGGGAAACGTATGAGATAAACCTTATTGTGGTTTCATTGCTTTTCAATTGTTTATTATTTTTAAATTTAGATGTTGAGTTTCTATACGAAACATTCGTGAGTAGGACCACAGTGGTTTCGGTGTTGATGAGGTCTTGTGCATATATATATAAATAATAAATAAATAAAAATATATCTATTTCAATCTTGGATTAGTAAAATATATAAATATTTTTATTACTGTAAATTTTTTTAGTTATTTTATTCAACCATTTTTATTTTCAACATCCATCATATGACTTTCTACACTTTCCACAAAATTTGATTTCCCATGTTCAATTTATAGTAAAATTCTTTCAAATTCTTGAATGCTACATTACTGCTTGGAAATGCACAATTTGAGGCACACCTACAAAGAAGGACTGCTGTTATGACTTAATCAAAAAATCCTTCCAACCTTGACTAATGCGGTGTCTTTATCAATTGACTTTTAATTATAGACATTGTCATGCGAAAGTCATAAACCCAGTTTCAGATTTTGATATATGAATGCCCAGTAAATGCACAGTGAAAAGCAACATGGGCAGTCTTCTGTCTATCCGAACTAATCAATTACTGTTGAGTTTTGATAAAAGAAGATCAAACACAGAATCTTCAAACAGGAAGGCTGAGTAGTAATCTGCACAGGCATTGTCCCTGCAGGAAATTAACTTCTGCAAATTTCTAAAAGTGGATAAAACTATCCTCTGCATCATTAAAGGAACTTAGTGACTGGGCATACTCAGCTCTGACCTTTTCAAAGTACAATTCAGTCATACTGCTCACCGACAGATGGACAGAAGGATTCAGGCATGTAGTATATTGAGTATCTCTGCACTTCCAATGGGTCTTTTCTCACAAAACAAAGAAGAGAATTACTTTCCGACACAAGCCCTATTTAATATACCAGTTTTGTGTCTCATAGATTTCAGAAAGATGCCTCCTTCCCAGTTCCGGTTGAGCCTATCACAACTGTTTCTGACTGATGGCTAGAATTCGGAATATTGGTCATGGTGCAGCAACTATGGTTCATTCAGAAAACTAGCTTCTGATCATGATATTGTTTTCATAAAGTGGAGTATAAATAAAAGGATTATAAATTGTAGCAAATATGCAGTAGACAAGTTACCCACTAATATTAAGGTAGTGAATGACCTACCTAGCATGATGCATGTGTGAATCCCGATTGAAGGCGAAGACATCAAAACTTCGTGAAGCTGTTGCACCTTAAATTCGCCAGAGCAGACCCTCCAAGAGAATGTAAAATTGATTGCAAGGTACTGGCGTAGCATATGTCTGCACTAATTTTCGGAGGGCTTCTCAGAGCAGTGATGGTACGCAATGTTACATAATTCTGCAGTTCTAGCTGCAGCTTCTGAGCAATTTTCACAGTTGCTTCATCACTTACACGACCAATCGTTGAAGGTTGCTTTTTCCATTCCAAAGAAGGAACTAGAGTTTTTTGATGTCACTTCTGGCCAAATTTCTTCAAAGAAAACACCATTGGCCACTGCCCCATTCGAGCTCCTTCGACCTCAGTTTCTCTCAATTCTTATTGACCCATTTTTTCCTATATAAGACTCCGAGACAACCCCCCAACAAATTGTCGTCTAACTTAAGTTGGCAAAACCAATGCCCTGAATTCCTTAGGTTGATATGAAAAGAACTTCATGCAAGACTGTAGGAAAACGTAACCGGAAACACACCTGTAATTTTTCCTGAGCTTTTGAAGAGCACGAGGTGCTATTTTCAAAACTGCAGCATGGGCTGCATTGCTAATCAGTGTCAAAAACAAAAAACAATCACTCTTCGTAAGTGTGGGCAATGTTCCAGGACTGCGTTGTAAAAAGCTAAAAATGCTCTTCAATGAACAAATAAAATAACCAGGGTCTCAAAATTCCTTAGATGTGAGAATTGATATCTGCAGTACCTATCTGATAACTTTTCTTGAAACAAAATCAAACGTTGAGCAGTGTGCTTTAGCTAGGGTACCACATTCGGGCTCCGAATGCACGAAAATCGACAATGCTTGATACTTTCTGTAGAATGCATAAATTGCTTTAGTGTCCACAAAGACAAGTTTTTTGTGTTTTACTTGTAGCATCATGAATTGGTTGCAGGCGGAAGTCCGTATTGTTCAAAACTGGAGTCCTTTATTGCATTCATGTTAGCAAGTTAAGATGTCATGTTAGTAATGCACACCCTTTCGAGTGACACATTCGAGTAAGCTGACTACCACATCCAGCATACATGTGAGCATGCATTGTGCAACAGGCTCTCATCACAATCCAGTATGCGACCCGCTTGTTCTAATACCAGCGTTGCATGGCCAGCGCAGTCATCACCACTTGCAAAGAGGGGTCGCTTCTCATGTTATTGAGCTTAGAGCACTGTTGGAACCAGCAGGGCTTGCTCTGAACAATTTTGACGCCAGGCTCCGAATTTGCAGAAGTTGAGTTCATTACATAATACAACGAAAATTACAGTGGCATAACCAAATGGATTTTTACTGCACTAATCCAACCGGCACAAACGACAGCAGCCCCAAAGCCATTATCCCCAGCATTTGACATGAAACAGCTTGTCAATGAAATAAAACCCTCATTCAGAAAATGTTAATATATTTATGTATTATGTCTAAAATTAAAATTAAAAACTAAAAATTACTCACCTCTGCTCCATTGGTGCTCAAATACGGAGAAACCGAACAGATTGAACTGCTTGAAATTTTAGTAGTGGCAGTGTAGGCACTTCCATTAGAGTGAAATTCGTCAACGCCGATGCAGATATCACAGCAGTATGAGGGCATACAGCTACGATATGCACAGACATCCCCTGATTGGAACTTGTTGCAAACCTTGGATCAAACTTCTCCTAACTCCAAGTTTCTATGTTTCCCTTCTTTGGAGCTTCTGATTTTTACTTCTGTTTTTAGTTCCGAGTATTCTCGCACCTTTGCATAAGAGAATCAATACCCACGTCCGCTGATCCTCCACCAGTTGTATGAACTCGATGACATAATTATTCAGAGCATCGACTGGTGATTCCACCTTGACTGAATATAAGCGCGCTGTCTATGACAGCACTCACCATTGGAGTGGGCGTGACCCTTCTTTTTCAGGCAGAATGTAGGACCCCAAAAAATCAGAAACTCATCACTCTTGAATGAGTAAAGAACTACATCTGATTGGATAGACAACTATCAAGACTTACCTGCTGTAACCAACTGTTTGCTTCACAGTCGAAATTGGAGCATTTCTATGTGCAAGTTAATCATTATCATAGACTGGCCTCTACATATGCTTCAGCTCCTCAATTGCTCCCTGCATGGCTGATAAATCATTCAAGCATCTTGTGATGGCACTTCAGCCTGCAACACCAATACTACGGTGACTTGTACTAATTACATAAAGCACTGACAACAGAAGACGATTAATATCGACCTTGATCACAAATCGTTGGCAAATGCAGCATTTCGTGAGCAATGCAAGTAAACAGGGGCACTGCTCTCTCGTACTGTTGAAACAAAGACAGATAGATGTGAGGCCCTCTTTAAACATGCCACACTGCCATCGAGAGGTGCTACATCCGCAATTTAATTTAGTGGCAACTTGCTTCAAAACTTGAGTTAAAAGACCTGCCAATTGCGACTCCAAATTCATGCTCACTTTCACTTGGATTGCCCCAAAGACGCTTCCATCGTGATATCCTCAAGAACTATGCAAGAAAAACGCATACACATAACCCAACTGGAAGCCGTAAAAGAATCAAAATTCGCTCTGAAGGAAAAAGGATGAAATCGACCCTTGATCCACTAGAAGGTTTTATCGAAAACCCAAATGTGTTGAAAGAGCTTGGAGAGATAGGATGTAAGACCATCTCGAGTTGTGAGTCCTCATGTGAGATCAGGTGCGGTGGCATGCATTTCAGAAGCTTCATTGTGTGATAGACGTGAACCCCACACTCCAAATTTTCTCAGGGTTTGGCAGAGAGCAACTTAGGTTTCGTTTCCTCTGCCGATTGTTGCAAGAGTCCTGTGAGATGGCTCCTGTGAAGACATCAGATGAAGCAGTGGTGGATGGGAAACTTTTCTACTGGTGAGAGGGTGGAAACAGTATGGTCATGTGTATGACAATTCGGAATTGAAATGCTCGCGATGGAAGTCGCGGTGGCAGGCAGGTCTTTGATGTGCAATCTCGGGTGGCACCACCACTGGGAGAAATCTAAACGGTTGCAACATCTTGTAAAGACATTCTGTTGGATGTCATTGAGGTGTAGCGTGAGAAAGATTTTGTGATATAATTTGAAGTACAAAGATTTCATAGTTGTACAATTTTATGACATGACATCTCAACTTCTTACGTAGCTATGGAGCGTCATCAGTGTCCAAGCGTAGCCTACGGGCGATTGTGGGCCTCCTCCGTCAGTTCAATGCAAGTGTAAGCGGAATTCAAACTCCTCCATCCGCAGAGTTTGGGGTTTATTCATTGAAGGTGGCTGTAGACTATGAGCGCGACAGTACTAGAACAGTATTGTGGTGTTGTAGGGGAGGTTGTAGATATCCTTAATTGAAATCTGGAGGGATGGAAAGTGGTGCTGAAGAAGACGGAAGAAGCAATAGGGCGTGTGGAAAAAGTGCTTAGCTTGGCCTGCTTCCGGAATTCCTCAGTTGTGAAGTGCTGCTTGCTCAGAGTGTTCGACAACAATTCTCTAAGAATTTAGTATTTATTCCCAGGGGTGGAGGATGAAATCGACTCCTGATCCACTAGAAGGTTTTGTTCAATTGGCAAGGCAGGCCAGAATCCCTAAGAAAGTTTCGAGCATCATCGGAAGAAATCGACTTTTATATTGAAGGTACGGGTGTTGAGCAGCTGTTTGAGCTCAAAAATTGTTCATGTTCCTCCCTTCTAGTTAGACAGTGTAACGACTGGAAAGGTATTTAAGCTTGCATGAGCTGATCGAATGGTCGATTCTTAGTATTCAAATTACTAGCTTTGATCATGATTTGGGAAGCAAAGCTGAAAAGAAACATATGTGCCAATATGACGTCAATCGTATGCAACAGGACAATACATGTTAATAGTACCCACTGTTTATTGACACATATGTATGTTATGATTTTCTTTTTCCAGACTCTTGCACATGTTGTGGGGTTGGTTTGGCATTGTTTCCGTTGTATCAGTTAAGCTCAAGAGAATAATGAAGATTGTTTTTGAATGGAGAATGGCACATTCAAGATCACTTTTCATGTAGTATTTCGGGTTACATTGAAATTTCTGGATTTAGTTGTGCAAGTTGCTGGCGGTTTTCGATTAGTTGCTCAAAATTTTCGACTTTGTATGAAACGTCGACCAGTGAAATTTTGGTAATAATTATTTCTTTTCTTTTCTTTGGTAAAAGTACGCTATCTGCAACTTCATGAAAGACGTTGGGAATTCAAGTTCAGGTATCTACCATGGGTTAAGAATGTAGAAGTAATTTTATCTGCTACACCTTTCCTTCATCGCGTCTGTTCCTATTGGGTAGGCCTCATAACACGACGCACATAATAATATGTGAGAATTTGTGGGTCGATTGGGGTTTACTTTATCAGCATGTTCCCTTATTTCGCATGTCGCAGGAAAGATCTTTATAATATTGATTTGGAGATTCAAGCATATTTCGGGTGAATCTAGATTGAAGAGAAAAAGCCTGTGACAGTTATGTAGAATATATTACATTTGCTTCTCTGTGAACATACCCGGCTGGTGGAAGAACTGTATAATGAATGCGCTGTAGCACATGGTGTAGTTACAGAGGTTGTCTAGATCGAGAGACACAGAAATGTTGTGGTCATGGAACATCCAAAATCCAAAATAGAAGTGGTCAGGTAGAATTATTTCGCTTCAGGTTACGTACAATCGGGTACATTTAAGCGAATCACATGTGGTGGATACTAGTGCATCGAGGTGCAATGTTGGTCAGCGACTCCATCGCCAGGTTATTGGCAGGCATGAAGTGAAGGACTCAGAATCGGAGATACAGACGCTTATTCGGGATAAGAACTAGTCATTTATGTGAAGAGCATTTATGTGAAGAGTATATGCAGTAGATTCTAATTTCATCTCATGTTATCTCGACACTTGTGGTTGACTTAACTAATCAGAACTAAACTAGTGGTTGCTTTGATATCTTTCAACACTCTCCTTAACCCTAGTTTTCATTCTTTTCAAAATTTTCAAATCTTTATCAGAAGCGCAGTATTATCTTGACTCTTTTGATTTGTAGAAAATTTGAAGTAGTCCCCCATTTGTTTATTTTGCTGATGAGTAAACCCACTGAGTGGTTTTGTTAATATATCATCCTGTTAATATTTACTTGGAATAAATTCAACTTCAATACTTCACTAGTGTATCTTCTTTCTTGTGTAATGATGCTGCAACTCTATATGTTTTGTTCTTGAGTGTATTACAAGATTATTTGCCACTTTTATACAACTCATATTATTACTATTTTTTTTTGTTGGTTTGTCTTCTTGTATTTGTAACTTAGTGAGTAGTCTTTAAAAGTAGCAGATTTCTCTGGCACCTTCAGATAAAGGTTTGTATTCCGCTTCAGTTGTTGACAATTTCTTGTAAGTTACTACTCCAATGAATAGGTGAAGATCTAAATTTATGTAACAACCGTGTTACTGATTTTCTAGTATCTGTATCTTGAGCAAAATCTGCGTCCGCATAAGTTTGTAATTCCCCTTCATCATCAGCTCAAAACAAAATTCCATGATTCATTGTTCTTTCAGATATTTTAAAATATTTTTGGCTACCATAAGATGTGCTTTGTGCGATTGATTCATGTATCTTGAGCAATAGTATACTGCATATACTATATCAAATCTGGTTATTTGTAGATGAATTAAACTCTCAATCAAGGATCAATAGTAAATAGCATCACATAGTAGGAACTTCATGTCTTTATCAAGTTTTATTCTTGTATTCATTAATACGGATACAAATTTTGAATCTCATTCCTAACTTTTTCAATAATTTCATAATATATTGAGTCTCATGCATCCAAATTCTTTGTTTAGTAAATACAAACTTTGGCCCTAAATAAGTGTGCACATCGTCCAAATGAGTCATTTTATATTTACTTTGTAAATATTTTTAAATATTTTCAAAATTTGTATAATCATCTCTTTTTTTTCAATAGAATAATATAAATTATGATCTTCATTATTTTTGTTGAGATTTTTTTCTTTCAAATAATTGTCTATTCTTGAATACTAAACTCTTAGAGCTTGTTTAAGTCCATATAGAGCTTTTTTCATTTTGCAAACCTTTTCTTTTGTGCTTTCATTTCTCTATCCATCAAGAACTTTCATAAAAATTTCTTCTTCAAGAATGCCATTTAAAAATATAGTTTTGACATCTAAATGTCTATTTTTTCATTTTTTTTCTAGAAATAAGTGCTACAACACATCTTATAGTTGTCCATTTTATTACAAGAGCAAATGTCTCAAAATAATCAATGCCTAATTTTTGAGAATCTCTTCTTGCTACTAGTCTTTTTTTGTATTTTTAAATATTTTCTTTATTTTTTGTTTTAGCTTTAAATACCCATTTTGAATCAATTAGTTTGATTCCATTTGGTTGATTGATTAAATTCCATGTATTGTTTTTTTTAATGGCACTTATTTCTAGTTAAATTGCTTTGTTCCACTCTTTAGAATTTATTGCTTTATAAAAAAAAATTATGTTCCTATATTTCATGTTTTTCTATTGTCCAAATGTAATCCTATAATCTTATATTTGGTTTCTTTATTCATTTTGATTTTTACATATTTATCTTTCTGATATCATAACTAGATTTTTGTTTTCTCTGAACAATATTATTTGAAATATTAACTTCTATAATTATTGATGGATTATCCTCATAATCAACTTCATTATAAACTATTTCTTCTTTTGGAGGTTCAAAACATCCATCTGTACCTCGATTTCAATATTATTTCTATTACATTTTGAAGCAAATTTTTCTTCTCTGTGTTGAGTTATTTTTTGATCAATATGTTCTCAATCATTAATTTGATCAACTTTGTCATATATTTCATGATTCTGAATATTTGTTATTGAAATTTTGATTGACTTTGTATTAGTTTTGATCATATTATCAATTTTCCCAAATTCAAATCCAACTTTGGATTCATCAAATATTATATCCCAATTGAGAGGAATTTTATTTCTTCTATAGATCATATAATTTATATACTTTATTCCTTTCATCATATCCCAACATGATATGCTTTAAAGTTTTTGATTGAAATTTTGATTTCTCTTCCTTAGGTACATGTACACATATCAAACTTCTTATAATTCTTAAATAATGAACTTCTAGTTTCTTCTTTGTCCATCTTTCTTTTGGTGTTTCTCCTCTGTTAGTCCTTGTAGGTCCTTTGATTATAAGATAATTTTCTATATTCACCATTTCTAACTAAAGATATATAAGTAATTTTGCTTCATATTATAAACTTCTTGCCTTTTCAATAATTTCTCTATTTTTTATTTTTATTTTTGCTACATCATTCTGAGGAGGAGTTCTAGCTTGCATCAATTATCTTTTAATTCTATTTTTTTGCAATATTTTGTAAATTCTATAGATGAGAATTCTCTCCTTCTATCAATTCTTAATATTTCTATTTTATTATTAGTTTTAGCCTCTATCATTGCCCTAAATTTCTTGAATTTTTGAAGAGTTTCATTCTTTGTTTTAAAGAAATATATCCAAATTTTATTACTTCTATTGTCAATAAATACGGCAACAAATCTTGACATATTTAATGGTACTATTCTCATAAATCCTATTAAATCAGCATGAATAAGTTGATTTATCTTTGTTGCTCTATTAAAAGATGCTTTTGGAAATTTTGTCTATATTGTTGTTCTGCTAAATAAGCTTCATATATTTGATTTGCATTTTGAATTGTAGGTAATCAGTTCATCCAATTTGCCTTTAAATGATGATATAGGCTAATATAATTGAGATGTCTAAAACAACAATGCCATTTCTCTGTTTTAATATTAGCTAAAACAAATTTGACTTTTTTTTCTTTGAAGATAGTCTTACCAGATTTATATAATCCGTTTTTTGAATCTCTATACCAAATTGCAATTACTTATAAGTTTTTTACATTGTCTAGAATATACATACAAATTTTTGTGAAAAAGAAAACTATTCCATTATTTGCAAGTCATTCTACTAATGATAGATTCTTGATAATAGTTGAAAAATATAGAACATCAATGATCTTTATTTTACCATGGTCAATTTTTAAATCAACATCTTATTTTTCTTCAATTCCATGTGATTCATTATTTTTTAATAGTAAGAATTTTATTGTCTATTTCTATCATATTTGTGACTAAATTCTTTCTCTTGTCACATGAATCCTACATTCATTGTCCATATACCATTATTTTGTATTCTAGAATTAAACTAAAGATGCCTTGAGTTCATCTGATTCTTTTGATTTTTTAAATTCAGAATCTACTACCACATTAATATCATTTTTTATGATATTTTATCTTTTCCAATAATAACATTCTTTTGCAATATGACCGGACTTACCACATATAAAAAAAATTAATAGCTTTTTGATATTAAACATCCTTTCCTTCTTCCTCTGTGGCTACATTTATTTTGTGAAAAATTTCCTTAAGTTTGTCCACATCCATAATTTAGGCCTACAATATAATTAATGTTGACCTCTCTCAAGTCTTAAGCTCTTAACTTTAGTTGCTTTACTTTGTTTAGTATTTATATAATATATTTATCAAATCTTGGTAGTAGAGTGGAATTATTAATAGATTGTATTGTCATATCATAATTTCTAAGTAAGTCGTTCAAGAGAAGATTTACCATCATTTTTTTTGAAAGAGCTTCTCCCAATGTCACTAGTTTGTTCTTGTATTCCCTCACTAGTCTCACATGTTCTTCAACATAGCCTTTTTTATGCAAATATAATGTAAAAAATTGAGAGTTTATCAATATTATTTATGATTGATCCCTACTTTGATATATTTCCTTCAAGTATATTCCATGTATTAACAAGATCTTATTTTTCCATCATAGTATCTATGAATTTGTCATAGACAAATATTAATATCTCCAAATAAGCTTTATTCTTTTCATACTAAAGAATAGTCACAATGTAATGTTTTCTTTTAATTAAAATAAATGATTATATTGATTTTCTTTTCTTTTCCATGATTGCCTATAAGTTTTCTATGATAATTATCAATTTCATCATGGATTTCCATACATAATAATTTATGTCTCCAACCAATTTGTTAGTTTCACCTACAAAAAGATATCTTCTTGATTTTGTCTCTCTCATTTCTCACATCTTTGCAAGATTTTTTATAAAATTCTAACACCAATCCTTGGATCAAATTAAAAATGTGGAACTATGAAGTTCAATTATTAGTATTTGATTAAATTATGTCTACTATAAGGGCAAAGGTTCTACTAATATTTTCAATATATTTTCTCCAACTAAACACTATTTTTGCTATATAAATCCACTTTCTCAAGCTAAACTTTTTATAAAACTCCCAATCCACTTCCAAGTTTTTTTGGTTCAACCATGATTGCTTTCCCCATCACCACAACCAAATTTGAGAAACAAAGTATTGGTCACTAATATTGATGCCACAAATTTGTTGAAAAATATAAATATAAGTGAGCAATAGCTATTATGATTCTACATGTGCAATTTTTGTAGATAAAAGTTTTGCACTATGCAAGGCTTGGATGGACACATGAATGTATGTATGCAAAAAAAGGCATAAGCAAATCAATCAACTTTTTTTACATAATAATAACACTCTCGAATGTAGTGGTGTTGTATTATGTATATTCTTGCTTGAGAATGCAATGGGTACCTAGCCGTGGAAGATATGTAACAATGCAACAATAATTCTACTAAATCTAATAGAGCCTTAAATAAAATTCAAGTAATCTCTAATAATCTAATTAAACTTTAAACTATTAAAATAAATTTACAAAAACCAAATCCTACAAAATTTCTAAATCAAATCTTAATCTTAACCAAATCCTTGACCAATTCCTAAACCAAATCCTAATCAAATCCTAGATCTTAAATAAACTCTTAATTATTCCTATAGTAAAATCAAACCTCAACAACTAATGATCCAACTGTTGATATCAATTCAAAATTTTCATACTTTTTAATGTCTTAATTAAAAATAAGTACAAGAAAGATGAAATCAATTGCACTTACTAATTGAGAGAAATGCAAGATAATCCAATTGGGTATTGGAAGGCCTCATATTTCAACCTAAATGCTGAACTTTTAGCACCAATATCTCTTTTTTAAAATCTTTGAATTACTCTCAAATTTCACTTAAATGTTGGAAATTGAGTCTAATACCCATATAAAAAAAATCACTTCAATCCAATTAACAAATTGCTGAAGATCTTAGAAATACTCACTAACTTTCAAACTCCAATTTTTGAGACTTCAACCTACATAAACTTTCATATACTTCAATTCAATTGTTTGATTGAATTCAAAATTTATGAACACATTTATAACTAGCACACTAACACCATAGAACTCAAGAAATCCTCAAAATTTAAAATATTTCAAATTTAAAATATATATATATATATATATATATATAAACAAATTGAAAATTGACAAATTGAAAATTTTTGGTGCTCTTCAACAGCTGCCATATCAGAGGCTTGTCAACATTTGTAATCAATCTATTCCGCTCCGGACTGGACATTTCGAAACCTTTGAAAGATCATTGGATGATGAAATACATGCACGGCCTCCACCAAGAAGTATTTCCAGTGATTTTACCCGGATCTATTTCACGAAGAAAAACTTACATTTGAGCAGGTGCGTACATATAATAGCTGAATTTTTTCACATAATTACGATTGTTAGCTCTTGTGTTCTGATAAGGCAACTGCTCTTAATTGTGACTAACGAGCGCTTTCGAACGGCAGGCTGCAGAGCTTGTATACCGAAAATTCAGCGTCATACTATTTGGAATAGACGTCCGTCATGAAGAAGATGGCGAAGAGTTTCGCGACGTTGTCTTATATCCAAGAGGAAGGGTATTACGTCCATCAGATGTAGGCTTAAAGCTATCCCCGGATCTCAAAACAGCTGAAAAGATTTCTAAACTCGATACGATTGTGCATCGTCGCCCGGGATTGCTCCAGTTTTTTTGCGCTCCTCATGTGAAGTCAGGGTTGACGAAGGATTCGTATCCCGAGGAATTCCGTAAGCTTCTTGATGTAGTGAAGCAAGGAAAGTTTTCGGATATGGAATTAAATGACAAGTCGCAGTTAAATCACGAACTCAAAATTGCTATTTTCGACCAAAATGCGAAAGAATCAGAAGATTCATCTGTCCCAAAAGAAGATCGTTCACGGAAAGGTGACACTGGTGTGAGTCGGCATTACGGCCTCACTTCTCTCTTGTTTGGTGAAAGGTGACAAGGATGGAAGTTCACATGGTAAGGCCCGAAAGCAAGGAATTATTTCGCAAGTCTCTGCAGGGAAGGCGGAGATAAAAGTCATAAGTGCCCACCAGACTAGAGACACTAATAAATCATTGTCGAAAGCAAAGATTTTTGAAGAAAGCTCAGATTCGTTAAAAATTCATCGCCGTGTTTCGTTTCCTCCGGATTCGAAGAGCTCTGCCAAGACACCACGTGGAGCTATCTGTAATCTAGCGGATGCAATCAATGTTATGATGAGCTGGCCTCCCCAGGAGCAGAACTACAAACCTGATCCAGCAATTCTGGAACGTCATGCCACTGAAATTTTGGAAAACCTGCAACGCCGCACGATGAAACTTGTGAACCTCCCAGTTCCCCACATCCTAGTGTGCATACAAGGGAAATGGCCTAGCAGTCTATTCTACTTTGTTTCCCAGCTTCGAACGCCCGGTCTACCAAATTCTCCTGTAGTGATTTTACATCCTAATTTTCCATCTGAATCAGACTGGGGCAACGTTGGTTTCTTTGACGATGTTTACTTTGTGAAGGGTTCCCCTAGCTTGGGGCTAGACTTGTTACGTGCAGGTGTTATTCAAGCAGAGAAGGTAGTCATCCTAACGCAAGGTGTCCAGTTGGAGCAATCCATTGGAGAACACGCTGACGACCAGGACCGTTCGGCGCCTTCTCAAACCTTTACGCTTGATGTCAACAATGTCTTCATAGCAGCCACAGTTATTAGCCTTCTCTCTGCCTCTTTTCGAAAGTGCTAAATTACGTGGTGATTTGTTGATGTTTAAAATCACTCTGCCGATATTAACATGGTATTGAATCGGGTTATCGTGCAGGTGGAGAGATTGCTGCGGCATGAAACAGCTAAGGATCGTGTGATCGTTGAACTTCAGCAAGAAACAGAGATTCAGTACCTCCAACCACGTCTGTTATTCGATCGCCGCATCTTCGACAGCGAAATGTATCTGCGCAACCGATCTGCTACTTTCCAGTTCGCTCCTCCCTACATTGGTGGGAAAGCATTCTGTCCGGCTGCCCTCGGTGTCCTCTTGTGAGTACCCACCATCATATGTAATGCAGAATTGCCCAAGTACATAGCTGCATATTGTTCAATCTCTTCTCTCGAGTTTCATGACAAAAATTGTTCTTGCAGTGTGCTAATTCTTGCAAGTGTAAATTAACTTGCAGGTACGCGACATTTTTCAATCGTCAAACAGTGGCTATCGTGGACCAGCTTATAAGTGGAGGTCAAGTCCTTGAATATGATGAGGAGACAAATGAAGAGCGCGCTTCTGACACTATTATTCGGGATCTTGGCCAGATCCCCGTACCCAAATCTTTTGTTGGTTTTACCTTCAGTGAGCTTTTCATCGGGATGCTCAGGGATCACGGCGCCTTGGCCCTGGGTCTCTACCGAATAACTGGGTTGAAACACGACGGCCTTGGTTTCGTGTACACCAATCCTCTTCCTACTGAGGTTGTTGAAGCGACAGACCTTGTGTACATCTTACATTGAAACAGAGAGGGATAGATCTCTTTGCTTGGAGGGCTTGTTTGAAATCTCCAAATTAGGGTGAGAATCATTAACTTGATGAGGACAAATATGATTTTGTCCTTTGAATGGAACTTTATCCATATTTTTGAATATATTTAAAATCTCAACTGTAATTTTGCACATTTAGTGTTAGGAGGCTTAGTTGGACCTGCCTCAGTGTTCAAATCCTCTTTTACCAAGCCGCGCTTTTTCTCAACCAACCAGCTAAAGCTGCTGCAACAAGCACTGAACCTCCCATTCCCAGAAAGCTATCACCCAAGACAGAAATAAGTGGAGTGCGAGGTGAAGCATCTTCACTGGTGAAGTAATCCGTCCAATACGTGATGGTGGCAAATCTCTTGACCTCCTCCACTTGATTTAATGTTGCTTTCAGCAGTCTATTCTTCGTGGGTTTTTGCTGGTTTTACAAGTCCGAATGGTTTTGGATGTGGTTCAATGCCATCGTCAAGAATGTAAACCTCCTCTTACATCTTCTGAAACTCCTGTCTGGGCTTAGAGGCGTCACTTACCGCCTCCTGTGCTCTATCGCTCACAACTTTAGGTTTCAATTATTCAAGGACCAATTAAGAAACTGTGAACTCGTTTATCATTCTTCAATTCATGTGCTGCTCTGGCTAATGAACGCCAATTATCTGTTATTTATTTATTTATTTATTTATTTATTTATATTTATTTTTTCTCATAAATTCGGTGAATCTAATTCTAAACTTCCTCTAGACATAACCAACCAGATTGTATGATCTACAACAGAAGTACAATTTGGGCCATAAATCTGAGCAGTTAAACAGAAGCCACAGAGGACAAGAATGCAATGTTCCTTCAGTGTACAAGGCTACAGGGCAGCTAAGAATTGCTTGTAGAATCTGGGAAGACCTTCGCAGATATAAACACAAGTGCCACCATCTTAACATCAACAATGTCAAGCCATTTTACAGTCACACTTTGGTGCATTTACAGTCACACGTTGAATCCATCTGATGTGAATGCTCAGATTCTCACTTTCTTGCGCTAAAATGCCAACCGTCTCCTCTCGACGTGTGACAAGGGCGTGGCAATCCCCCAGGAGGTACGTGGTACACACGGACAACACAAACAGAATGAGGATCTACATTGGTATTTGCAGGCAATGCATTTTAGCATGTCTAATGTTCTTTCAACCATACCACCAGCTGTATGAAAGAATGAAAATTTTCATGTACATGGAGTCATAATTCCAAACCTTGTGCATTTGGAAGATAACTTAAAATGGGTCAACCAAGATATATTCAGATGTTATTCTTGGAACTTAATCGAGACCAAAGAATTCTTACAAACAAGATTTATTTGCATCACATGAAGAATTATTGTTCACATAAGAGAAGATAAATGACTTCAATTTCACCAACAATGGTAAAACATATTCCACACTAACAATTTTTATGTCCAAGGAAAAACTACATCAAAATTGAAAGTTATAAAGGATATATATTTGTAATAGAGCTCATTCAAATTCAATTTTTAAATACACTAATTTTTTTAGGTATATCTATTTTAGTAACCTAAGGGTTGTGAGGGTAACTTGAAAATGACAAGCCCGAGTAAAGACTCATTACCTTAAAGTAAGATAATACATTCTATAATGCCAAGTAAAAAAGAAGATAAATCTTTGTTTGTGCCAAGTTTTATACAAGAGAGCTTAGTTGTATCAAGAATGTTTGCACTTCACTTTCTTTTCCAAATAATGATGCAAATTCTTGAAATCTAAAAGATATATATATTCAAAAATGATATTTTTTTTACAAACTGTACCTTTAAATAGAAAGGATAACTTGTAAGGAACATGAATGTTACCCTAGACTCAATTTTATAGGTGATGGTCTAAAAAATAATATTTACCTATAGAATTGGATTTGGAGTAGTTTCCAAGAAGCACAAAATTTACATCATTGAATTTGTTTCTCACAATTTGCTTATAACAAAACCAAATCCTCAATAGTTCTAAATGAAAATGGCTTAAAATAAAAAAAACTAAACATATCTATAATCTCAATTATACACAATCATGTGATTTGAAATATTGTCTTTTTGAATTATCAAAAACATAATATAAACTTTAAGGTGTCTTCATCTTTCTAATGTCTTCTATTCAAAATATTTCCATCCAATGTGTTCTTTCTAAAACATAAAATTTTACTATATATATTTATATATTTAATTAAAAAAAAAAAAGCATTTTAACATCTCAAGTGTTATGAAATAACTATGCTTCTTTGAATCAATTGTTTTAAATACACACCATTACTACAAGTGTATGTTATAAATTTTGCAATGACTCATTACAAACAATATTAAAACTTATTGCTTTTTAATATTTCTCATTCTGTGTTAAGACCCTCGTTTTTATTTCCACTAAATGTTTTGCATTCTAAAGCCGAATTTCAAACCACATGAGTACCTTCACTAAATAACAAGTGTACTCAAGATATCAAAATAAAAATAGATTTGTACAAGTAATATAAAAGTAATAAAAATTTAATACATTTGACAATGTAATGGCCACAACTAGTAATTCTAAAGCTAAATAGAAATCATTATATTATAACATGTTTTTAAAATTTCATGAAGTCAAAAAAATACCAACTGTTCACTCAATACCACAAAAACAATACCAAATGCATTTACAGTTCTTTAAATACTAAAGATAGATCTCTTTTAAAAATATATTTTTTTGATGTGCATACATTCATTTCAATGTAATAAAAAAAATTCTAAGTCATAGAATACACATAATTTATCCAAGATATTGAGGAACTTACACACAGCTTTGTTCATAGGTGCATGCAAACTACTTGAATGAATACTTTGTAATTCAACATTCTTATGACTAATTCCACACACCATGAGTACACACATCCATCCAAAACTGATATCTATATATATATATATATATATATAAAGAAATTGCTATTATCGATCCTCATTAGTACATAGTCCATCATTCACTAGGGCATGTACTCATCAGTCACTGGGGCATGTATTGGTCATTCACAAGAATGTGAACATCACTCTGAAACCAATGTCAAACATATTCCTTATTGTTACTTTGGGCTTCTGCTGCACCAACCAACCACGGAGTCAGGGACCCACCCTTCCACACGGTATCACGCCCTGAACCGGTCCTGGAGCTACGGTAGAGCTGAAGTAGACTGGAGTCGACACTGCAGCCAAGTGCCCTCACACCGTCCTGAACAACACACCCGGAGTGCCCACGTCGGCGATGCCAAGTCAGCACAATGGATGCCAAAGTGGCAAAGGATGCGGGCGAGGCAGGGAGGCCCTGGAGGCTTCGAGAGGGTCCCCTGGAGTGAGTCGAGAATGCTCGGGAACCATCTGCTTCCAATTCTACACTCTTCCTTGCTTCCTTCCTTTCCGACGCCCTCTGCAATTCCCTCGGTCCGCCCTTGCATTGTGCATTCTGGAGTAGTATATATAGTGGCTCTCGGCGTCAGAGCGCGCATCGTTGATTGCAACACGGACTGAGTTGTTACGATCGGAGTGTGGTTGACGAAGTGTGTCCAGTTGTGGTCTTCAGCTTTCTGAGAGATAGTTTGGCAGCTGAGATTTTTGTGAGCGTCCATTGTGGGAGGTTATTCGTTCAAGTAGGTCGGCCGTTCCTTGAACTCCGAGGCTCTTAGGTCGCAGCTTGGGGTGAGACGCGGTTGAGTGCATTTTCTTCGGGTCCTGCGTTCTTGAGAGGTCGAGGCAGACATGGCTCTATCGCTGTTCGGCGGTCGTGGCAACAGTGTGTTGGATCCCTTCGAGTTCGGCGGTGTGTGGGATCCTTTCTCGGTGCTGGAGAGCGGGCCGTCCCGGCGATTTGCAGGCGACGCGCAGGCCGTGGCGAACACGCGGATCGATTGGCGTGAAACGCCGGAGGCGCACATCTTCAAAGCGGACCTGCCTGGGCTGAAGAAGGAAGAGGTGAAAGTGCGAGTGGTGGAGGGGAGGACGCTGGAGATCAGCGGCGAGAGGAAGAAAGAGGAGGTGCAGAAGGGCGATACCTGGCACCGGGTGGAGCGTGCGCAGGGCAGTTTTATGCGACGGTTCCGGCTGCCGGAGGGCACCAACACGGACGAAGTGAAGGCGCAGGTGCAGGACGGAGTTCTGACGGTGACAGTTCCCAAGCTTCAGGAACCGAAGCCACAAGTGCGCCAGATAGAGATCGCGTGAGGCGTGAAGGTGTGATGGTGTGCTACATACTGGGTCGCGGAAGGTGTACATAGAAACGGGAACGAGCGCTGTCGCGGGATTTGTTACAGTGCGGAAGTAGGAATAGGCAGCATCCTGCAGCATGCGCAGGGTGACTTTGAAATGTGTGAAACGAATGAGAGGGATGTGAATGATGGAAGATACTTGTGAACGCTGGGGCTTGCGATGGAGCCGCCCCGGGCCATTGTACACGAATGAAGGAGAATGTGAATAAAAGAGACATGCTGCTTAGAGCGGTTAATCGCAAGCTTGTGAAGGGTGATGTGGTCGGATGTGTGTGTGTGTTCGATGTGACGGTTCGCTCATGTCCAAACTGATGAACTGGAAGGTTTCTTTTGTCAGACACAATATCAAAGTTTGCTTACGCAGGGATTCTGGCCTTCATGAGTTTGCGGTGTATGTCGATCGTGTCGTGGTGTCATGGCTCTGCCGAAGGAATTCTTGATATATCGTAAGGTTACGCCAGTTTTGTAGTTGCGGTCAACCTGATGACCACTGCTAGGGTAGCTAGTTTTGAGTACACCAGTACCCGCTAGATAAGTTCGGATATGAGTTGTCTTGTTTTATATGATTGTTCTATACACATTTACATAATTTAAGCATTGGATGTATCTGGTTATGTGATTTGGATAAAAAGAAAAAGATACAGTAAAGATACGGGAAATGAAAAAATAAAAGAAAAAATACACAGATTGGGTGGTTTATGTGTTGATGACAAGTATAGCACGAAATCTTGGAATGTTGACAACTTAGCATATCAAGAAATTTTACAAACGATGATGTAAAGCATCAAATTACCATTCAAATTTTGTGAACTCCAAACACAATCAATGTTGTTGAAGGTTGAGTCTGAAAACCTAGTGTTTTGGCCAATATTAAGTTGCGTCATTGATGTATTGTCCTTTGAAATAGCATGCCATGTTTTTTATTATCTTTGCAGATCTGAAGTCCTGAACAGCATTCTTAGAAACCATCTTCGCATATTGATCCATGGTACTTGGATTTGAGGATTCTTGTGAATTCTCTACCCTCTCTTTAGATCTTGCCTAATTTGCAGATGGCCAATTTATTTTTTTAATTCCATGTTTGCTTTTTATCACCAAAGTTTGATCAATGTTCTAATATCTCTCTTCGGTGTGTAGTTGTGTTATTTGAAAATTAGTATAAAAATGTATGGAATATTTGATTTCATAAAGATTTAACCTTACCTCAAAGTTGGATTACAACTTAAAATGTACATGGTATTTAAAAATATTTTTTTGGCAATCTTGAACAAAATAAGTATATTTTGGATTATCTTAAGTACACTTTATGAATCTTAGAATTTTTTTTAGATATATTGCATCATATTCTAATCAATTCCAAATAAATCTTAAATGTTCCTTAATATCTCTAAGTAAATTCTAAAAAAATCTTATTAATCCAAAAAAATTATAAAAAATTCTTAAAAAAATCATAAAAAATATTTAAATAATCTTGTTGTCTAACAACCATTCGAATTAGCTTGAGCTCCTCTAGAATCTATAGCCCTTCCTTCTCCTGATTGGCAATCTTTTCTATTGATCTAAATCTACTCCTATGTTCTACAACCAAAAACCTCTTCATTCCATAATCCCGCCTCCTTCCTCTTCAACTCTCCCCCTCATTCTATAAAACAAGATTATAATTCAATCTTCCACACAACTCTAGTCCAAATTGCTACCTAATCCAACAATCCCAAATTTCTAGCGAGCACAAATTCTATCCTAAGTAACACACATGTCCTAGAGAAGATCACCTAAATTAACTCAAAAACTTCACTCAACTTCTTTGCCTATTACATATTATCCCCTCGCTGCCTTCATTAATTTTGCCATGTTCAATTTTTGGTTGAAGTCTACAATACCAAAAATTTCCTCAATAATTATTAATTAATTTTTTTATTCTACTTCAAAATTTTTATATATTACAACATATTATTTAAAAAAAATCATAAGAAATTTTAAAAATATCCAACTTAGTACTTGAGAGATAAAGCTCATAATCAAATTATTAGGATAGATGTTTTTTTTTTTACCTAAGATTAATTTTGTACATGGTACAAAGTATTCCATCTTGGTGAATTGATCTACTATTACAAATATAAAATCATAAGAACTTATGTTGAAAGTTCCATCATAAAATCCATGAAAATAAAAGACTATGATTGCTCTATAATAGATAATGGCTGAAAAAATCCACAAGATTGATAATAAGGAATTTTTGATTTTGAACAAACATCACATGATTGTACAAAGTCTTTGATTGCCCTCTACATTTGAAGCCACCAAAAATCTTTAGATATTAGCTCTCAAATCTTGTTGTATCCAAAATGTTTAAAAATAAGAAAGATGTGATAAGTTTAAAAAATAATTAATTGTGCTTCTCCTTCTAGAATATATAATCAATCCTTGAAATAGAAAAGATTATTCTTAAATTCAAATTTACAAGTATCATGAGACTTAGAAGAATTATTTTTAATATCATAAATAAGAAGATCATAGGATATACTCAATTGAACTTGCTTGAAAAGAATTGAATCAACACTTAATGCTGATTTCATTGCTCAAAGATGAAAATGCTTTAGTTTCAAGAGAATTATTTTTTTTTGATCAAAAGTTGCATCTCTTTCTTTTGGTGGAAGATAAGAATGTTTAGAAAAAACATCCATACATACTATCTAATTAGAAGCTTTGTAGCAATGTTCTATAGGATTTTTAATATATGTTGATTTTGTAAGACATATGTTTGATCTTGCAAGACAAGTCATTTATATGTATGCCATATAATTAGCTTGTTTTATATGCAATCAACAACTTATTGATCAAGTTTCTAACTTATCAATTAATCACAAATATGTATAAAGTCAAAATAGCATCTACGAAGCTTTTAAAAAGTTTTTATAGAATATATTATAAAATTAATTTACTTTTACTTACTTCTATCTAATTATATAGGTATTTATTGGACTAAATATATATTTATCTTTTCTTCTAAAAACAAGTTCTATGAAGAATAGTTATAATATGTTAAAAAATATTCAAAATACAGCAAATTATATTTGCTTTATACTTTGATTTTTATTTATTTTGAAGCTTGTTGATATGTTTCTTTAGCCATCAATAATGTCTTATGCAAAGGCAAAAAGACAAATCTATTATTTGATTGTTTTTGAGGTCTTCATAATTTCTTTCAAATAAAATATTTAGATACCACTAAAAATTATATTTACTTTTAATAAAATCATCAAACAATGAAATTCCCTTCAAAGGTCATCATACTAAATATATTGTACCTTGCCATCTATTTGATGAAGGACATGTCATTCTTAAGGAACCTTATCTTCATTACATTGACTTGAAGGTTGTGACAATCATAATGTCTTATTTGATAAGTTAAGAATTGATTGTTTTTGAGTTGAATCTGTTGATTGATGACTCTTTATCTCTTTAGTATCACAAATATTAAAAAGCTACAAATAAGAATAGAAGATAGAATGCTATCTTTTTAATATTTATTTTATTTTATTGTAAAGCTGTACAATCTTTTATCTTTGTTTTAATGGATGTCATTTGAGAGTATTTAAATCAACTCATTAGTTTTTTTAGAAAAAAAAATATATTTAAAGTACTTAAAATCACAATATATGATAAAAAGTGGAAAAATCCTTAGACAAATATAAAATTAGAATTTTAATTGTAGAAATGAAATCTTAATAAGTCTAACAAGTAATTATCTTAATTAATTTAGTATTTTTATTTCTTATTAGATATGAAGAATTATTTATTAAGATTAATATTAACATTGGTCTTATATCTTTATATATGACTTATAAAAATGCTATGAAAATTAGTTAATAGTTAAAAGAAGCATGAAAGAGAACATATTTGTTATGGATATGCAACTATAGAAGGTTCTAGAAGGTTCCAAAAGATCAGAGAAGGTACCAGTAGATTCTAAGAAGACTCTTGAAGGTTCTAGGAGATTCTAGAAGATTTTAGAAGGTTCTAGTAGATTTTTAGACAGCTCTAAAAGGTCATAGGAGGTCCTAGAAGGTTCTAGGAGGCTTTAGATGATTTAAGAAGTTGTTGAAGAAGGATCTTAGGCTTGCTTAGTTTTCAAGCCTCACAGAAATTTCTTAAGAAGCTTCCTAAGACCTAATATATATAAGAATTAAGGGGATCCTCAGTCTTGACAATTCACTTCTTGTGGTTTAGCTACAACCTTCTTTCTTTGTATTCAGTTGTTCTAATGTGAAGTTAATTCCATTTCTTGGTCTTGAATCCTTATTTTGTATATGATCTCTAACAGTTTGTCAAGACTCCTATAAAATAATATTAGGAGCTTGGTCTTTCTTTATAGAGAATGAATTACTCCTCTTTTTGGAAGTAATATAATATTCTAGAGGTTGTGGATTATCTTCCCCTAGACCAATATTGTTCTTTTCTTAATATTCTTTTGGTTTCTTTTCTTTATATTATAGATCAAGTTTTTTTCTTTTAAAGACGTATATTTCTCTGATTTTCTATAGCAAAAGGTGGAAAAGTCAATATGAAAAAATCTTAAGAGATCAAGTTAGATCCTATTTTTAATGTTTTGAAGATTAGAACAAAGACTTTGTTAAAGTAGAATAAAAAATTATATATGACCATATATAATAGTTAAGGAGTTGGAGTGCCTCAACCACCACATCAAATTACAATAAAGATTCTAAATTCTCAAATAACTATATCTACTTCAAACATGGGAGATGCGTCCACTCAAGGAAATGATTTGACAACAATAACAATAAAAGAATCAAAGATCAGACTTCCAAAAAAGTTCGATGACATCTACTCAAAATTCTGTGGCTTTGTAAACCAAGTATAACTAATTGCCTTACTTCAACCTCAATGATATTCCACTCAAGCATCTTGTGTTGGTTTGGTTGAAACCTTGCTCTTGAGTTAAGCTTTATCCTAGTTTGTTCCATTATTTGAAAAAAATTCTCATATATTGCACAATTTTGAAGCATTTTTGGTAGTATTTGTAGAAGTATTTTGTGAACATAATAAGATTCATTTTTCAATAACTAAAATTCAAAACCTTCGAGAAGGAATGTGCTCTGCATGAATGTATGCCTCAAATTTTTTATAAGTAGTATGTGATATATATTGAGGAGAAGAAGCATTGATGAGCCAATTTCATTAGGGATTAAGAGATGATGTCAAAGACTTATTGTTGTCTATGCGAGATCCTCTAACAATCAACAAAGCCATTATTAAAGCTATGAAGTGCAATAACCATTTATTTCAATGACAATAAGATAAATGTTCTTCAATTACGCTACATGTATATATCAATTATTCTGCAGCTTTTTCACTACCCAATTTTAATGAGTAGCTAGAAGTAAAAGATATGCAGATTGATGCAATTTGCTTAAAATCTGTTTTTAAATAAGAAAAAAACCATCAAAGGAAATTTGGCCTATACTTACATTGCGAAAAACCTGACTATAAGGTTAATAATTTTTTAGAGAAATGCCAACATATATATTGAATGAAGAGTGCGGCCGTATCATCAAAGACATTGTAGAAAAACAAGGGCGTCCAACCAGAACAGGGATCGTATAGATAGATTCTTCACTATCACAAACCAAAAAAGATCTTATATTTTTTGTCAGTCCTTCTTGTTGTTTTACTATACTTGTACGGTTAGGAGTCACAAAACTAGATTGTTATGCATTACTTGATTTGGGAGCCTCTACATGTTTTATTGACAAAGAATTTTCTAGATCATACAAAAACTATATGATCATTATCTAAAGTTGGATTTGATAGAGCCTTCAAAGTCGACAAATCTAATAGTTAAGAAATTTGCTACGAAGATGGCCAAACTTCAAGCAACCATGAAAACTCACCTAAAAAAGTCTCAAGAATGTTATAAGCTACTGGTAGATGAATTGAAGAAGAAACATCTTCCATTCTAAGTTGGTGACAAAATATGGCTTCTTTGGCACAATATTAAAACCAACAAGTCATGTGATAAGTTGGACTACCAAACATTAGGACCATTTGTGATTTAGAAACAAATTAATTACGTAACTTATTGCTTAGAATTACCTTCATCCATAAAAATTCATCCAATCTTTCATGTTTCACTTTTGAAAAGGGATAAAGAAATGAACATACCAGTTCAAATCAACTACCATATTCTATGGTTGAAATCAATGCTCATGTTGAATTTGAGGTAGAAGAGGTATTAAATTTAAGAACAAGACATAGAAGGCTTGAACATCTGCTCCATTGGCAAAGATATTATATCAATGATCGCATATGGGAACCAACTAACAACCTTATAAATGCACAAATAAAGATTCAAAGGTTCCATCAATGACATCCATCGAGACCAAAAGCAGCAAAATGAAGAATAATAGCTTGGTAAAATGGCTTCATTGTAAAGATTCTTACTTCTTGGCTTGATAAAAAAGGGGAGGAAGTAACCTTTGAAGAAATAGTTGTTGTCAAATATTTAGAATAGTATAGGTCAGTAGTTTGAGTTCATGACTATAGCTTGTTTCTATTCTTTTGATCTTATCTATTTTGTATGATATGGATAGTCAAGAGATAGATGCCTTGCCAGTGATATCATCTCAACCAAGTAGCTTGTGGAGACAAATCCAACATGAAGAGCTGCTTGAATTATAAAGACGTCAAAGGATATCTATTAATAGGTCACTGATAATTATGTTTGCAATAGAATTTACCTATGAAGGACGTTCAAAAAGAGTGTTTGTAGGACAATTCTATAATGAAGATACCAAAGTTCATGCTTGGTTACAAGTAGAAGACTTGAGACACTATCGATGGCTACAAGGGCCTATGAACTATTTACCTTGCAAAAAATAACTGAAATATATAGTAAATACTATGCGATAGATCTTCAACTTCTTGCACATATACTAGTTTGGTTCAACATTGCTTCTTGAAGATCTCAAAGCTAGAAAAAGAAGTGATATCATAGACATAGAATTGAAGAAGGTTCTAGAAGATTCTAAAATATTTTAAAAGATTCTTAAAGATTCTAAAAGATTTTAGAAGATTCTAAAAGATTCTAGAAGATTCTAAAAGATTCTAGAAGATTCTAAAAGGTTCCAAAAGATACGAGTAGGTTCTAAGAAGACTCTTAAAGGTTCTAGGAGGTTCCAGAAGGTTTTGGAAGGTTCTAATAGATCCTAAGAAAGTTCTAGAATGTCAAAGGAAATTCCACAAGGTTCTAAGAGACTTTAGATGATTTAGAAAGTTGCTAAAGAAGGATCTTAGGCTTGCTTTGTTCTCAAGCCTCACAAAAACTTTTCAAGAAACTTCTTAAGACCTAATATATATAGGAGTTGAGGTTGAGGGGATCCTGAATCTCAACAACTCACTTCTTATGGTCTAGCTAGGACCTTCTTACCTTGTATCCAATTGTTGTTCTAATATCAAGCTAACTCCATTTTTAGGTCTTGAATCCTTGTCTTGTATATGGTCCCTAATAATATTTTATTAATTAATTGTATAAAAAATAAGAATTTTAATAGATATAAATTATTTTAATATTATAAAAAATAATAAGGTAGAAAAATATAGCCTTAAATAAATATTAGTACTATAAAAATATTTTATGATATTTTAGAATTTATTTAGAATTTTTTAGGAGTTTTTAAAGAAGATTTAAAGACCTTGGTAAAATTGAGTTTACCACTTTGGAAGCCATTATAAAGAAATGAAGCAAGATTTGAAAGCTATGCAAGATTCTTAGGCTAATTTGATATTATTGAATAATAAAGTGAAGTCAAAAATATAAAAATGTTAGTTTTACTAGTAGGAAATAGAAGACCAACTACTAGTCTAGTCCTTTTAAATAAAGAAATGCACAAGTTCTATATGGATTGTAGCACCTTGAATATAGGTAGTAAGATAAGACTAAGGCCTCATGGCCTCTCTTACACATCTATATAGACTACTTATGAGCCTTGGTGAGGCTTGAATTCTTAATCTTTTAAGCAAGTTATCCTTGAGATAAAAATTATTCACTTAACTTTTCTATAATTTATCTTCTATTTTTTAATCCATCATAACTTATTCATAGTAACTAGAATTTACATGCATCTTATACCATTGGAAAGAAAAAAAGATTATCAATCAAAAAAAAATACTATTTATTTTTACTATTTACTAGATAAAAATCCAATAAATAGATTATGACTAATATTATAGTGTATAATTGCTTGATTGCACTCGTTCTACTTTATTTTTTTTCTATTAAGCTTTTTTTGTTCTTGTTCTTGCTACTTCTACTTCATACCACCAGTTATAAGCATATCTTAATTGAGGCCATCTTGTAACTTGGGTTGAGGGGTGAAATTTACCTTCACATTTTGGTGTATCTATCGAGAGATGGTACTTCTTATGGTGTGTGTGAATGTGAAGTTTGCTTGTTGTGATTAATCTTGCTTGTTTTGGTTGAGTGAGCAATTCAAGTAGCTCTTCATCATTGGTAAGTGTTCTACATCTCTTCTTTTTGGAATTAGCAAAGCATTTCTATTTTTCAATTTATAAGATAGTAAAAAGATTTATTGTTGAGTTGGATGTTGAATTGCTCTCGGATTTTCGTCAATCAGTTTTTATATATTGCATCTTTTAGATTGAGACTTTTTGATGTTGTGTATTTTGATGTGAGCTTTCCAAAAAGCTATTACACATTTAAATTGGAGTTGAATTGAATTTTTAGTGAGTTTTAGATTAGAAGGAGGTTCACTGCCTTATTAGTTTCATATACCCCATGTTTGGAATGGCATTTCTTAGTGTCTGATCATAATTTAATAGTGGAAATTTTTTAATACAAGTACCTTGAAGTTAAATTTGTAGTGGAACAAAATTCAATGCTATTGAATTTAAATTAAAGTTTTGGCGATTTTTGGAGTAGAAAGAGGTTGCTGCCTTAAAGGGATTATAATTGAGATTAATGATTTCTATCTCTTTAATCATTTACATTTTTGATTTCATGCCATACTTATGATTTTGTATTTAAAATTTTATTTTTTCAACTATATTAAGTTATAATAAATAAAATAAAATAAAAATAAAAAATAGAAAGAAATAAAATCAAATCAAATCAAAAGAAAATTTAAATTTAATTAATAATAATAAATTAGAAATAAATTAAAAATATAAAAAATAATATTAAAGTAAAATAATTATTATAGTAAATAATAAAAAATAAAATTAATTAATTGTTTTTATTTAATTTTAACTTTCATTTTAACTTTATTTTTACTTCTATTTTATCTTTTATTTCTGTTTTTATTTGTCTTTTTTATTTTTTTTTCTTGTTTGAATTTTATCCTTAGTTTTTATTATTTTTTATTTTACATGCATGATAAGTTTTATGTATTGAAGTAAGTTTTATTTATTTTTTATTTACTCATTAATTGATTTTTTTGTAATATTATTATTTCTAATCTTAATTAATATTTGAGTAGTTTATGATTAGTATTAGCATTATTTGGTGGTTCTCTTTATGTTGGTTGTTATTTCCAAAGCATAAAGGATAGAATTCGTCTTCAAGGTTTCATCACTTCTTTCTTCATAATTTTCTACTTGAGGGCCTTTTTTTAGTGGTAAAGAGATTTAATCACTCTTTCCACTCTTTATATCATTTCTTTTAATTTGTGTGAATTTCCAATTGAAGGCTTTTTTCTAATTTTAAGAAGATTTAATCACTCCTTTTATCCTTCATATTCCTTATATTTATAGAAAATAGTATAAAAAGATCTAAATAAGATCCTAAAAAGATTTTTTTATCAACAAAAGAAGAAGAATTTTAAGAATTTTAAGTGAAGAAGAATTAAATAGAAAAGATAGATAGAAGAAATTTTTGAAAAAATATGAAAGAAGAAAAGAAAAATAATAAAGATCTATAATTTTAAGTAATAATTTAAGATAAGTATCTTTCTAATAAATTCATTAAGGCTTTTATTAATTTTTTTAATATGGATTGATGAAAAAGAGCATAAAAAAAATATGGAATTAATAGCTAATAAGTAAGTAAATCTTTAAAATCTTATCAAATATTTCTTTCTTTGAATTTTTAGTAAATTTCTTAAATATTAAGAATAGGAATTAGGAGTTGGAAGGTAGAACCTAGAAAAAAGATGTAAGAAGAAATAAACTCTTGATCTTTTCATAGATTTTTTGGAATCATTAGAACCTCAAAAATCCTTTTTTCTTTCAATGTCAAAATATTTTTTTCAAATATTTAATTTGAAATTGATTAGAAGAAAGTTGTATATATAGAGATTCTTTAATAAGTGCTAGGTTGGTTGGAGATACAACCAAGTGAATTCCTCTATAATGTGGTATGGATTTTCTATAAAGAATTATTTTTTTAATATAACATTTATTATTAATTATTGCATTAGATAATTTTTTTATTTATTATATTATAAAAAAGAAAAAGAAAAAAAAGAGAGCTCAAGCTCCTTGTTATTTCAAAACAAAATATCTTTTCACAAATAAGATTGCTTGGAATCACTCCTATACAATGATTGTTTTAAATATCAATCAAAGTTAAAAAAAATTCTTGCTTAGAATGATGCTCAAGCAAGATATTTCCTTTTAATTTTTTTTATTTTATTTTTCTTTCCTATTGGAAGATATTTTAAATAGGTTATAGGTAGAGGAGCTAAAAACTAAATTATTGTGGATTGATAGATAAAGTAGTATTAAGTTGAACAATAGATTGATTATTATGTATATGCATCATTCTATTAAATTTAGATAATTCAATCTATCACCAACCATAAAAAATCTTGAAGCAACTACCAAAAATAATAAATCAATGGTCAAACAAAGAAAGAATCAAAATAAACAACTTGCACTTCTAACATTAAAAGAAATTTTTGTCTTAAATCCATATAAAGAAAATCTAGATGATGGAGTAGGAGGAAAAGGATTGGAACCTAATTTATCCGACTTAGTTCTAGAGATAAATCAAGAAAAAGAAGAATCAACACCTCGTTTTCTTCCAATAGAATGCAATAGAGAGATTAATTCCAATTCTATATCTATCAACTCCTTGATTCAACTAAGAAGTTTGCTAATTGAAATTTCTAAGGATTTACAATCAATTTTTATGCTCCACAATATTCTTATATTTTAAGAAATTAGGAATGATGATCCATCAATACATGTAAAAAGGTTTATGGAACTTTTTACAACATGTTAAATTACCAATTCAAGTTATTTTTTTGTGTGGTTTTCAAGTACTTTAAAAGATGGAACTTACAAATGATATAAAAATCATCCATCTTTCAAACCTTAAAGAATTATAACTTACTCATGAAAGCATTTTTAAAAAGTTTTAACCAAAATTAGAACAAAGTGATACCTTTACGGCCATTTTTTCTTTGAAACAAGAAAAAAGAGAAAAAATTATTGAATATATTTGATAATTTGAGCTTATAATAATCAAATTCTTAAATTTTTTTTTCATAAATGATACTCCCATTCATTTCTTTATTTAAAAGTTTAATAATTAAGATACAATTCTAAAAATCTTCAACAAAAGGCCAAATATTTTAGAGAAGGCTAAAAAGATGGCTCATTTTATTGAAGACAGTGATAAGAAACAAGACCATAGAATTTGTAGTTTTATCTCTATTCATGTCCAAAATATTAAAAGTATCTAAAAAAATCTTCAAAGATTAAATGATAATTATTTCTAATCAATGAATTATTATCCTTCACCTTTAAAAGTTAGACCACCACATAGCCTCCCAAAACTTACATATGAAGAGAATAGAAATATGTGGAAGGAAGAATTCAAAAATGAAGTTCTTCAAAATCAAAAGAAATTTTAAAATGAGCTTGCACAACATATGCAAACAATGTAAGAATAAATGATTATATTAATTAAAAGTCAAAGTTTCAATTAAGCCCCACTATCCATAGAATCATGTAGGTAGACTTCAAAATTGTAGTGCACTCAATGTAGCCAATTGGAGCATACTAGTCAATTTTACTCCACGTTATGAGGTTATCAACAAAAACTTTGGTGGTAAAAATCTTATATTTTCTTTTATAGAAGCGAAGTTAATATAAGATCTAATTCTTATTCACAAAGCTATGATTATTTTAATCAAGGTTTTAAAAATCAAACAAGAAAAAGGCAGGAAGTACATCACTTTTGGGACAAAAGATACTTATTTTGTAGTTATTGGATAAAAAATAGAATTATTTGTGAGAATTATAGATCACCACTTTACAGAGGTATGTTTATAATCTAATAAGATAATTTCTTTGAATTTTCTATAAGAAAATTATCAATAACAAGTCCAAAGTAATTTAAAAAGAGCAAGAAATTTTAATTTGTAAAATATATTAAAACCTTCCAATATTTTTTTTAATTATAATAACAATCATCAAAATCAACATACTCCATTGGATTTAAATACAAAGATAGGAAATATCCTTCTAAATTTGGATCAAAACCAATATAGCTTATAAAATGATGGCCATAATTTAAAAAATATGAGATATTTAAAAATACCAAATAAAAAAATTAATCCACAATTTATGAAAGATCACTCTATTTTTCTTTTAAACCAATTATATCTTTCATAAACTTCTTAGATAGAAAAATAACTCTCTACTAGTCCAGCCTTAGCAATTATAACAAGGTTAAGGTATATTAGTCTTCTTCCTCCTACGTCAATTGATAGTGAAAATAGTTCAGAAGACTCAATCTACTTTTTGGATTTAAATGAAGCCACAAAAGATGTAATGCTCAATATTAGGACTTCTAAAGAACTACCTCATATTTTTTAGATTTCAATCCAATTATGCTATTAGAAAAATTGAGGAAAAGTATCCAAACAAGAGAGTTTTTTTGTAAAGAAGAATAAAAAGGACCTAGAATTTGTGACCTTAAATGTAATAGTTTACTACAACTTAAAAGTAAGAACAAAGTTAGATTGTATTATTTATGGAAGGATTTAAAAAAAAACCAAGGCTAATATAATAGTTGCTCAATTTTTGAAGGTTTTTCTAATAATAATAAAGAAATTTAAAATAGACCTACTTATTAAAAGATATCAAAGATTTAAGGCAAAAATTCAAGTCCATATTAGAAATATTTTAGAGGCACAAGAAGTTAAGGAAATTGAATTAAAAGTGTCCATAGTAGATAAAATCATATCCTATATCATTGTAGATGGAAGTAGTGGATTAAATATAATTCTAGTAAGAATTATGAAAAAAATAATACTTAATATGATTAGACCCTCTTCCTATGTGATTAACATGACTAATCAAAGCCAAGACTTTTTTTTGAGGCAGATTAGTAGTTGTAGAGTAATGATGAGTGGTAAAGAATATTTTCTTATATTCTATATTATTCACATGCATTAAAGAAAAAATTCCTATTCTTTATTCTTAGATAGATCTTCGTAGAGGGTAGCTAATGTAAAAATTTATTGAAGTGGTAATAAGCCTCATATCATTTATGGCCCATCAAAAAACCTCATAAAAATACTTACTAAACCTCAAAAATTGTCTTTAGCCAAAATTTCATCTCACTCTTTAGAAGATGATAATCCAAATCGACAACTCCAAAATGAGTTAAAAAAAAAAAAAACTTAGGTTTGTTGATTTGGTAGCAAAAGAAGATGTTAATTTAAGAATGTTTTAATCAATTCTAATAGGATGTATGGGCCCTAAATTGTATGATTGAGAAGATGATGGAGAATTCACTAAATGGTTGAAAGATCACTCTAGTTCAAATCGTGAATGTTAATTTTATAGAAGGTTTTTTTACTTATTAATATGATAATTTAGAAGTAGATTTTATAACCTTAGTAGATGATATTAATTGTGAATATATTAACAAAGTGAATATTGATGGTACTCAAATTCACAATCTAGAAGAAAAAATAGAAAAAAATGACCTTAATCTTCATTTGTACTCCAAGCAAACTTCTAATGGCTTTACAATTAAAAGTGATGTGATGATATATTTACAAATAGTAAAGGATTGACATAAAAAACCTATAGAATAATCACACATTTATAATATAGATTATAAGTTCATATACGTTTATCTTGATTAGAATGGCTAGAAAATTTCATCAAAGTAAGAAGAAGAAAAATTGCCTCTAATAAAGCAATACAAGATTAAAACCGTTTAGCTTGGCATGTTGGTCATCTTAGAAGATTTTAGAAGATTAGATTTCTGAAGCAAATTTGATGCAATGTGGTTGGATCTTTACTTGGTAAAAAAAAGTCTTTCCAAATAATTCAATTTAGCTATAAACTCTTAATAGAGAAGTCTTTCCTAATAGAACTTCTAGCAATCAATTTAAGAAATATTAAGTATGATTTTTATGACATACATGGTCAATTGTCCTATCATTACATCTATCTTTATTTAATTTTTTAAAATAGAAAATAATTAAATTTAGGTAGAATTTAAGATATTAAATATTAGAATTTAAGACAAGCTAAAGAATTAATTATTAGTCTTTTCTTATTTTTAATTTAATCTCCTTCATTTGGCAATCAAAAAATTTGAAGAAAGTGAAGGATGTCTTTCAAGTATACTCTTAAATTTTTTGAATGTCTAAAAGAAAAAGAAAAAGAAAAAATTGCATTAGAATCTATGAATGTATATCTTAGTAATCATCTAAAAGATGTAGAAGTATAAGTCAAGTATTAGGTTGTTAATTGAATGTCCCAATTTGAATCCAATTAGAAAAAATATACTATTTCCAATGAACTAATATTAATGTAGAAATAACTAATATTATATCTCCAATAGATATGTAGGCTTTAAAGGCTTAATACTAAAATCCTCTCTTATTGAAGAAGAGTCTAAAAATACCACCTTTTATAATTTGTAGAATTGTTATTTTTTTTATTTTATTATTATTTTTTTAAAAAATATTCTTATTTTTTAAGATTAGATTTAATTTTCATCTATCTTTTTGTTTAGTTCTATAGAACAAAACCTACATTAATTCCTTTAGATTAGTAGTAACTCACTCATTTTTGTCTAAGATGATTGTTAAAAACTTCCAAAGATAATTTCTCTTTTTAATCAATAGCATTTTAGTAGATCCATTCTAAGTTCTTTTCTTTTGCAAGTTGTTCCAGATGGTTGCCATATGTAAGTCATCAAATTGATTCATTGGTTATTTTAAGATAAAAATATATATTTAGAATATTAAAAATCACAATATATATTGAGTAGTATAAAAATCCTTAGACAAATAGAAAATCAAAATGTTAATTATAAAAATAAAGTCTTAATAAGTCTTAGAAGTAAGTATCTTAGTTTTTTTTAGTATTTTTACTTACTATTGAATATCAAGGGTTATTTATAAAGATAAATATTTACATTGGCCTTATATCTATATACATTATTTATTAAAAAAAACTATAAATATTAATTATTAATTAAAAAAAGCATGAAAAAAAACTTCATATATTTTTAGTTATTTATATAAAAATTAGGATTTATAATATATTTAAATTGATTTTATTATTATAAAAAATTATCAAAGTAGGAAAATATAGCTTTAAATTGATATTAATATTATAAAAATATTTTAGGAATTTTTTAGAATTTATTTATAATATTTTAGGAATTTTTATAGAAGATTTCAAAACCTTAGTAAAGTTGAGTTTCCACCTTTGGAGCCATTATAAAGAAGTGATGTAAGATTTGAAGGCTTAGAAAGGTTTCTAGGCTAAATAGATTTTTTTAAAGACCATAGTAAAGTAAAAAATATAAAAATATTAGTTTTATTAATTAGAAATAAGAAGACCAGCAACTAGTCTATTCCTTATAAAAAGAGAAGTGCACAAGTTTCATATGGGTTGTAGCACCTTAGACATAGGTAGAAAGATACGACTAAGGCCTTTTTGCCTCTCTTAACATCCATCTACACTACTTGTGAGTCTTGATGAGGCTCAAACTCTTAATCTTTTAATCAAGTTATCCTTGAAATAAAAATTATTCACTTAACTTTTTGATTTATTTACTTGTTATTATTAAACCTTCATAACTTACTCAAAGTAAATTTAATTGACATAAATCTTATACCATTAGAAAGATAAAATAATTATCTATATAAAAATATATTTTTTATTTTTTTATTTTTATTTTTTATTAGATAAAAATCCAACAAATAGACTATGACTAGTTTTGTAGTATATAATTGTTTGATTGTAATTTTCCACTTGTTTTGAATTGTGCTTCTTTTGTTCTTGTTTTTTCTACTTAGACTTCACACCACCAATTAAAAGCAATTTTTAATTGATGCCATCTTGTAATTTGGATTGAGAAGTAAAATTTACCTTTACATGGACCTCTTGTGTTTTGTGCAACATCAAATTCTAACATTGTAATATTGAAATTGTGAAAAATCCATAGTTATTTTTGTTTTATGTGGAAATTGGTTCCATTGAGTAATGCATGATATACAAAAGCTCAGTCAAAATTGGCAATATTAGAGGTTGAATAGAAATAATAGCCCTTATAGATTTAAATAGATTTTATCCATATAAAAAAAATATAATTTGAATTTTAATTCAAAAGTACTTAAAGTCAGTATAAAGTGCTAAAAAAAACTCTTCTAAGTAATCTCAACTATATATAAACTCCAATTGCCTTATTACTTTCATTATTAGGAAATTTTGATTTCTCTTTGCAAATACTAATCCTAGTCAATGAGCTTTGGCAAGTTGTAATTGATAATTTTATGGTCCATTCAATGCAAAATTTTGTATATAAATGCTAAAAGTCTTTTATATACTTAATAAAATTAATTCCATTTCAACTTAAAAATTGTGAAAAAAATTCCAAAAATTCCATTGATGTCACTTGGTTGCCAACTTGAAAGTTGATGTAGGTATTTTAGTAATAATTTTTCTTTTTCTAACTATTAAATTTAACTCAAAATTGGTATGTAGCTTGATTTTGAAGTCTTCTAACATCATGCCAAATTTCACCTTGCTCTTGAAGTCTTTTAATACTATGCTAAATTTTACCTTAATCTTAAAGTTTTCTAATACCATATCAAATTTTACCTTGATTCAATTAGTAGATCTTAAGATATCAAAAAAATCCTACCTAACTTCAAACTACCAACTTCTAATATCTTCTTATACCAAAATTTAGATATCTTTCAATTGCATCGTTAAATTAATACAAAATTTTATACATACCTAGTACATTTAATAAGCCAAGTACTTTCAAATTTGAACTGTAGATATGATATTAATTACATGAACTAAAAAAGAGTGCTAGCCCTATTTGTATTACATAAATTCTAAGTCATTTATGTACCCCTTGACTATAAGAATAATTGCAAAGTCATTCCAAATCCTACAAAAATAAGCCTTATATATTTAAAATAAATTTAAAGCTAACTCACAAATTCCAATTGCCAATCTTTAAAATCCCTATTTTATCCTAGATGGCTATTTTATTAGTTGGAGGTCTAATTTTGATCATTTCCTATAAATGGTCGACCTTTGGATATTAATTCAACCTATTTTAGCAATTTTTTAGCCAAATCCTATCCTCAATTTAATACTAATATCAACCATAGTAATTATTTATTTCTTATATCCTATTTTTATTAATTTATGGTCTTTTTAAGATACTAAAATATATTCTATAGTCTAAAAGGTAAAATTATTAATCAACTTTTAATCTACTAATTATTAAGATAAAAAAATAAACCTAGAGGCTTTTGTAAAAGCCATGTTTAAATTTCTTGAATTATTATTGAACCAAGATGATTGAATATTAATTAAAAATTTATTTTTGATTATTTTTTATTATATAGTTATTTTACAACATAATATCCAACTTTTTTGAATCTATACATCTTTTGATATGTTCCAAATGAACCATATGTCATAATTGCCATCACACCATCTCTTTGTTTTTTCTATCAATTCTTTTATTATTATTTTTATCATTCATTTCAATACAATTATCTTCTTCAAAAATATTCATGTTTTTAGCATAACCTTCTACATTGATTTTACTATCTTACATTCTAAAAATACTATAATATTTTTATAATATTAAAATAAATTTTAAGCTTTAATTTCCTACCTTGATGATTTTTTATAGTAATAAAATAAATTTAAATCTACTATTAATCCTACTTTCTATGTAAATAAATAAAAAGACATGAGGTTCTTTCTCATGCTTCTTCTAGCTACTAACTAACATTTATAGTTTTTTTTATAAGTAATATGTATAGATAGGAGGCCAATATCAATATTGACCTTAATAAAGATCCTTCAATACTCAATAATAAGTAAAAAAATACTAAATTAATCAAGATAATTGCCTCTAAGGCTTATTAAGACTCCAATTTTACAACTAATACTCTAATTTTTTATTTGTATAAAGATTTCTATATTATTTATTATATATTGTAGTTTTTAGCATTGTAAATACATCTTTTTATCCTAAAATAATTAGTGATTTAATTTGATGACTTACACAAGGCATCAGACACTTGTAAGTTTATGTGTATATTGGACAATTAATAATCGTATGTAGAGAGAATAAAATGTGCTACAATAGAATTCTCATCTTTAATATTAAGTGGACTTTGGAGCTAAATCTTCTCTCTTGTGTATGGAGAATTCAAAAAAGATCATTTATAAGTCTTTTTTGTTGTTGATGATGGAAATTTCAAGTACAAATGTTGAATTTTAGTATATATATTGTAACATGCTTTATGATTGATATATGATAGAAGAGAAGTTGGTCCTAATTAGAAATAAAAGGCTTTGGAAGGTTGAACAATTTTAGATCTCATAAATGTATAAATGCTTTAAAATCAGATCTTCAATAAATTTAAGAAATTATTGGATTTACAACTATAAGTATTGTGTAAAGATTTAATTAGGATCATAACTGCTATAAAGCGATTTTCTCTAGTACTATAATTATTGTTAATTACAATCACAAAAGAAGATTAATTATCAAGCTTTATAGCATGTAAACTAACTTTGAATCAATCCACCATTGAGCTCAATATCTTTAGTGAAATTTTGTATATTAGAATTATATAATATTTAACTTGATTACTTGATTAAGTTCTTATTATATGCTAAGGCTGCTAATCATCAAAAAAAATTAAATAATATAGGACCTTTAACATAAGTGTGATTGTCGTTTTACTTATTTCGAAAGAAACCTCCCAGAATAAATCTGTATAGGGAAATTTGAATACAAAGAAAGACTAAGTGCATGAATTTCACTTGTTAGGATCACACAATTAACCGCTACTACTGAATGCTTACAATACCGAAGAACACTTAAATTTTCTTCCTACTGTCCACTCTCTCATATCAATATGATAACAACCACGATATCAATTTCAGTACCCTGTGTAATTCACGAATACACAAGCATAATCCAAATCCTAGAATGAACAACTTCTAATCCACAGAATCTGATCGAGATAATTTCTTCGATTACAATTCTTCTCCACTGAACTCACAACCTTGCGATAAATAGTGACTGGAAACTTCCATACATTATCAATCTTTCACAACAATTAATAAACAGTGATCTATAAACAACTTCATAAATTAAATATTGATTCATTAAATTGATTCTCTTTACTAGAATCAACACTAATACAAAAGAAATAAGAAAACTAAGAAGAAGAGATAGCACCAAGCTTATCCCGGCTCAATACTATTGCAGTCTGGCCCCCGGCTCATGACTATCACAATCTGGCATTTTCTTCCTCTCTCCCATCCTCCTTATACTATCCTAAGATACCAACTCCTATACTACAGATGATAACTACTTTTCTTGGCTATTCATCCATTCTACCTACTGAACCACCTTTTCAGCAGTTATCTATCCTTGTTTACACTATACACTAGATATCTACATTCTGAAAATAACTACTTATTCTACATAGCCCCACTCCTAATTGTGCAGTGTCCCCACAAATACAATACTGATAAATAAAAAACCAATCATTTTTATTTATTTATTTATTTATTTATTTATTTTAACTGGATTGTTCAATCTCTTCAATTTCTAGCGCTGGCTCCATTTGGTCTTGTTCCAACACTATATCTTCTTCCTCTGACTCGTCTTGAATCTTTGTCCTTAATTAAGCTATTAAATCTTCATTATATGCTTGCAATTCTCCAACCTGAGCTTCCAATTGGAGTATTATGGCATCTTTAGCTTCTAGTTGTTGTTGCTGCTGTTGTAATTTCTCCTCCAATTTTCCAATTCTTACTTCTGTTGAGGCAAATATCTGTGATTGATCAATATTGACCAAATCACTCTCCAATTTCGTTAATGTTTCCTTCAAAACAACAATTTTTGCCTATAACTCATCTGTTTTGTTTCAATATTCATCATCCAGTTGTTTCTTTTTAAGCTCCAATGCCTCCTTCTTCTCTTGTTCCATCTTCAACTGAGCGTTCATCTTCTCTTGTTCCAATTTATACGATTTGCAAGTTTGTAGTAATTGTTGCCTTTGATTTTTCAAAATATGCTGAATCCTCTGTTTTTCCTTTGACCAATTTTCCACTCTCTGATCCAATTCACGCTTCACTCGCATCTTGGATTCCAATTCTACCTTGATGACTTGTTTTTGTTCCCTGATTTTGTAATTTTGCTTCAATATTATTTTCTTACTCGCTTCTACTTGCCTTTTTAAGCTACCCTCATCTTAGAGCTTACTCACCATAAGTTGCAGCTAGGAAATTTGACCCAATATAAATTCCTTAAGATTCCATCCTTCCGTTACATTCCATTGAAATCCTAATTGGTTGCTTTTCTTTGGAATTAGTATTGATATCATCATCTCTATTGTCAGCCGAATTAAAACTCGTTCTAGTATAGATATTGGTCTTGCTTCCTGTTCTGCCACTCTGTTAGATTCTCTCACTTTATACACCATTACCCCTGGACTAACTGTTTCCATTTATAAACTTGGAACTACTGGTTGAGATTCTTGTTTCAATGTATACTCAATCACTGAGTTTACATAATTGAAACATAATAGTGAAGCAAACTTCTCCATCTTCTACTTAGCTTCTATTTCTATATATATCCTTATGGCCATATAAGCTGCCCAATTGAATACCATACCTTCCATTGTTCCTATCGTGAAAAATAGTAATCGCTTTGCCATATAGGTGGTATGCTGATTCAATGCTAACCGCTTCTGAACAAACCACATCCATTCCATAAGTTCGGGCGTAAGTACCTCCTGTACCTTCCATCCTTGATTTTGCTCGAGAGACGACATTCCTCTTTTAAAGTAGCTTCTTGGCCTGAAGTCATTTGACGTATCTCCTCCTATCTCAAGCTCTCCGATTAGTTAATGCAAGACCTTGTGTAAGATATTCTCATCTATTTCAATCAGGACTCTTCTTACCATACTTGAACTATCCTCTCGATTATAATTTTTTATATATTCTGCCACTCGTTCTACATCAATTGGTGGTAGTTTATTTCATCTTCGCAAAAACGTAAATAACTGTACATTTCTAAAATCTTTTTGCCTTTTCAATGGCCAACAGATATCTAACTTCATCGATTCCATGTTGGTGATAACTACAAGAGATGGTGATCCGAGATTACACTTAGATCTCACATTGCGGCAACTTTTCGATCGTTCAAGTGCTCTCTTCACTCTTTCCATTGACATTGTAAAAATCAAACTCTCAATACTTCCTCGCGCTAACACTATTGCTGATAATTGTTGTAAAGCTTAAAGTTCAAAGCATAATGTCTAAAATTTGCAACAATGAAACCTTTTATGAGTGCTCCACTCCTAACTGCTTACTCGGGGTCTGAATCAAGAACGTCTAACCCAATGTACCTTAATCTCACGTCTAATCAAGAATATCTAATTTCTTCACCAATTAGTTTCAGTACCCAAAATTAACCATCAATCATTTCTTAGCTATCATAACCTTTCCAATCTTGTCAGATAATCATTATTAAGGAAACTTCCTCCTTCTATTGAGTAAATCCGTCTCGGGTTTACATATAATATAGACATAACCGATTCCTATTAATGCGTGTTGTGAAGTGGATTCTCAAAAAATCTTTCAATTGAACGGAACCATTAGGAAAACTTTTGACCACCTAATATGGTCCATGCCATCGTACTTGAAATTTATCTAGAAAGTTGTTAAAGTGGCTATCATAAAGTAGCACCAGATCATTGGGCATAAAATATTTTAGTCATAACTTACTATCGTAATAACTCTTTCTGTGGCGCTGTATAGCTTCCATGATCAAGAGAGCAGTGGCCCAAGTTTTATTCAATTTCTCCAATTAGACTAACCTATATTGAAGAGATTCTCTGTCTCCCATATGTTCATTCAACGCAATTCGTAAATTTTGGACCTCCAATTCAATTGGTAAAATTGCCTCCTGACCGTATACTAATTGAAATGGGATAGAATTGGTAGTTACTTTATATGCAGTTACTACAAACAATTTAGTGTCCCAATCGGTTCTCGCTCCTAAAATAGTTTTTATTAAGATCTTACATAAGATACTGTTGGTCTTTTCTGACTGTCCATTGACTCATGGATGATAAGGTGTAGTTTTGCGATGCTTAATCTCATACTACGTTGTTAATGCTTCAATTGTTTTATTAATAAAATGTGTTCCGCGATTACTAACCAATTCTCTCAGACAGCCAAAACGAGTGATAATGATCTCATATAAAAATGTTGCTACAGTATTGGCATTATCAATTTTCGTTGCCATGGCCTTTGCCCATTTGGTGACATAATCGGTGGCTACTAGAATGTAATGTTTATATCTATTTCAAGAGGTAGGTGCAATGGGTCCTACCAAGTCAATACCCCATTTTTTGAATGGTACCTGTGCCAAAATTGGTACCAATGGCATTGCAAAAGTTCCAGTAGGGCGACCAATTCATTGGCAAGGATCACAATGATGAACATATTGGTGTGCATCCAAAAACATTATTGGCCACCAATATCCAGCCATTAAAGCCTTACATGCAGTGCTATCATCTGCAAAATGTCCTCCACAATTGTCCAAATGACATCCTTCTAATATTGTACAAACTTCACTTTGAAAGATGCAATGACATAAAATTCCATTCCATCCTTGTTTGTATAAGGCATCTCCAATCATGGTATATGGCACACTTTTTCAAATCAAATGCTTCTTTAATTTTTCATTATAAGAAATTAAAAAAGTCTAAAACGTTAGATATTGGATCAATTTACCATATTCGAGTGTAATGCCATCCACAACGAATAATTGTGTATTTGGAAGAGCATCATTTATCGGCTCATTACCTAGTATATTTGATAAATGGGATAAGTGATCCGCATTGGCATGTTTCTTGCCAGGTTGAACGTTAATCATAAAGTTGAATTCTTGGAGAAGTAACATCCATTGAGCAATTCGTCCATTCAATTGAGGTTTATTTATCATGTACTTAAGCGCATCATGATCAACGTGGAACACAAATGGATATCCAAGTAGATAGTGGTGGAATTTTTATATAGAGTAGATCATTCTAACGGCTTCTCGCTCGGTAGTATTATAATTTTGTTCTGCAGCAATGAATTGTCAGCTCGCATAATATATGAGATCTAATCCTTTTTCATCATTTTGATTGAGAATGGATCCAATAGCAACATTGGATGCATCCACATAGACATGAAACGGTTTGTCCAACATGTGTTACAAGAATTGGAACAGATACCAATTTTCGTTTCAATTTGTCGAATGCAAAAGTACAGTCTTCAATCCAAATTTGACTAGATCCATCTGATGGGGGTTTTTTTAATAAGTTGATTAACGATTGACAGATAACCGCAAAGAATTCAATAAAATATCGATAGTAGCTGACATGGTCGATGAAATCGCATATGCCTAATACCGTATCTGACTTTGATAAATCTAATATACGAGTAACTTTATTGGGGTCCATAGCAATACCTTCAACAGAGACAATGTATTCTAATAGCTTCCTCGATGGTATACCAAATTGATACTTCTCCGAATTTAGAGATATCCTATACTTGTCACATTGATTCAAACAGTTATCCAGACATGTTAGATGTTCAACCGTTGTGCTAAATGTCCAAAAATCGTCCAAAAATATCTCCATTGATAAATGTAGATAAACTTGAAATGCTTGTGTCATTACCCATTGAAAAGTAGTTGGAGCATTACATAATCCAAATGGCATTACTTTATAGGTGAATATATCCCAATCTATGGTAAACGTAGTCTTCAACTAGTCTTCTTTGGCAATTTTAATTTAATTATATCCCAAAAATCCATCCAAAAATGAGTAACATTCATGTTTGGCCATTGCATCCAAAATATTATCTATAAATGGTAACAAAAAATAGTCCTTCTTAATAGCTACATTTAACTTTCAAAAATCTTGACATATCTGGATTTTTTTATTCTTCTTCGATACCATCACGATTGGTGACATCCATGAAATATGTGAAACAAGATAAATAAAACCCACATCGAGAAGTTTATCCAATTCCTCTTTCATTAAAAGGAAATATTTTGGGTTAAGCCGGTGTTGTCTTTGATGAACTGGTATAACACCCTCCTCTAAAATAATCTGGTGTTCAAACACGTCGACTGGAATCCCTTTCAAATCCGCATACGACCACTCAAAGGCAGATTTATGAAGGACGAAAAATTGTTTCCAAGCATCCAATTCTGTACCTATAATACCGGCATATATTTTAATTAGCTATGGCATTTTGTTGGTGCCCAGGTTAATGGATTGATACACAGGATCTTCTACAACCTCTGATTTAATTATCTTCTCCTGATCTAAATATCTTATATTATCTGACATATAGGAACTACCCAATTCTAGTTCCAATGTGCTGACTCTATTGACTGCGGGATTGTTCATTCATTCGGCAATAACATGATCGGAATTTGCTGCATCCTCCAAATGAACAAAATATTCTCTGAGTCCTCGATATTGATAGGATACTTCTTCCTTACGTATGCAAATTGGATCATTGCCGACTTGCATTGCATTAGTAATTTCATCATGGTTATCCTCAGATTAACACTCTTCATCAGATGTCACTTCCGAGCTTGGAATTTGAGATTTTCCATAATATTGGACTGAGTACATTTGTAAAACAATCGTTTCTCTTCCCTTTCCGATAGTTAGTGTTCCATGGCTCCAATCATTTTTAGCTTTAGCTTGGTATAACCATGGCCCTCTCAATAAAATTAGATATGATAATATGGAACTTTGTAATCTAAAAATGATATAATCAATTTTATACACAATCTCTGCTATAACAGTGTCAATACTGCGAAAAATACCCATAGGCTTGACTCGACTGTGGTCAACCATTCTTAATACCAACAACGTGGATAATAACTGAGCTAAATTCAGATTTTTCATTGTTTTGGCTGTCATTAAATTTATACTTGAGCCTCCATCTACTTGAACTCCAAAAATAAGGACTCCATCGATGGATACATCAATAGTCGGTGCTCTTGGATTGGGGTTCAAATTGACTTTTCAAACTTCCTTAGATCGAGTTCTTCATCGTATTAATGAAGAATTCAACGTAGAACAACATTCTCGTGCAACCATTAATAGTTGCTTCATTGAGATTGATGATTTGATTTCATTCAAATCCTTCAATATATCATACAATTCCATATTTGTAGTGATTTCCAAAGTCCTTTTCTTTTTCATGGACTTCACTTTAATCCCTATCAATAGCTTATCTTGCTTCATAGAATTTGACACCGAAATAGCTGAACAAGCTATTTCGTATTGTTTCACCCTAAGAGGATCTTTTAGTGAGTAAGGCCGCTCCTTGTCTTTTGAGGGTAATAGAATTGGTTCATGTTGGATCAATACTCTCATACTAGAACCATTATTGGGTTGTTTTGACGATCCATGTTCCAATGTTGATGACAATCCAAGTATGGTTATTGGATTTGAGTCTAATTGTCCCTTAGAAATTGGTTCCTCCAATTGTGGAATTGGATCTTTTCTTTTTTGCTGGGCCCTTGTAAGCACGGTATGCACGCATTCCACCTATTTTACCAAAGAATCTTATGGACCTCGATTATTCTCCTCTGGTTTATGCTGCAATTGAACTTGATGGTTTCAATTATTGAAATTAAATGGAGCATTGCAGTGCTGATAAGTATGTTCTAATTACTTACAATTTCCACACACGAGAGCATAGTCATCGCTTACTCTTGGATTGGGACATTCACTAGTATAATGTGTGATCTATCTACAATGATAACATCGAAGTAGTGTCCTTTCAACATCGTCAAGAATATTGGGAGTATCTACTGGGATGTACCGGCTCGACCTGTTCCAGGTCAAATGGATAAATGATCCAGGTTGTCCAATTCATACTGCAGAATCCGAATTTGATTGCTAAAAGGGTTGATATTGGGAATACCCTTGTTGGTTTTGTACCATTCCTTGAATATTAGTTCCGTATTCCTGATTGTATACCGAATTTGAAATTTGAGAAAATTTCTATTCGGCTTATTAGAACGATTTCTGTTTCAGCCAAACCTATTTCTTATCTGAATTTGATTAATGTCCTACAAAGTCGGTTGAGTCATTATCTGATTACTAAGTTGTTGTTACTTTCATAAATTCTAACAGTTGGTAGTAATATGCTTGCCCTGGCAAAATGTATATTGTACAGTTATTTGGGGTAGTAAAGGATATTCTGTTACTAAATGACCTTGCCTCTTACAATTACTACACTAGACATTGGAATGCATATTAGTTGATTTATACCTCGTTTTCTTGTCTTTTGTTAAGTTGATAGCCAGTTCTTCCATTTTCTTTGTCAAAGTTATCAACAAAGCCTCATTTGGATCCTTTGGTCCAGTTTCACTTGATAATTCTTTCAAAAGTACTACTTTTTGATATCGAGAGTATGAGGAATATGGGATTGCAATTGTTGGTGGTATATTCTGTAATAGAACAGCATTCACTGCTCCTTGCAAATTAACACTAAGGTTTGCATCGTAATCCAACATTCTTGCTTAACTGCTCCCAGTTTCACTCCAGGTTTGTATTGGGTAACCTACTTGAGATGGAATCATTGTAGCTCCAGTGGTTAAGAATTGGTCATAGTGACATTCTTCTCACACCTTTGCTCGTGCTAGTAAGGAAGCAACAGTGGTCGGTTGGGCCTCTTTTACAAATAACTTTAATTCTGCTGGATAAAGTCCGTTAACTAATATGGACAAAATAAATGAATCGGGCATTTGGTTATTTGGCCATTTACTAAGAATATCTGCTACTCGGCCATAACATGATTGTATCGCTTCTCCTAATACTATTCTACTATTCATCAATCTTTCCCTAAGTCGCTCATCAAATCCAATTGGTCAAAAATGGGTTAAAAATATATTCTTTAATGACTCCCAATTAGAAAATTGACCGATGGGCTGGCAATTATACCATTCAAATGCTGTGCCCTTTAATATTACTGGTAGCCATCTTAACCAAATATCTTCAGTTCTGCTATTATTGGCTACATATACAGTGAAGAATTGTGATAAATGTTGATGTAGATTGGCTCCTGGTAAACCTCTAAAAGTAGGTAATGGAGCCATGCTAGTTGTGCGATCTCCTGCCGCTGTCGTATTATGTGCCTTCCTGCTCAAGAACGCGTCGGGCGTCTGGCTGTAGAAGGTAGTATGGAGATTCGCCGATAGTCAAGCAGTCTATCAGTTTTGACTGCTGGAATATAAATGACTGCAACAATGTACCGTAAATCTATACGGGTGCTCTTCGACTGCTTGTCGAAGTCCTTTTTGTCCTAGCCGGTAGGTCTCTAGACGTTACAGAGAACCCCGAACAACCCAAACTGTTAATCTTCAATACCGCTTTGTACTTACGATCTTGTATCCACTGACTGTCTTGTTAGATTAACCCAATAAATTTCATTCACTCCGCATACTCAATCCTATAGACACCCTTTTAATCCTTCAATCACAAACGTAACTCAATTTCACAAAACAGTCAAGAGTATTCAAATCCACTTCATTAAAAATCCCGATTCACCATTACAATACTGACTTCAGCAGCGATTGCCTCAGTCTTTCCAAAACTCTACGAAGAAAAAAATCCAAATTCTATGTCTTTCCTTCCCCGACCCGAAGTATGAAGCTCCTCTTCTCTAATTCCCTTGATCTTCAAAAACCTCCAATGAAAACCGAACTAGTGACCTTGCAAAACCTTGAAACTAGCTCCCCCTGATTCCCATAGAAAAAAAAAAAAAAACCCCCCCTTCAAAACTATATCCCCCCTAACCTTATCCTCTGAATTTCTTCAATCTTCCGCCTTAGATCCGGAATTGGCTCCCACCTCAAGCTTGGATCCGAAATTGGCTCTTGTCATCACAGCTTTCTCCTCCGTTTTTACCTTTAAGAGATCCATTTACCGAAAACAAGGTTCCCTAAAACGGCACAGAGAACAGGACAGCCCGAAACAGAATCAAAACCTCGTAATCGAGACCACATTGAGTCGCCTGACCAATTCAGGTCCCATATTGAGTAAGATGCCCGTAATAACCTGGATGTTCCCGTAATTGGGTCTGCATTGGGTTGCCCGGCCAATTCAGGTCTCATATCGGATTGGATTCTTGAAATTGGATCCAATTGGCTCTTCGAACCCGTCGTGTGAATTGGTCCTTCTCTTCCTGCTGACTCCCGTTATTGAAATTGAATGGAGCATTTCAGTATGCCTTGAATGACTGTAACGGGGTGACTGAACCTGGCCACTCAGTATTTGTACAAGAGTTGGTCGATGCTCCCAATATTCGAGGTAACTGAATATTAATAAAATTCCCCTTTCTTTTTATTTTCACTGTATACTCGTGTTACAACACGACATCCACCCCCTCTGAACCTGTGCATCCTCCGGTATGCACCAATTTACCCAATTGCTGTTTGATTCAGAATATATCCTCTACGTCTTTGTCAAGTTCATCTTTGTCACCTTCAATATCCAAATCACTTTCATCTTCTTGGTGCGGAATCTCTATACCTTCATTAAGATCTTCCATATTCATCTCTGCGTGTCTTCGTTTAAATATTTTTACTCGCTTGCCTGCAATTGGTATTTTCAATTTCATACCATCTAACTCCCGTAATGAGTAAGTCGCATTATCATGAACAGTTGTTACCACATATGGTCCAAACCAACGTTTTAAAAATTTCCGCAAAGTACTATATTGATTATCCAGACTATTGTCATAAACAAGTACCCAGTCACCTTCCTCGATTGCTTTTGGTCTCAACCGATGTTGCTTATCGAATCGCGCCTTGTTTTGTAACCTTGCTCTTTTTAACCTTTCCAATGCTATCTGGACATCTTCCGTTCTTTGCTCCAATTATCGAATCCTAATAGCCAGAAGTTCTTCTCTTGTCAATCCATCTTCCCATGGTAGCATACTCCAAGTAAGTACCTTTTCTTCAATCGGCATAATTGGTTTTTGACCTGTCATAAGTTCTACTAGCATATATCCTGTCACCGAACTATGTGTTGTTCGATCAGCCCATAATGCAAATGACAAAAGCCGTGGCCACTCTTTAACCTTCCCATTACAAACTTTAACCAATGCTTTCACAATCGGTGGGTGACCGCGTTCGCTTTTCGCATTCCCTTCCGGATTATAAGCAGTAGTCAGTGATAGTTTAACTCCACATCTTTCAAAGAACTTACGAGCTTCTTGTGCATTTAATTCTCCACGATCTGCAGTGATTTTTCCTATGCACCCGTAAAGGCAAATGACATCTTCAAGCAAAAACCTACAAATCCCCTCTGTAGATTTTGTCCTCAATGCTCTTCCTTCTACTTGATTTGATAAATCTTCACGAGCTAAAACCAAATATCTCATCTGCCATAACCCAACCGGCATAATAACCAAATCAACAACCCATTTAAAATGAATAGCCAGAGGATACGTAGGATGAAGACCATCTCGATGTCAGATATTAGAATACGATTGACAGATTTCACATGACTCTACAAATGAGAGCACATCTCGATACATATTTTTCCACTAATATCGTTCCTTGAGTTTAGCAAAAGTAGCCCAGATTCCTCTATGCCCTGCCTATAAACTATCATGAAACTCCTTTAATAATTTTAGTTTTTCTTCCCTTTTGCCTATCACTCGTTGTGGCATTCCAATTCCTTTCTTCGGTCTCTTCCATAAGAATCCATCTCGAAGTAAAAATCCATATGCTTTTTTTCTTATTTGTTTGAATTTTTCTATAGACCAATTCCCCTGCTTAGTCAAGGTATTCAAATAATGACCAATATCCAATAATTCTCCTTCATAAGATTCTTCAAGAAATAGCTTGTCTTCTCTGTTGAGATTTGATATTGAATAGAATTTCAATCCGACATCATCAATGTCTTCAACCATTTTGTCCTCCCTCTCGTATCTTGCTCGAGATAGCATGTCTGCTACTAAATTGTCCTTCCCAGTGATATGCTTTAATTCTGGATTTAGTGACTTAATATAAGCAATCCATCTCAACATTGCAATATCTGGTGTTGAACAGTTAATAATCATTCCAAGCAATGGCAAGCAATCTGTTTCAATTACTACTACTGCCCCAATCAAATAGTCCTTTTCAGCTTTCATAGCCGAAACGACTCCCCAAAGTTCTCTTTTGACTTGCGAATATGCACGCTGACGAATACTTAAAACTTTAGCCCCAAATCGAACTGCAAATCTACTCCCATTTGAATCATCTTGACCCACAGCCCATCCAATGGCAATTGGACTAGCGTCCACAGTAAGAATCATTGGTCTATTGCACTTATAATCAACCTTCCTCAATATTGGAGGTGACATCAATAATTTCTTCAATCTTTGCATTGCCTGAATATGCCTTTCTTCCCATTTAAATCGGTAACCCTTGCGTAACAGTTCATATAATGGATCCGCTATGTGAGCAAAATGAGAGATCCAGATTCAATAAAATACACATGCACCCAAAAACTTGCGAACCTCTGTTAAAGAATCACAATCTTCTTTCATCCTTCCAATTGCATCAACTTTAGTCGGATCTGGTTTTCTTCCGTAAGATCCACATAAATGTCCAACAATTACAACCTCTCATACTCCAAATAGGGACTTCATACCCGATAATGTAAGATGAACTTCTCCAAGCCGAGTTAAAATCTTTTCACAATCTTGTATATGATCAACAACATATCTGCGACACCCCCTCGTATCTAAAGTTTTATCCTTGTCTCCTTCTCTGCACCCTTTTATAGGAACATCATCCAGAAAAGGCATAGTCTTTTCCGGAATAAAATCTCTCAATACCTTATTCATCCCATTCATCATATGCGCAACTGAGTTGGTCGCGCCTTGAGGAAGAGTGCACATTCTAACCAATCCAAGCGGTGTCCTCATCGTTGTCATATCTCTACTTCCTTCGGCAAGTTGAAATTGATCATAACCTGAATACAAATCACCCATTGAATAGATCGCCCTTCCAGCAAACGCCTCAGCAAATTCATCCACAATAGGTCCAGTTCCTGCATTCCTGACAGTTACAGCATTCACCGACTGCATATCTTGAATAAACCGCAGTGACCCATTCTTCTTAGGTACCGTAAACCATCGACTAGAATACGGTGCAAATGAAGGTTCTAATATTTTCATCTTTATCTTTTCTTTTAATAGTTCCACCAATTTAGGTAAATGTGCCCTCGATACTAGAATTGGTCTTAGATTCCAAGGTACATGCGGTACAGTGAAGATAACCATAGGTGTTATAATATTTGGATCCACACACCCTATTTCATGAGATTTGAAGGCAAACGATCTACCTTGTTTAGCCAACATCTTTTTGAAGCAAGTAATTTCCTCCGACAATAAAGAACCATCAGAACCAATCTTCAATTCTTCAAAAGTTTCTTTAGTAAACTGATGTCCAATACTCATTGGATCTCTTAAACTCGCTTCTTTTGATGCTTCTCCCATTTGTTTTTTAGAATCCTCTGGTAATGGTCCGGCAAAAGGCTTTACCTTCTTATCTGCCGTTTTATATCTCATCTCTACTGTGACTTCTGGTGCTTGAAAAGATTCAAGCATGGTATAAACTTCTCTCGAATGAATCTCAACAATCTTATCATTATCCCCTAATCCAATAGATGTAATCAATTCCAATGAATCTTCCAGTCCATTTTCTTCATAAACATCCAAAATCCTCTCATCATCTTGCAATGTACCTATCTTGCGTAACTGTCCTTCAATATCATATAATCTTTTTCTTTCTTTTCTTTTAAAATCATCAACTTTCTTATACATAATATTTCCATTCTCCAATATACCAATAAAACTCGCATCAAAGGCACCTTCATCTCGCGAGAGTACCTCCTCTTTTGTACCTCCATAATCTCGCTTTACAGTGGTACCTCCCCAAAATCCTTAAATCCTTCAACAATCTTTGGCAATGGTTTCTCCCTCAACCTATCTCGATTCCGTTCATGGTTAGGAGGTACTGTTAGAAATTGTACAGCTTTCCTCCCATCTTCGCTCCGTACCCTTGCATAAGCAGAACCATCGTCAAGTACTTTTGTTTCCATCTGTGTTGCCGTGATATAAGGTTGTCCTAAAATCAACGGATAAGATGTTGTATCTTGAACGAAGAAATGTTGCTCCGTCACAACATCCCCAATCTGAATTTTGACATCTAGACAAGCTCTATATAATTCGCCTCGTGTGTTATTAGCTGCTCATATTGTCCATCCATGTTCCATATCAATTGGCCATTTTTGCTTCTTATAAAGATCTTTAGACATGAGATTTATTTCAGAACCATGGTCGACCAAAGCAACTATTGGTTCTTCTTTATCTCCTACCTTCACCAATACCTCAGTAGTTGCCCTTGCCCAATGCTTTCGAGTATAATGGCTCAAAGTTTCTATTTCCTTGTCACTAGAATCTTCGAAACGTACTCGCTGATTATACCCATTCTTTTCATTTGTTGGTTGCTTGTAACCAATATCAACCTCTTCTTCATCTCTACATATTCTTGCGTCAATAGCATGACTCATTCCAGTTTCGTCCATTAATTACCTCTTTCGCTTAATGCTGTCAATGATAACATCATGAAACTCCTTCTTTGTAATTCCCAAGACTTCTTTCAATGTGAATTCCACCTTAGCGTTTAATATACGTTCTTCCAATACCCCTTTCAAATTTGTTGCCGCTTCAATGTCAGAAAGTAGCTTATAAGCAATTGATTTGCCCTTATCTTTTGTCTCCGTTGTTTTTTCTCCCAATGATGCTGAGGTATCCTTTACATGCAATTCTTATGAAGCTGCCTCCCGAGCCTTGTCTCCTCGAGTTTGCCTCTTAAAAGAATTTCCTTCTCTAGTATCATCAAAATTTCCTCGTCTTTCTTCTTCCACCAAAGCTTCATGTTGGCTCTTAGCAATATATGCATGAACTGAAAGAGACTCAACAGGATCCTCCCAACCTATTCTACCTCGTATTGTAGCTACAGTTCTCAATAGCGCTTCTCGAGGTAATTTCCCTTCTTGCATTGTAGAAACGGCAGAAGCCCAAAACTCACTAGTTTCCGTACTTCCACCAATTTCATCATCTACTCTAGCACCATAACTTGCACTTTCTCGTGCTACTGTTTCATGCCCTTTTAAGTAATCTTGAACCAATGCTCTCATTCCTCCCTTGCCAAAATTGGTTTGAAGAAGATCCTCCCTATCTTTCAATGCTATCTTCCCATCTTTCCAGCAAATAATTCCGTGCCGTATCATATTATTAAATTCATTGCAATCTTTTCTAGTGTGTGAAGCATCATCACACCAAATGCATCTTTGTACATATCCTTGTTTTGAAACATTCTTCGAATTGTTTATAGAAGTATTCTCTTCAAGTCTTGCCAATTTGATTTGAAGATCTCGCATTCCTCGTATAATTTCTTCCATACCCATATCTGCTTTCTTTGACAAGGATATCGAAGGTTGAACTGTAGGCATTGTCGGTGGTGTTGTACGTACTGGAGCTTTGGATGCTTGTACTGTTTTCGGAATATTACTCCTATCCTTCCTCCTTTCTTTTTTTATAAGCAACCCCACCGCATCTTCAACGTTCTTCCACTTCGTTGTCAATCCTTCATCTTCTTCTTTGTCTTCAAGAAGGGGTTCTAATTTCTCTTGCAATTCTCCATCAGCAGCTTGAAGAAATAGATCAACTTTGTTCAGCTCCAATGTCAATTTTTCTACCTTCGATAATTGAAAGTACTGCCTCTCAAATTCCCTTAGTAGCTCTGTTGCTTACAAATTCTTATTGGGCCGTTCAATCCATCCCAGAAACAGCTTCTTAGTAACACGATCAGCATCTTCCAAGAAATATTCGTCTTTCAATGCATGTGAAAAATCCTCCCATGAATTCCCACAACGATCCGTAATTGATGTAATGTGGTCCCTTATCTCCGGTATCATGGCAAGTCCAAATAGTGCAACCATTTTTCTCTCAGAAACTCGATTTAATTCCATTTCACGAACATAACATCTTAAATACCTTGAAATATTCCTCCCATCAAATTGATCAATTTTATTGACCACTGCTTGCAATGCTTTGGTTGCCAAAGCTTCCTTTCGATCATTGCTTTGCTGTTGCTGCATTGACAATGAGAAGGCTTGAAACAAACTAGCAATAGATGGATCCATGTGCATACCTTGTCCTTTAGAAGACTCCCCACCAGAAACTCCTCCCAAAAATCCTTCAAAATTTTTATTTTCGTTTTCCATAAAAATAAAGATAAAATCAACCGAAATCCAATACCTTCTACCTCAAGCTTTCACGTCGGGTTCACCACTTTTTGTCGTATTACGTGCTTTCCTGCTCGAGAACGCGCCGGGCGTCTGGTTGTAGAAGGTAGTATGAAGATTCCCCGATAGTCAAGCAGTCTATCAGTTTTTGACTGCTGGAATATAAACGACTGCAACAATGTACCGTAAATCTATACGGGTGCTCTTCGACTGCTTGTCAAAGTCCTTTTTGTCCCAGCCGGTAGGTCTCTAGACATTACAGAGAACCCCGTACAACCCAAACTGTTAACCTTCAATACTGCTTTGTACTTACGATCTTGTATCCACTGACTGTCTTGTTAGATTAACCCAATAAATTTCATTCACTCCGCATACTCAATCCTATAAACACACTTTTAATCCTTCAATCACAGACGTAACTCGATTTCACAAAACAGTCAAGAGTATTCAAACCCACTTCATTTAAAAATCCCGATTCACCATTACAACACTGACTTCAGCAGCGATTGCCTCAGTCTTTCCCAAAACTCTACGAAGAAGAAAAATCCAAATTCTATGTCTTTCCTTCCCCGACCCAAAGTATGAAGCTCCTCTCTCTAATTCCCTTGATCTTCAAAAACCTCCAATAAAAAAAACCGAACTGGTAACCTTGCAGAAGCTTGAAAAATCCTTCCCCCCCCGATTTCCCTCAAAAAAAAAAAACCCACCTCCAAAACTATATCCCACCTAACCTTATCCTCTGAATTTCTTCAATCTTCCATCTTAGATCCGGAATTGGCTCCCACCTCAAGCTTGGATCCGAAATTGGCTCTCGTCGTCAAGCTTTCTCCTCCGTTTTTGCCTTTAAGAAATCCATTTACCGAAAACAACGTTCCCTGAGACGGCACAGAGAACAAGACAGCCTGAAACAGAATCGAACCCCGTAATCGGGACCACATTGAGTCGCCCGACCAATTCAGGTCCTATATTGGGAAAGATGCCCGTAGTAACCTGGATGTGCCCGTAATTGGGTCAAATTGGTCCTCGCGTCAGATTGGCTAAGACCCGTAGTAAGACCTGGATTTCCCGTAATTAGACTGCACTGGGTTGACCGGCCAATTCAGGTCTCATATCGGATAAGAGGATCCGGATTGGATTATCAAAATTGGATCCAATTGGCTCCTCGAACCCGTCTTGTGAATTGGTCCTTCTCTTCCTGCTGACTCCCGTTATTGGGATCGAATGGAGCATTTCAGTATGCCCCGGCTGACTGTAACGCAGTGACTGAACCTGACCACTGAGTATTTGTACAAGAGTTGGTCGATGCTCCCAATATTCGAGATAACTGAATATTAATAAAATTTCCCTTTCTTTTTATTTTCACTGTATAATCGTGTTACAACACGACATCCACCCCCTCTGAACCTGTGCATCCTCCGGTATGCACCAATTTACCCAATTGCTGTTTGATTCAGAACATATCCCCGACGTCTTTGTCAAGTTCGTCGTCGTCACCTTCATTATCCATATCACTTTCATCTTCTTGCTGCGGAATCTCTATACCTTCATTAAGGTCTTCCATATTCATCTCCGCGTTTCTTCGTTTAAATATTTTTACTCGCTTCCCTGCAATTGGTATTTTCAATTTTGTACCATCTAACTCCCGTAATGAGTAAGTCGCATTATCATGAACAGTTGTTACCACATATGGTCCAAACCAACGTTTTAAAAATTTCCGCAAAGTACTATATTGATTATCCAGACTATTGTCATAAACAAGTACCCAGTCACCTTCCTCGATTGCTTTTGGTCTCAACCGATGTTGCTTATTGAATCACGCCTTGTTTTGTAACCTTGCTCTTTTTAACCTTTCCAATGCTATCTGGACATCTTCCGTTCTTTGCTCCAATTATCGAATCCTAATAGCCAGAAGTTCTTCTCTTGTCAATCCATCTTCCCATGGTAGCATACTCCAAGTAAGTACCTTTTCTTCAATCGGCATAATTGGTTTTTGACCTGTCATAAGTTCTACTAGCATATATCCTGTCACCGAACTATGTGTTGTTCGATCAGCCCATAATGCAAATGACAAAAGCCGTGGCCACTCTTTAACCTTCCCATTACAAACTTTAACCAATGCTTTCACAATCGGCGGGTGACCGCGTTCGCTTTTCGCATTCCCTTCCGGATTATAAGCAGTAGTCAGTGATAGTTTAACTCCACATCTTTCAAAGAACTTACGAGCTTCTTGTGCATTTAATTCTCCACGATCTGCAGTGATTTTTCCTATGCACCCGTAAAGGCAAATGACATCTTCAAGCAAAAACCTACAAATCCCCTCTGTAGATTTTGTCCTCAATGCTCTTCCTTCTACTTGATTTGATAAATCTTCACGAGCTAAAACCAAATATCTCATCTGCCATAACCCAACCGGCATAATAACCAAATCAACAACCCATTTAAAATGAATAGCCAGAGGATACGTAGGATGAAGACCATCTCGATGTCAGATATTAGAATACGATTGACAGATTTCACATGACTCTACAAATGAGAGCACATCTCGATACATATTTTTCCACTAATATCGTTCCTTGAGTTTAGCAAAAGTAGCCCAGATTCCTCTATGCCCTGCCTATAAACTATCATGAAACTCCTTTAATAATTTTAGTTTTTCTTCCCTTTTGCCTATCACTCGTTGTGGCATTCCAATTCCTTTCTTCGGTCTCTTCCATAAGAATCCATCTCGAAGTAAAAATCCATATGCTTTTTTTCTTATTTGTTTGAATTTTTCTATAGACCAATTCCCCTGCTTAGTCAAGGTATTCAAATAATGACCAATATCCAATAATTCTCCTTCATAAGATTCTTCAAGAAATAGCTTGTCTTCTCTGTTGAGATTTGATATTGAATAGAATTTCAATCCGACATCATCAATGTCTTCAACCATTTTGTCCTCCCTCTCGTATCTTGCTCGAGATAGCATGTCTGCTACTAAATTGTCCTTCCCAGTGATATGCTTTAATTCTGGATTTAGTGACTTAATATAAGCAATCCATCTCAACATTGCAATATCTGGTGTTGAACAGTTAATAATCATTCCAAGCAATGGCAAGCAATCTGTTTCAATTACTACTACTGCCCCAATCAAATAGTCCTTTTCAGCTTTCATAGCCGAAACGACTCCCCAAAGTTCTCTTTTGACTTGCGAATATGCACGCTGACGAATACTTAAAACTTTAGCCCCAAATCGAACTGCAAATCTACTCCCATTTGAATCATCTTGACCCACAGCCCATCCAATGGCAATTGGACTAGCGTCCACAGTAAGAATCATTGGTCTATTGCACTTATAATCAACCTTCCTCAATATTGGAGGTGACATCAATAATTTCTTCAATCTTTGCATTGCCTGAATATGCCTTTCTTCCCATTTAAATCGGTAACCCTTGCGTAACAGTTCATATAATGGATCCGCTATGTGAGCAAAATGAGAGATCCAGATTCAATAAAATACACATGCACCCAAAAACTTGCGAACCTCTGTTAAAGAATCACAATCTTCTTTCATCCTTCCAATTGCATCAACTTTAGTCGGATCTGGTTTTCTTCCGTAAGATCCACATAAATGTCCAACAATTACAACCTCTCATACTCCAAATAGGGACTTCATACCCGATAATGTAAGATGAACTTCTCCAAGCCGAGTTAAAATCTTTTCACAATCTTGTATATGATCAACAACATATCTGCGACACCCCCTCGTATCTAAAGTTTTATCCTTGTCTCCTTCTCTGCACCCTTTTATAGGAACATCATCCAGAAAAGGCATAGTCTTTTCCGGAATAAAATCTCTCAATACCTTATTCATCCCATTCATCATATGCGCAACTGAGTTGGTCGCGCCTTGAGGAAGAGTGCACATTCTAACCAATCCAAGCGGTGTCCTCATCGTTGTCATATCTCTACTTCCTTCGGCAAGTTGAAATTGATCATAACCTGAATACAAATCACCCATTGAATAGATCGCCCTTCCAGTAAACGCCTCAGCAAATTCATCCACAATAGGTCCAGTTCCTGCATTCCTGACAGTTACAGCATTCACCGACTGCATATCTTGAATAAACCGCAGTGACCCATTCTTCTTAGGTACCGTAAACCATCGACTAGAATACGGTGCAAATGAAGGTTCTAATATTTTCATCTTTATCTTTTCTTTTAATAGTTCCACCAATTTAGGTAAATGTGCCCTCGATACTAGAATTGGTCTTAGATTCCAAGGTACATGCGGTACAGTGAAGATAACCATAGGTGTTATAATATTTGGATCCACACACCCTATTTCATGAGATTTGAAGGCAAACGATCTACCTTGTTTAGCCAACATCTTTTTGAAGCAAGTAATTTCCTCCGACAATAAAGAACCATCAGAACCAATCTTCAATTCTTCAAAAGTTTCTTTAGTAAACTGATGTCCAATACTCATTGGATCTCTTAAACTCGCTTCTTTTGATGCTTCTCCCATTTGTTTTTTAGAATCCTCTGGTAATGGTCCGGCAAAAGGCTTTACCTTCTTATCTGCCATTTTATATCTCGTCTCTACTGTGACTTCTGGTGCTTGAAAAGATTCAAGCATGGTATAAACTTCTCTCGAATGAATCTCAACAATCTTATCATTATCCCCTAATCCAATAGATGTAATCAATTCCAATGAATCTTCCAGTCCATTTTCTTCATAAACATCCAAAATCCTCTCATCATCTTGCAATGTACCTATCTTGCGTAACTGTCCTTCAATATCATATAATCTTTTTCTTTCTTTTCTTTTAAAATCATCAACTTTCTTATACATAATATTTCCATTCTCCAATATACCAATAAAACTCGCATCAAAGGCACCTTCATCTCGCGAGAGTACCTCCTCTTTTGTACCTCCATAATCTCGCTTTACAGTGGTACCTCCCCAAAATCCTTAAATCCTTCAACAATCTTTGGCAATGGTTTCTCCCTCAACCTATCTCGATTCCGTTCATGGTTAGGAGGTACTGTTAGAAATTGTACAGCTTTCCTCCCATCTTCGCTCCGTACCCTTGCATAAGCAGAACCATCGTCAAGTACTTTTGTTTCCATCTGTGTTGCCGTGATATAAGGTTGTCCTAAAATCAACGGATAAGACGTTGTATCTTGAACGAAGAAATGTTGCTCCGTCACAACATCCCCAATCCGAATTTTGACATCTAAACAAGCTCTATATAATTCGCCTCGTGTGTTATTAGCTGCTCATATTGCCCATCCATGTTCCATATCAATTGGCCATTTTTGCTTCTTATAAAGATCTTTAGACATGAGATTTATTTCAGAACCATGGTCGACCAAAGCAACTATTGGTTCTTCTTTATCTCCTACCTTCACCAATACCTCAGTAGTTGCCCTTGCCCAATGCTTTCGAGTATAATGGCTCAAAGTTTCTATTTCCTTGTCACTAGAATCTTCGAAACGTACTCGCTGATTATACCCATTCTTTTCATTTGTTGGTTGCTTGTAACCAATATCAACCTCTTCTTCATCTCTACATATTCTTGCGTCAATAGCATGACTCATTCCAGTTTCGTCCATTAATTACCTCTTTCGCTTAATGCTGTCAATGATAACATCATGAAACTCCTTCTTTGTAATTCCCAAGACTTCTTTCAATGTGAATTCCACCTTAGCGTTTAATATACGTTCTTCCAATACCCCTTTCAAATTTGTTGCCGCTTCAATGTCAGAAAGTAGCTTATAAGCAATTGATTTGCCCTTATCTTTTGTCTCCGTTGTTTTTTCTCCCAATGATGCTGAGGTATCCTTTACATGCAATTCTTATGAAGCTGCCTCCCGAGCCTTGTCTCCTCGAGTTTGCCTCTTAAAAGAATTTCCTTCTCTAGTATCATCAAAATTTCCTCGTCTTTCTTCTTCCACCAAAGCTTCATGTTGGCTCTTAGCAATATATGCATGAACTGAAAGAGACTCAACAGGATCCTCCCAACCTATTCTACCTCGTATTGTAGCTACAGTTCTCAATAGCGCTTCTCGAGGTAATTTCCCTTCTTGCATTGTAGAAACGGCAGAAGCCCAAAACTCACTAGTTTCCGTACTTCCACCAATTTCATCATCTACTCTAGCACCATAACTTGCACTTTCTCGTGCTACTGTTTCATGCCCTTTTAAGTAATCTTGAACCAATGCTCTCATTCCTTCCTTGCCAAAATTGGTTTGAAGAAGATCCTCCCTATCTTTCAATGCTATCTTCCCATCTTTCCAGCAAATAATTCCGTGCCGTATCATATTATTAAATTCATTGCAATCTTTTCTAGTGTGTGAAGCATCATCACACCAAATGCATCTTTGTACATATCCTTGTTTTGAAACATTCTTCGAATTGTTTATAGAAGTATTCTCTTCAAGTCTTGCCAATTTGATTTGAAGATCTCGCATTCCTCGTATAATTTCTTCCATACCCATATCTGCTTTCTTTGACAAGGATATCGAAGGTTGAACTGTAGGCATTGTCGGTGGTGTTGTACGTACTGGAGCTTTGGATGCTTGTACTGTTTTCGGAATATTACTCCTATCCTTCCTCCTTTCTTTTTTTATAAGCAACCCCACCGCATCTTCAACGTTCTTCCACTTCGTTGTCAATCCTTCATCTTCTTCTTTGTCTTCAAGAAGGGGTTCTAATTTCTCTTGCAATTCTCCATCAGCAGCTTGAAGAAATAGATCAACTTTGTTCAGCTCCAATGTCAATTTTTCTACCTTCGATAATTGAAAGTACTGCCTCTCAAATTCCCTTAGTAGCTCTGTTGCTTACAAATTCTTATTGGGCCGTTCAATCCATCCCAGAAACAGCTTCTTAGTAACACGATCAGCATCTTCCAAGAAATATTCGTCTTTCAATGCATGTGAAAAATCCTCCCATGAATTCCCACAACGATCCGTAATTGATGTAATGTGGTCCCTTATCTCCGGTATCATGGCAAGTCCAAATAGTGCAACCATTTTTCTCTCAGAAACTCGATTTAATTCCATTTCACGAACATAACATCTTAAATACCTTGAAATATTCCTCCCATCAAATTGATCAATTTTATTGACCACTGCTTGCAATGCTTTGGTTGCCAAAGCTTCCTTTCGATCATTGCTTTGCTGTTGCTGCATTGACAATGAGAAGGCTTGAAACAAACTAGCAATAGATGGATCCATGTGCATACCTTGTCCTTTAGAAGACTCCCCACCAGAAACTCCTCCCAAAAATCCTTCAAAATTTTTATTTTCGTTTTCCATAAAAATAAAGATAAAATCAACCGAAATCCAATACCTTCTACCTCAAGCTTTCACGTCGGGTTCACCACTTTTTGTCGTATTACGTGCTTTCCTGCTCGAGAACGTGCCGGGCGTCTGGTTGTAGAAGGTAGTATGAAGATTCGCCGATAGTCAAGCAGTCTATCAGTTTTTGACTGCTGGAATATAAACGACTGCAACAATGTACCGTAAATCTATACGGGTGCTCTTCGACTGCTTGTCAAAGTCCTTTTTGTCCCAGCCGGTAGGTCTCTAGACATTACAGAGAACCCCGTACAACCCAAACTGTTAACCTTCAATACTGCTTTGTACTTACGATCTTGTATCCACTGACTGTCTTGTTAGATTAACCCAATAAATTTCATTCACTCCGCATACTCAATCCTATAGACACACTTTTAATCCTTCAATCACAGACGTAACTCGATTTCACAAAACAGTCAAGAGTATTCAAACCCACTTCATTTAAAAATCCCGATTCACCATTACAACACTGACTTCAGCAGCGATTGCCTCAGTCTTTCCCAAAACTCTACGAAGAAGAAAAATCCAAATTCTATGTCTTTCCTTCCCCGACCCAAAGTATGAAGCTCCTCTCTCTAATTCCCTTGATCTTCAAAAACCTCCAATAAAAAAAACCGAACTGGTAACCTTGCAGAAGCTTGAAAAATCCTTCCCCCCCCGATTTCCTTCAAAAAAAAAAAACCCACCCCCAAAACTATATCCCACCTAATCTTATCCTCTGAATTTCTTCAATCTTCCATCTTAGATCCGGAATTGGCTCCCACCTCAAGCTTGGATCCGAAATTGGCTCTCGCCGTCAAGCTTTCTCCTCCGTTTTTGCCTTTAAGAAATCCATTTACCGAAAACAACGTTCCCTGAGACGGCACAGAGAACAAGACAGCCTGAAACAGAATCGAACCCCGTAATCGGGACCACATTGAGTCGCCCGACCAATTCAGGTCCTATATTGGGAAAGATGCCCGTAGTAACCTGGATGTGCCCGTAATTGGGTCAAATTGGTCCTACGGGCATCCTTCCCAATATAGGACCTGAATTGGTCGGGCGACTCAATGTGGTCCCGATTACGGGGTTCGATTTTATTTCAGGCTGTCCTGTTCTTTGTGCCGTCTCAGGGAACGTTGTTTTCGGTAAATGGATTTCTTAAAGGTAAAAACGGAGGAGAAAGCTTGGCGGCGAGAGCCAATTTCGAATCCAAGTTGAGGTGAGAGCCAATTTCGGATCCAAGCTTGAGGTGGGAGCCAATTCCGGATTTAAGACGGAAGATTGAAGAAATTCAGAGGATAAGATTAGGGGGGATATAGTTTTGGAGTGGTGGGGGTTTTTTTGTTTGTCAAGGGGAAATCGGGGGGGGGAAGCGAGTTTTTTTTTTCAAGCTTCTGCAAGATTACAAGTTCGGGTTTCATAAGGGGTTTTTTTTTTGAAGATCAAGGGAATTAGAGAGAGGAGCTTCATGCTTCGGGTCGGGGAAGGAAAGACATAGAATTTGGATTTTTCTTCTTCATAGAGTTTTGGGAAGACTGAGGCAATCGCGGCTGAAGTCAGTGTTGTAATGGTGAATCGGGATTTTTAAATAAAGTGGGTTTGAATACTCTTGACTGTTTTGTAAAATCGAGTTACGTCTGTGATTGAAGGATTAAAGGGGTGTCTATAGGATTGAGTATGCGGAGTGAATGAAATTTATTGAGTTAATCTAATTAGACAGTCAGTGGATACAAGATCGTAAGTACAAAGGGGTATTGAAGATTAACAGTTTGGGTTGTTCGGAGTTCTCTGTAACGTCTAGAGACCTATCGGTTGGGAAAAAAAAAAAAAAAAAAAAAAAGACTTCGACAAGCAGTCGAAGAGCATCCGTATAGATTTACGGTACATTGTTGCAGTCGTTTATATTCCAGCAGACAAAAACTGATAGACTGCTTGACTATCGGCAAATCTCCATACTACCTTCTACAGCCAGATGCCCGGCGTGTTCTCGAGCAGGAAAGTACGTAATACGACAGCGTCAGATTGGCTAAGACCCGTAGTAAGACCTGGATTTCCCGTAATTAGACTGCACTGGGTTGACCGGCCAATTCAGGTCTCATATCGGATAAGTGGACCCAGATTGGATTATCGAAATTGGATCCAATTGGCTCCTCGAACCCGTCTTGTGAATTGGTCCTTCTCTTCCTGCTGACTCCCGTTATTGGGATCGAATGGAGCATTTCAGTATGCCCCGGCTGACTGTAACGGAGTGACTGAACCTGACCACTGAGTATTTGTACTGGAGTTGGTCGACGCTCCCAATATTCGAAGTAACTGAATATTAATAAAATTCTCCTTTCTTTTTATTTTCACTGTATAATCGTGTTACAACACGACAACGGTCACTGGATGTCTAGTTCCTTCGAGAAAGTGGCGCCACTCTTGGAAAGAATCTACTATAGCAAGGAGTTCCTTATCGTGGATCTCATAGTTGATCTCAGCAGCAGAGAATTTTCGAGAATAGAACGCAACTAGATGGAGCTTCTCATCTACGCCCATTCGTGAAAGTACAGCTCCCAAAGCAAAATCCGAAGCATCTGTCTCGAAATAAAAGGCCTTTGTAAAGTCCGGATGTACTAAGATTGGAGCTGTAGTAAATACCATCTTCAAATCTTGAAATGCTTTTTCTGTGATAGGTCCCCATTCGAGCTTGTCCTTGCACGTTAACTGAGTGAGGAGGGCAGCAACTTGAGAATAATTCTTGATGAAGATTCGATAGTAGTTAGCAAATCCAAGAAAATATTGTACGTCCCTAACCGTCTTCGGAACTTCCTAAGACATGATTGCTTCCACCTTCTTTGGATCCATCTTCAATCCTTCCGTAGTCGCGATGAATCCCAAAAACTCCATCTCAGTTTGGTAAAATAAGCACTTCTCTAATTTGGCATAGAGTCCTCGCTCCCGTAGTTTTTTGAGTACCAGACGAAGGTGCTTCTCATGTTCTTCCTCGTTCTTAGAAAATATCAAAATATCATCTAGATAGATGACATCAAAATCGTCTAGATGCTCTCGAAAGATGTCATTCATCATGTGTTGAAAGACCGCTGGAGCATTAGTAAGACCAAATGGCATGACATTGTATTCAAAATGGCCATACCTTGTTCGAAAAGCTGTCTTCCATTCATCTCCTTCCTTGATTCGCACAAGGTTGTAAGCTCCCCTTAGGTCAATCTTTGTAAAGATCCTTGCACGCCCAAGTTGTTCTAGAAGACCAGAGATCAAAGGCAGTGGGTAGCGATTCTTTTTTGTCACCTTGTTGAGACCTCGATAGTCCACGCACATCCGTAGTGAGCCATCTTTCTTCTTCACAAATAAGATTGGTGCCCCAGCTGGCGACTTCGAATGACGGATGAAGTTCTTGGCTAGATTCTCGTCAATGTACTTCCGCAATTCAGTCAACTCCGTCTGCGACAAATTATAGATTGGTCCAAAAGGTGGTTGTGCTCCTTCTTGCAATTCAATGGCACAGTCATAGGGTCGATGCTCTGGCAGCATATCAGCATTCTTCTTTTCAAAGACATCTTTGAATTCTTCATACTGCTTTGGAATAATCAAAGTCAGAGTTGCATCTTCTCGAGTCGGAGTTGCGAAGATGACAAGAGGTGTATTTTGCTTGGCTTCCTTCATGAAAGCCCTTGCACCTATAAACAAGGATTTGTTTCTAGACATTGTCTTGGCAGATTCCACCTTCAAGGAGTTTGTTGGAAATGTCACTTTTCGCAACTTCCAATCTATCAATGGATTATATCTATCAAGCTAAGATAGTCCCAAAATGATAGGACATGAAGGGGTCTTGATAACATTAAACACAATATTGCTCTCATGGTTTTCAAGACGTACCTTCAATGGTTTAGTTCCATGGATAACATTGCCTGAAGACAATGGTCATCCGTCTATGACTCCTACATGGACAGGCTTAGGTTTCTTTACAAGAGAAATATTGTGAAGCTTGGCAAACTCTTCATCTATAAAGCAAGCGGATGCACCCGAGTCTAATAAAGCATCGACTCGTAGTTCTTGAATACCCACATGTAAAGGTACCATAAAACAATCTGAAGGTTGAGCTGAGAGAAAGGGACCTTGATTAATTTTGGATGTTGAGATGTCCAGCCGCACGATCCCTATTGTGGCTGGGCGTCCTTGTTTTCCTGCATGCTTGTATTCTTGAGTCTTGTTGTTTGAGGCTTCTGTTTCTTCCGACAATCTACAGCTTTATGGCCCGCTTCTCCGCAATATAAACACAAGTTTTGTTCAAACCCTCGCTTCCTTTCCTCAGCTGTGAGGGGTTTGAAACGTACCGCATCAATTTGCATGGGTTCAGGATCTATGGAGTGATTCTCTGGACCTTTTGAAAATGTAGCAAATGCTCCATCATTTCTCCAGCCTGATCGTCTTTCTTGTCGTAATTCAAAGAGGCCGTTGTCACAAATAATTGCCTGAGATATAAGTTCTTCTAAAGTATCCGCCTTAGGCATGGTGATCAATAAGTTCTTGACATCATCTCTCAGTCCATATCGAAATCGTGTCATGAACACCTTATCATTCCAATCAAGATCACATGTAAGTTGTTGAAATTTTGCAGCATAGATTGCAGCAGAACGTGATCCTTGTCGCAGATTTTGTATCTTTCTTTCAGCCACTCTTTCTCGATCGCTATCTCCAAACGCAATAGTAAGTCTCTCTATGAAAGCCTCTAGGTCGTACAATATTGGAGAATCCTTCTCCAATAGTGGAGCAAACCAAGAGCGAGCATTTCCTGATAGAAGAGTACCTATGAAAGCAACCTGGGTAAATCCATTTGGATAACGAGAAGGGTATAGGCGTAGGTAAAGCCGTACTTGTTGCACAAAACCTCGGAAGTTGGCTCTTGTTCCGTCAAACTTGTCTGGCATACTCGCTTTTGGTTCTTTCGTACTAATCCTTGAAGTATCTATAGGGGTCGTATGTGACACATGTCTTGCTTCTCTCAGTCGAATAATCTCTTGTTGTAGGCTATGAATTTCGCATCTAACTTCTTCGGTCACTAGATCAATTTGAGGTTCTTTACTTGGATTGCGAAGAAATGCAATCTCCTTTCGTACACTATTCATAAGAGCTTGAAGATCTGCAAGAGTTGCCACTCTATTGTCTACTTGTGGAGATGCACTGTCTATGACTTGGTCTACTTCCATATTTAGAGAATAGATGGATTAAAATTTTGAGAGAAGAAGAAATTGCTAAGTCTCTTGGAAAAAATTGTAGCACTACCTGTCACTAAAACCTACTCGGAGAAGAGAAAAGAAAAAAAAATACTAAACGATTTCAGTTTTAGAGGAGGGTAATCCGCAACCTCTAAAAATGCCTCAATGCTTTCGAGAAGAGGGGTAATCCGCACTCTATCAAGAAGGCAAAGCTCTGAAATCGATGTTAACAGTCTTTTCTACTAGCTATGCTAAACAAAAAGAAGGAATTAATATCAGTCTAAGAGAGGGTAATCCGCAATCCTTAGAACGCTCAAGTATCTCCAAGGAAAGGGGTAGTCCACTCTCTGCCTCAAAGAACTAAGCTCTGATATTGTGATTGAGAAAATATCAGTTTAAAGGAAGGTAATCCGCAATCCCTAAAGCGCTAGAATACCTTCAAGAAGAGGGGTAATCCGCTCTCAAACAAGAAGGATTCAGCTCTGATATTAAGATAAAGGTAGTCTCGACAAACTGTCACGGACCAAAAATACAAACAAGAAATCTAAACAAGAAGTTCAAGAAGAAATGACAAGAACTAGATTATCAGATGAGTACAAGAGTAACGCCAGGAGAATTGAGCTAGAGCTTCAAGAGATGCGTTGTCGAGACTGAAGAACTCTTCAGCCTCGACTTCTATATATACTACTGGCCTATGGTTCTAAGGAAGCGCATCAAGAAGCTTCCCAAGAACTATGAAGCTTCTCGAGCAACTACCCAAGAGCTAGGAAGCTTCTCAAGTAACTTCCTAGAATCTACTAGAATATTCTAAGAATCTTCTAGAGCCTTCTAAGGGAATCTTTAGGGAATCTTCAAAGAATCTTTAGGGAATCTTTGAAGAATATTCTAAGAGAATATTCAAGAAATCTTTTGGAAGTTTCTAGAGACTTCTTTCTAGAAGGTTCTAAAAACTTGTCTCTAGAAAGGTCTAAGGACTATGTCCCTAACAGAAGTCTATGATTATAGAAATTTTGTGAATCTAGATTAGTTGGAGTGAAGTTTATTATTCCTGGTGTTGGATGGAATTTATGAGTTTTGAGTAGTCTTTTAAGAGTGAAAGATTGCACACTATTGTTATCAGTTGATGAAGGAGTATAGTTACTGGAAAAAAGCATTGTAGTATTTCTTAGTGTTTTAGTGGTTCGAAATACAATTAATCGTGTGACCCTAATAAGTAAAGTTCATGCGCTTAGTCTTTTCTTGAGTTCGAATTCCCCTATACAGGTTTATTCTGAAAGGAAATTGTAGAATAAGTAAAACGATAATTACAACTTCATATCAATCACTCCTATTTCAATCTTCTTTCTTATAAAGTGATATTGAATGTCAATGTACTTTGGATTCTTTATAAATGCAAGACAACCTAGATTGTCACATTTCATTGAAATTGCTTCCATTTGCACATCTCCAATGTCCTCCAAAAGTTGTTTCAACCATATTGCCTCTATTGCACCATGGCTTGCTGTCATGTACTCCACCTCCATTGTTGACCTCACAATTGTTGGTTTTCTCTTGTAATTCCATAAAATATTCTTCCCACTCCAACAAAGAATATATATCCCATTATTGACCTTCTATTATTTACATCTCTAGTCCAATCTGTATCACAATAACTATGTAACTTAATGTTATCACCTCTAAGGCATAATTTGAAGTTCAAAGTACCTTTTAAGTACCTTATGATCCTTTTGATGGTTGTCCAATGGATTGGTCCAGCCTTTGACATGTGTTGACTCTCAACACTCACAGTTGTCGTAATACGTGAAGTCTTGCTTGAGAATGCTCTGGACACCTCGTTGTGGAAGGTAAAAGAAAATTGCAACAAAAGGTCCTAACAATCCAATAGGATTATAGAAAAATTATAATTAAATTTTAACAATCATAATCAAATATTAAGCAAGCTCAATTAAATTTTATTGAAGTTATAAAAGAAATACAAGGAAATCCTAAAGAAATATAAAAGAATATTAAAGAAAATTTAGTCAAACCCTAAAAAAAATCTAAATACACCTTAAATTCTAACCAAACTCTAATGCTAATCCAACCTTAATCAAACCCTAGACAAACCCTAAATCCTAAACATACCTTAGTCAAATCTTAGACAAATCTTAACCCTAACAAATCCTAATCAATTCCAAACCCTAAACAAACCCTAGTCAAATCTTAGTAAAATCCTAACTCTAATCCCTAAACAAACCCTAATCCTCAACTTTAGCAAACTCTTCATCCGTGAGCTTCATCAACTTCAAGTTTTTCTCCAATGGTGTTCCAATAGGCTTACACTCCTTCATGTTGAACCGTTTCAACACTTCTTCAATGTACTTCTTTTGGCTCAATGTAATAATCTTCTTATGCTTAAGGCAGTTTAAATTGAAGAATGGTGATTATGAAGGCTTTAATGGCAAGAATCGTTACTGATTTTCAAGTAGGCTGATTAGAATTAGAATTGTAGTTGAAATTTACAACTAAATTAGTAAATTAATTGATTCTTATGATTTAGAACTTAGATTTGGACTTATGAATAATTGATCTTAGAATAAAAATATGTTTTAGAGACATTGGTGGTATTATTTTTACCAAAAAGGTGTTTGTTTTTGAGTTCTAGGCATTTCCAGCCTTGAAATCGGATTTGGACTGAGAGTTATTGAGGACTCTTGATCTTGGTTAGGGATTTTTTAATTTTGATGGTGGAGATGTGACGGCCCTTTTGGACCTCCTCCCACCTGGTTAAGAAGGCTTGGATGACTCAGCTCCCTCTCTCTCTCTCCATCTTCTTGGAGCAAAGCCATGGCAAAATATTCCCCCATCTTGTGAATGCAAATCTTTTTCTTTAAATTTATATGGCCTCAGTTTTAACTCGCTCAATCTACCTCTTTTTATTTTCTTCATATGAAACTATGTAAGCAGATTCTACTCACTTTTAGCTTTTCAACAGAATAAGGCAAGCCTGATTTGAAGTTGTGACAAATTTTTGGCGAGTTTTCAAGGTGGTGGGGGTCTACTACTTTGGTAGTATAGGAGCATCGGCTTAAAAAATCTATTACTTAGTGACCTCTGACTCAACTTTGATGTGGATTGTTGAAATGAATGCACTCTAAAGTTTAGTTTAGTAAAAAATTTAAATTGCTAATTTTTTATCTATAACAAATTTTTAATAAATTTTTAAATGCAAAAGGATCTGTTGCCTCGATAGTGTTGAAAACACACATCTCGAATGTCAAACCTTGGATCACTATGAAAGTTGGTAGATAGGAGCAACTATACGTTAACTTCAACCACAAAAAATTTCAAGTGCATAGGAGCTGTGTGGAATGATTAGCAAATTTTTGAATGACAAGGGATCTGCTCTCTTCAACTTAACATACTCTAAGTAAGTTTTTCTTCCCTAATCACCTTCTAATCACATCTCTTAGCACCTAAATTACTATATTATCACTCATTCGTCTTATTACCATCAATTAATATTATTTAATAATTTTAGAGATTTTTTACCTCACTTAAAAATTAATCTTAGATTCTTATCTTTTTATCCATTCTTACCCTTAAAGATAAAAGAAAATAAAAAATAAATAAAAAAATAAAAATTAATCTGATCTTTTAATTTTTTACTATTTATTTTAATCTTAACCTTTTAACTTTAACTTTTAACCTTCAACTTTTAACTTTTACTTTTAACTTTTAACTTTTACTTTTGTTACTTTTAAAATTTCACTTAACTTTTGATTATTAATTCTAACTTAAATTTTATTTTTATTTTTATTTTTTTATTTTTATTTTTTAATCTTTCAAATTTTATCATTTATTTTAAAAAAAATCTTAACATCATGTTAGTGCTGAACTTATATTTTTAAGGCTGTTTATTACTGAATAAAAATTTGTCATAAAAACTTCATCCATAGTTAACTTCCTGTATAGAATTCCGATTTACATGATTAATACTACCTCAAAAAGCTCTAGACTAGTACTCTAGCATGGTATTTATTGTTTTTATTTTATTTTATTTTTATTCATAATTTTTAGAGTTTAAGTTTGATAGAATAAGTCTTAGAAGGCACTTAATTAAATGAACTACAAATGCTAAAAATTAAAACATAAAAAAGTGTAATTAACTTGTTGTGTTGTTGGATTAATCTTGATTATTACCTCATTTTGGTTTTCTTATCTTATAGATGATTTATCTCTCTACATTAATTAGTATTGGGCTTTGATATAAGTTATAATCTAATTAAATAAAATTTAAGTCACAGGAGAAAAATCCACTTACATATAGCTATCTTATATACTATAAGAATATATTTTTAAAATATTCTTTATATCCTTAAGATCTTTTGTTTGTTCATCTATTTTATCTCTTCGTCTTCTTACATACCAAGAGCCAATCTTGTGACCAAAAGAAACTTATCTAAAATAATATCTTCTATAATATAATTTATTTTATTTTCATACTTACTTGTTTACTTCAACTAACCATGTGACTTCAAAGTTCTTTTTTTTCAATAGATTATGGACTTAGACACCTTTAGTTGTAAATAGCCTTTGGGCCTCTTCCCACCTAGTTGAGAGGGCTTAGATGGCTGAGCTATCTCTCTCTCTTCTTTGTTTTGTAAGGCGAAGGCTTGCCAAATTTTTTCTAGGCTTTTAATTGAATGAAATTTTCTTCTATCTTGTCACTACCTTGGTAATTTTTCCTCAGTCACTCAATTTTTTATGCTTTTAAGAAATATTTGGCACTCATCTTTTTTTAGTTATTAACTTTTCAATGACATAAGCCACAAACAATTTAAAGCTCGGACAGATTTTTGGCGAATTTCTAAGTGGTAGGGTGTCTATTGCCCTTAGCAGCTTAGAAGCATTAACTTCAAAACTTTGTAACTTAGTGACATCTACCTCAAATTTGATGTAACTTACTACTATAAGTATAATTTGAAGTCTAGTTTATTAAAAAAATTTAAATTAGTAACTTCCAAGTTATAACGAATTTTTTATGATTTTTAGAAAGAGGACGAGTCTATTGCCTTAGCAGTTTAGAACATTTGACTTGGAAAAAACGTAGCTTAATATCTACTAATGTTTTGTGATCAAATCTTATTGTAAAAAAAATCTTGCTAAGTAAAGTTTTAGAAAAAATTAGAGTTTTTAACCTTAAATTACTAACCAAATTTTAGTAAATTTTTAAGTAGAAAGGATGTGCTACAAGGTAGATCAAGTGGCTCTACTTGGAAAAACCATATGTCAAGCATTTCTGATCGGATTGCCACAAGTTTTTAGAAAGATAGAAGCATGCTGAAGTTAACCTTGATTACACCAAATTTCACATACATTGGAGTCTCAAGGAATTTTTGGTGAATTTTCAAATGGCAAAGGTGGTTGCTTACAATTTAATATTTCAAGATATGTTATTGTTTCTTCTATAATCATTCTCTAATCATATTTTTTAGCACATAATCTACTATATTAGTTCTTACTTGTCTTAATATCCTTAATTCATTTAATTTAATAATTTTCAAGAACTTTTCATTCATTGTAGTAATTAATGGTAAAGTTTTATCTTTTCTTTCATCTTTATCATGAAAAAATTAAAACAAATTAACCTTGTCTTTTTATTTTCATCTTTAACTTTTAATATTAATTTATAACTTTTAATTTTTACCTTATTTTTTTACTTTGGCTATTTTTAAACTTTTATTCAACTTTTAGTTATTAATTTAATTTAATTTAATTTAATTTTTAATTTTAGTTTTCAGAATTTAAACTTTATTGAGTAAATCTTAGAAGGAAATTAACTTATTTGACTATAATGTTAAAGAAATCATAAAAATTATATACTAAACTTATTGTGTTTGATTGAATTAATTGTGATTCTTATATCATTTATTTTTATTTTTTTATTTTTTTATTTTTTATATATTTATGGTTTAAATGCCCACCTAGATTAATATTGAATTTTAATTTAAGTCAAAATTTAATCAAATTGAATTTAAGTGAGGAAAAAAAAACCGCTCACATAATGGATATCTTCTTTTATTTGAAGAAGATTCAACTTATTATACTCTAAGCTCTCTTCTAAGCTTCTTTTTTCTTAAAGCTTTTTTTTTTTTTTATTTCAAGGTTGATACTCTTCATCATCTTCATTGCTAGTCCTTCAAATTTGTAAGGCCTTCTTTTTCATCTTCTTTATCTCTTCATCTTCATTCATATCTTTATCATCTTCATTTCCTTCTTTGACTTTTTTGTTTCTAGCATTAGAGATGTGTCCACAAACACATTATTACTCCCACTTAGACACATCTCTAAGTATTCACAAGCACTTTTATGCTTCTAAAATTCAACATCATGAGTTTTGATGATCTTTTTGGTTTTCAAATACATTAGCCTTTGAACCTTCATAATATCATAAGAAAATATATTTTGTACCCTTTGCATTAAGTTTGGACCTCATATAATTTGGTGTCTTTACATATGCATAACATTCAAAGGTCCTTATATGTGAAATACAAAGTTATCTCAAACTCCAAACTTCTTGTGGTGTCATTGATGCAAGAGCACTTATTTAATACATTATATGTGATGCAATCAAGTGAGTTCATATTGATTGTTATCTTCTATGTTAATGATTTGATCATCTTAACCAATACTATGAAGATGGTGGATTGATTGAAGATAAAGTTAGAAAAAGAATTCGAGATGAGTGATTTGGATATTGCTTGAGAATAGAATTTATGAGAGATTGTACTAAAAAGACCATTATAATGAGCCAAAGCAAGTACATTGAAGAAGTGTTAAAACGATTCAATATGGAAGAGTGTCAACCTATAGGTACACCTTTGGAGGCCAATTTGAAGTTGATGAAGCTCACAAATGAAGAGTTTGCTGAAGTTGAAGGTTAAATTCAAGGTATTCCATACAAGGCAATAGTAGACTCACTTATATATGTAATGGTTGGTACAAAGGTGGATCTTATATATGCAGTGAATGTTGTGAGCCAATACATATCAAAGGTTGGATCAATCCATTGAGCAACCATCAAAAAGATCATGAGGTACTTAAAAAATACTTTGTATTTTAAATTGTACCTTAGAGGTGATAACATTAATTTATATGGTTATTATGATGCAAATTAGGCTAGAACTGCAAATGATAGAAGGTTAATAATGGGATATGTATTCTTTGTTGGAATGAGAGCTATTTTATGGAATTGCAAGAAACAACAATAATTATAAGGTCAACAATAGATGTAGAGTATATGGTAGCAAATTCATGGTGCAATGGAGGCAATATGGCTAAGATAACTTTTGGAAGACATTGGAGTTGTGCAAATAGAAGTAATTCTAATAGAATATAACAATCAAGGATACCTTACATTTACAAAGAATCCAAAGCATCATTTAAAGACCAAATACATTCACATTTAATATTACTTCATAAAATAGAAGATTGAAATAGAAGTGATTGATATGAAGTATTGTGCAATAGAAGACATGCTTATTGATTTATTGACAAAGGCATTAATAAAGAATAGACATCACATGTTGACAAAAGCATAAAAATTGAAAGCCTTTGACTAATAGCAAACTAGAAATATTAAAGTTATTAAAGTAAATAAGTAAAATTTATATTATAAAAGATGTTATTTTAAGTAAATTTCTACTAGTCAAAAGATTGGATCTTGATACATAAGAAGGAGAAGAAATAAGGTAGATGAATTGACAAAGGTTCTTAAAGATGTAAAGAATATATTTAAGTCATATTCTTTTAATAGATAAAGTAGTAATAGATAGTCTCAATAGAATGTTGGATAGATCTACTCATCAAAGGATGAAAGTTGTTCATTAAGATAGCAACCACCACCTATAAGTAATGGATATTGGAAGTGAGTGATATCTTATTTTATACTCTTTTTTTGTACAATCTTGTTGATGCTAAGTATTATGACTTTATAATGTTTATTCTTTAATAGCTATTAGTTAAAAGATTGGCTCTTGATATGTAAAAAGGCCAAAAGATAAAGTAGATGAAAGGACTAAAGATTTTATGAATATACAAAATAGATCAAAAATATATTCTCATTATAGATAAGATAATAATAGATAGTAAGTATAAAATGATTAATGGATACATAGTCTCCATAGATAATTATATAAATTTGTTTATTAAAGGATAGAAGTTGCCTATTAAGTCAGCTACCACCACCTACAAGTAACACATGTTGGAAGTGAGAGATATCTTATCCCATACTCTCTTTGTATGCAAACTTGCTAAAATTAAGTATTGTGATTTTATATTGCTTGTTCTTTGATAATATTGTATAATAGAAGACATGCTTATTGATTTGTTGACAAAGACATTAGTAAAAAATACACATCATATATTGATAAAGATATTAGAATTAAAAGCCTTTTGACCAATAACAAAGTAAGAATATTAAAGTAAATAAGTAAATATGAAAGTTGAATAAAATACCTTATAGAAGACATTACTTTAAGTAAGTTGCTAGTAGTCAAAGAATTAATTTTTGGTGGTTAAAAGAGGCATCTTATAGATATAGAATGAGGTTCAAGACCAAAAATCATAAACAACATGATAAAGTATAAACTATAAACTATCCAAAGATTAAGTAAGAATAATTAATATTTGACATAGAATATTTTTGTAGTTAATAAGACGCCAAAAGATCCTAGGATCATATGATACTCTTGAGAGAAGTTAGATGCCAAAGGATTCTAAGACAATGTATATTAAAGTCAAAGAGTGGAAGTTATCTTCTAAGGTAGCAACCACCACCTGTAAGTATTTGATATTTGAAGTAAGAGATATCTATTGAGAAAGAAGTAATATGAAGTTATAATACTTACCATCAGCAAGGTTGTACACAAAAAGAGTATGGAGTAAGATATCACTAACTTCTAATACCCGTTACTTATAAATGGTGAATATTATCCTACTAAACAACTTCTATCTTTTGATGAATACATCTATCTAACATTCTATTGAAATTATCTATTAATATCTTATTTATTAAAAGAATATATCTTAAGAATTTTTCTACATTCTTAAGATCCTTTGTCTATTCATCTATCTTATTTCTTAGCCTTCTTATATATCAAGAGCCAATTCTTTGACTAATAGAAATTATTAAGGACCATATACAAGTCAAGGATTCAAGATTAAGAAATGGAGTTACTTCAACATTGGAACAATAACTAGATACAAGGCAAGAAGGTCTTAGTTAGACCATAAGAAGTAAATTTTTGAGACTGAGGATTCCCTCAGCCTCGACTCTTATACATAGTAAGTAATAGAAAACTTCTTGAGAAGTTTTCATGAGGCTTGGAAACAAAGCGAGTCTAAGTTTTTTCTTTGACAACTTCCTAAATCATCTAAAATCTCCTAGAACCTTTTAAAGTCTTCTATAATCTTCTAAAACTTTTTTAGAATCTACTAAAACCTTCTAGAACCTTTTAGGCCTTCTAAAACCTCTTAAAATCTTCTCAAATTTTCTTCTATTATATGTCTATGACATCACCTCCTCCTCTAACTTTGAGGTCTTTTAAAAGTAAATATTATTATAAGTTAGTATTTACACAAGAAATTTAAGATTAATTACATGATGTTTGCTATATATTCCAATTATTTTTTATAAGGCAAATCATTCATAGATCCATGTAGCCATTGATAGTACTCCAAGCTTTCTATTTGTAACCAAGCCAAAACTTTGGTAGCTTTATTATGGAATTATCCTCCAAATACTCCTTCTCAATGTCCTTCATAAATAGGTTCTACCTCAAACACAATTATTAGTGACCTATTACTTGATATCCTTAGACGTCTTTGTAGTTCAATGAGCTCTTCATCTCAAGGTTGTCTCGATGATGTATTTAATTGAGATGGTATGACCAATAAGATGTCTATCTCTTGACTACCCATATTACATAAAGTAGATAAGACCAAAAGAATATAAATAGGCTATGATTGTAAATTTGAACTACTAACTTATATTCTTTTAAATATTTGAAAAAATTACTTCTTCAAAGACTGCCTCTTCTTCTTCTTTATGAGGCCAAGAACTAAGTTTCTTCATAGTGAAGCTATCTTATAAAGCTATTGTTCTTCATTTTGTTGCTTTTGATCCACATGGATGTCATTGATGGAACTTTTGAACCTTCATTTGTACATTTATAAGGTTTCCAATTAGTTTCCACGTATGATTGTTGATATTGTATCCGTGCCAATGGACCAAATATTCAAGTCTACCATATCTTATCCTTGAATTTAATACCTCTTCTATCTTAAATTCAATATGATCATTGATTTCAATCATAGGAGGCAGTGGTTGTGTTTGACTTGGTATGTTCGATTCTTTATACCTTTTCAAAAGTAAAATATGAAAGATTGAATGAACTTTTATGGATGAAAGTAACTCTAAGCAATAAGTTATATTATTGATTTGTTTCTAAATCATAAATGGTCTCAACCTTCAGTAATCCAACTTATCACATAGCTTGTTGGTTTTTATATTATGCCAAAGGAACCACATTTTATCACTAAATTAGAATAGAGGATGTTTTTTTCTCAATTCATGTGCTAGTAGCTTGTTACGTTATTGAGTCCTTTTTCAGGTGAGTCTTCATGGTTGCTTAAAGTTTAGCCATCTTTGTAGTAAACTCCTCTGTTGCTGGATTTGATGACTTTGAAGGTTCTATCATATTCAACTTCGGATGATAACCATAGTTTGAATAGAATGGCATTTTTTACATATATGCATGGATTGTATTATTATATGCAAACTCCACCAATGACAAGTAGAAAGTCCAATTGTCTTATTGATAGTTGATGGTGTATCTCAAATATTGCTTAAGAATTTTATTGAATTATTTCGTTTGGCCATCAATTTCAGGGTAGAAGTTAGAAGAAAGGTTGATGTCAACTTTAAAAATCATAAAGAGTACCTTCCAAAACCTTGATACAAATTGTAACCTACGATCTGATACAATATTATCTGATAACCTATAGTAATAATAGATATTATCAATAAAGAGTCTTGCCATCTCTTTATTAATAATTGACTTCTTGCAATGTATAAAATGTGCCATCTTCGTCAATTGATCAATAACTATAAAGATTGTATCAAATGAGCTTGATGGTAGAAGATCTATAATGAAATCTATAGAGATAGATGGCCATGGTTGTCTTGAAATAGGAAAGAGTTGAAGAAGTCCATATGACTGATGTCAAGGGTTCTTTGATCTTGAATAAGCATCACATGACAGTACAAATTCATTAATGTCCTTCTACATTTTAAGCCACTAAAAGTTTTTATATATAAGTTTCAAGGTCTTATTGAATCCAAAATGTCTATTTGCAAGAAAGTCATGGCATGTTTGAAGAATACGTAAGTGAGTTGGCCTTTCAAGAATGAATAAACATTCTTCAAAGAATAAGAAGTTGAATTTACACTTGAATTTAAAAGAATCTTTAAGTAGATTGTTGCAAAGAAGCTTGATATTAAGAACAAGAGGGTTTATATTTGAGGCTTTACAAACCTAACGAAGAAATGATAAATCCATAGGTATTGATACATTGGTTGCTCAAAGATGAAATTATTCAAGCTTTAATAAGGTTTTCCATTACTGATTATATGCTGCCTTGCCTATTATTGATTCAAAGTAAGAACATCTTGATAATACATTTGATAATCCTTGTTGGCACTCGGATCAATATATAATACAAAAGTCAAATTGTCATAAAGATATACTTCAATGTGCTTGGCAATGGTTCAAGACTTAGACCGACATAAAGTATTCAAGATTCTTATGATTTATATATATAATCACGTGATGAAAGGTACCTTCAAGAAAGTGGCACCATTCTTAGAAAGAATCCATGATAGCAAGCAATTCTTTATTATGGATTTTATAATTGATTTCTATTATTGAGAATTTTTTAGAATAGAATGCAATTGGATTTAATTTGTTATCTTCTCCATATTACGATAAGACTACTTTCAATGCAAAGTTTGAAGCATCGATCTCTATAAAATAGAACTTGTTGAAATTTGGACGTATCAAAATTGAAGATGTTGTGAAAGCATCTTTTAAGCTTTGAAAAGCTTCTTTTATTTTGAGGCCCTATTCTAGCTTGCCCTTGCATATCAACCGCGTAAGTGGAGTAGCAATCTTAAAATAATTCCTAACAAAAATCTTGTAGAAGTTTACAAATTCAAAAAAGCATTAGACATCACGTATAGTTTTTGGCTTTGTCTAATTGATGATTGTATCTTCTTTGAATCCATAAAAAGGCTTATCTTAGAAATAATATATCTATGAAATTTAACTTGAGATGCATGAAATACATCTTTTTCTAACTTTGTATATAATCCAACATTTCATAGCTTTTCCAACATAAGGTAGATATATTTTTTGTGGTCTTTTAGATTCTTAGAAAAGATTAGAATATCATCTAAATAGATTACAACAAAGTTGTTGAGATGCTCATAAAATATGTCATTTATTAAGTGTTGAAATAGGGTTGGTGTATTGATAAGTCCAAAAGGCATGACATTGTATTCAAAATATCCATATTTGATACAAAATGTTATCTTTTATTCATCTCCCTGCTTAATGCATACCAAGTTGTATGCACCTTATAGATCAATCTTTATAAAGATATTTGCTTGAATAAATTGATCAAAAAGTCTACATATCAATAATAATGGATATCGATTCTTTACCATAATTTTATTAAGATCGCAATAATCAACACACATCTATAAAGTTCCATCTTTCAACTTCACAAATAGTATTAGAGCACCAACTGGAAATTTGGAATGTCAAATAAAATTCTTAGCCAGAATTTCTTCAATGTACTTCTTTAAAGTTGCAAACTCATTCTGGAATAAATTGTAGATAGATCCAAATAATGGTTGAGCACCTTCTTGTAGGTCAATCGCACAATTGTAAAGGTGATGCTTTGGCAAGATGTCTACATTTTTCTTTTCAAATATATATGCATAATTCTTATACGCCTTTGGAATTATTATTATAGCAACCACACGCTTTGATTATAGATTTGTATAGACAACATAGTACCCTGTTTGGCCACCCTCATAAATACTCTAGCTCTAATAAATAAATATTGTTTAAGTTTTGGCTTATTGAATGTTAGAATCTTTTTCATAGATTTGAAGGTTCTATGATCTATTAGAAGAAATTCTAAATTTTAGAATATCCAATCTATTTGTAGATTATATTTTTCAAGCCATGAAAGTTCTAAAATGATTGGACTTGATAGTAAACTAATAACATTAAATACTATTTGAATTCTACAGTTGTCAAAAGTTATTTCTAATGGGATTATTTCATGAGTAACATCCCCAAAGGATAAAGGTCTACTACCTATTATTCTTACATGTACGGTTTTGGATTTTTTGACCATACAATTTTTGTTTGATCTAAAAAATTCTTTGTCAATAAAACATGCAGAGGTTCCTGATTCAAGTAATACATGACACTCTAGTTTTATGATTCTTAACTGTATAAATATAATAAAACAACAAGAAAGGCTAGCAAAGAATTCATGATCTTTTTTGGTTTGTGATAGTAAAGAATCTAGCCACAAGGTCTCTACTGTGACTAGACGCCCTTATTTTTTTGCAAAGCTTTTGATGATTTGATTTAATTAGATCATAACTTATATTAGAGTCCAATTCTAATTAATGTGGAAATATAAATCATCTATAAGATAGGAAAACCAAAATGAAATAATAATCAAGATTAATCCAACAATACAACAAGTTAGTTATACTTTTTTATGATTCAATTTTTAGCATTTGTAATTCATTTAGTTAAGTGCCTTCCAAGACTTATTCTATAAAACTTAAACTCTGAAAATTATGAATTAGAATAAAATAAAATAAAAACAATGAATACCATGCTAGAGTGCTAGTCTAGGGCTTTCTAAGGTAGTATTAATCATGTAAATCAGAGTTCTATACATGAAGTTATCCATGGATGAAGTTTTTATGACAAAACTTCATCTAGAATTAGAAATTCAATAATAAACAGCCTTAAATATTTAAGTTCAGCACTAACATGATGTTAAGACTTTTTAAAAGATAAAAGATGAAAGTTGGAAGATTAAAAATTAAAATAAAATAAAAATTAAATTAAAATTTAAGTTAAAATTAATAATTAAAAGTTAAGTGAAAGTTTAAAAATAACAAAAGTAAAAGTTGAAGGTTAAAATTAAAGTTTAAAGTTGAAGATTAAAAGTAAAAGTTGAAGGTTAAAAGTAAAATTTAAAAGGTTAAAGTTAAAAAAAATAGGAAAAAATTAAAAGATCAGATTAATTTTTATTTTTATTTTTTTTACCCTTTTTTCATTTTATCCTTAAGGATAAGAATGGATGGAAAGATAAGAATTTAAGATTAATTTCCAAGTGAGATAAAAGTTCTTTAAAATTATTCAAAAATCCAAATCTGAGTTCTAAATCATAAGAATCAATTAATTTGCTAATTTAGTTGTAAATTTCAACTACAATTCTAATTCTAATTAACCTACTTGGAAATCAGCAAGGGTTCTTGCCATCAAAGCCTTCATAATCACCATTCTTCAATTTAAACTCTCTCAAGCATGAACTTTTGGCAAATCCAAAACCTAATTGCAAATTGGCCTTGAATTTGTGATTTTTTCCAATTTTTCTTTTTTTTCAACTTCAAATAGTGATTAAAATCACTATGAGAGGAAACTCCACCAAAAATTTAGCTTGTCTCCATCTTTTTAAGATCACCATTAATATAACAATTAGACTTTATATTTTTAATCTAACTTAATTAAAAAATAAAATTTAAGCTTTAAAATCTTCAAAATTAATTAAGAAGATAGAGCAATTAGGTTTAAGGGACTTTCTAACCATAGTCAAATTAGAAATTAGCTTTTGGATTGAAAGTTAAGATTGTGGATTAATTTAGGTTATAATTCTTAAGAATTAGAAGAGAAATTCTACTAAAATTATAATTTTATTACTAAAAAAAGATTTAAAGTAATTTAAGAAAAAAAATCATAAAACTTCTAAATTTACTATTTTTTTCTTTTGAGTTTTAAAATAGTCAATCAATCTATTAATTAAAAGTATCCATCTAATTAATAACCTAAAGATATGATCAAAGTCATAATTAATTAAAAAACCAATTTGGACCTATTAATTAGTTATATTAGTATTAAAATTAATAAAAATATGTTAAAAATTACAAAAATAATTGTAACTAACCATTGAAGCTTTTAATTATGTTCACACATGGTGACCATCTGGGATGACTGAAAGAGTAGAACTATTACTAAGAGAACTAGTTATCTTATCTATTGGGCCATTTGATCTTAGAAGGTTAGTATAAGGTTATATTTGAGAAAAAAAAAATAGACTTATCTATCCAAATCGGAGTTGATTTGGACCTATGGATAAAAATGTAGAAAAATCCATTCTCCCTAGTTGGAACCAGTTTGAATCTATAGCCAAAATAAATTACAAACTTTCTTTCTTTCTTCATTGGAGTGAATTTGGACTAAAAAAAGATAGAATTTTAAGAAGATTAAAATTTGATAAGTTAGAATGTTAATGTTAGCTTATCTTAGTATAAATCTAAGTAAAATTTTCTAATTGATTATGTAAATAGATCTAAACATCTCCACTTAGAGATATCCTATCATATTCATCCTGTAGTTTTTATTTTTTTTATTTTTTATTTTTTTTACTAGCTTACAACAAAATAGTACCAATCTTTAAAGTCACAAGATTTGTATCCTGAGTATCCATCCATAATTGTATAAAGTTCATGGCTAGCTACTTCTTCTAAAATGGTGTTTACAAAAGGTAAAAAAAAATGATCATTTTGGGTGCATTGGTTTAATTTTATATAATCTATGCAGACTCAAAGCTTGCCATATTTTTTCTTTACCAATACCATAGGAAAATCCCAATCAATTATTTCTACTAGTTTGATGAAATCACCTTGCAATAACTTTTTCAATTTGACCTTGACTATTAGTTGTAAAGTAGGATTTGATGTTCCTTTTGCTTCACTGGGTATCACGAATTTAGAATACTGACTTGAAATCTAAACAAGAAGCTCAAGAAGAATTGGTAAGAATTAGATTAATCAGATGAATACAAGAACAATACTAGAGAGGTGAGTTAGAGCTCCAAGAGGTGTATTGTCGAGACTGAGGATCCTCTCTGTCTCGGTTCCTATATATATTACAAGCTAGGAAGCTTCTAAAGCAGCTTCTACAAATTAAGAAGCTTGTCAATCACCTTCAACAAGCTAGAAAGCTTTTCAAGCAGCTTCTATGAGTTTGAAAACTTCTCAAGTAGCTTCTACAAACTACAAAGCTTCTCTTGAACCTTCTAAAATCTTCTACAACTTCCTAGTGTATGTCCTTGACATCACCTCCTCCTTTAGCTTCCAGGTCTCCAAGAAGCACTCCTATTGTGAATCAGTAACAACGTAAGAAGTTAAAAATTTGTCACATAGTGTCTGAAATATACTCCATTTGTTGTTTGTACGGTAAGTAGTTTATTGGTCTTTGTAACCAATGATAGTACCCTATGCCTTCAATTTCGGACCAGGCATAAACTTTCGTGTCTTCATTGTGAAAATGCCCTGCAAACTTTCCTTCAGGAAGATCACTATAGGTAGATTCTACCTCAAACACAATCACTATTGACTTTTTACTAGGTATCTTCCATCATCTTTGTGATATAGGCAGTTCTTCATATTGGAATTATCTTCGCGAGATATTTAGTTGAGAGGATATGATTAGTATAATATCTATCTTTTGGTTATCCACATCAAACCAAAAAAATAAGCACTAAATATGGAAGAATGAGCTCAGGTTACAGATTTATAGTTTTTAACTATGTCTTTTAGAGGTTCCTTCTTCCCCTTCTTTGTAAGGCCGAGGATTAAGAGGCTTCAAAGAGAAGGGACTTCACTAAAAAACTTTCATCGAAAGGACATAGGTTTCTGAGGATACTGTCGATGAAACTCTTGTACCTTTTGCGATGCATTGATAAGATTTTCCGTTGGTTTCCATGTGCGCTTATTGATATTATAGCCACTCCAATGTACTAGGTACTCGAATTTCCTCCACTTACGCCACAAATCTAATACCTTTTTCATCTCATATTCCTCGTGGTTCTCAATTTCAATAGTAGGTGGTGGACATTGTACTCTTCTAGGAAAAGATAACTCTCGATTAGGCTCAAACAAAGAAACATCAAAGACTAAGTATACCTTCGTAGCAGTCGGTAATCCTAGACGATACGCCACTGGATTGATTTGCTTCTGGATGACAAATGGTCCCAATCTCCAGTAGTCCAACTTATCACATGGCCGCTTGATTTTGATATTCTGTCAAAGTAGCCATATTTTATCTCCAATTTTAAAAATAGGTGCCTGATTTCAAAATTTGTCTGTGGATGCCTTGTAAGCTTCTTGGACAGTTTTTAATTACAGCTTCAACATAATTTGAAGCTTCGATAGTTGTTTCACAAATCCTTCAGCTCTTGGATTGTTATTGGTTGACAGACTTAAAAAATCAAGCTTCGGATGATACCCATAGTTGAAAAAGAATGGTGTTTGTCGAGTCAACATATGAAGGGTGTTGTTATATGCAAACTCGGCTAATGATAGATATGCAGTCCAATCATCTTGTTGATAATTGATGTCGTATCATAAATACCATTCCAAAGTTTGATTCATTTGTTGTGTTTGGCTGTCAATTTTAAGATAGAAAGCTAATGAAAGCTTGATATCCACCTTCAATATCTCAAAGAGAGATCTCCAGAACTTTGATACAAATTGGGTTCCTTGATCCGACATGATATCATCTGGTAAACCATAATATCAATACACACTATTAAGAAAGAGCCTTGATGTGTCTTTGCTTGACGATGTTTTCTTGCAAGGGACAAAGTGTACCATCTTTGTAAGCAGATCTAATACAACAAAGATGCTATCAAATGAATTCGATGGCGATAGGTCCGTAATGAAGTCCATAAAAATTGAAGACCATGGCTGAGGTGGAATAGGCAATGGTTGAAGAAGACCATAAGAATGGTGTTGAGGGTTCTTGGATCTTGAACAAATGTCTCAAGTTAAGATAAAATCTTTGACATCTTTCTATATTTGAGGCCACAAAAAATCTCAAAAAATAAGTTCTAAGGTCTTATTGAATCCAAAATATCTCGCAACTAAAAAGTCATGTCGAGATTGAAGAACTCAGGGTCGTGCTAGATCCTTTAGAATATACAACCGCTCTTCAAAGTATAAAAGATCTCCTTCCACCTTGAACTTGTCATTATTGATACGTTACATAATATTAAGGACTATAGAATCTCTAATAGTCGCAGTACGTACCTAGTTGAGGAAGTCAGCATCAATTGGAACTATGGTACAACAAAGTCTGACTTGATTCGTCTTCAACAATATTGTATACTGTTGATCAAACGTTGCTTCCGCAACCTTTGGTGCTAGATATAATCTCCTTGATAATACATTGGATAATCTTTGTTGCTTCCTACACCGATAAGTAATAAAAAAGTCAAACCAAGATAGTAACATATTCCATCGAGCTTGATGTCGATTCAAAATCCAAGCCAACATGAAGTACTCCAAATTCTTGTGATCCATATATATGGTCATCGGATGTGCAGCTCCTTCAAGAAAGTGATGCCACTTTTGGAAAGAATCTATTATCACAAGAAGTTCTTTATTGTGGATCTCATAGTTGATCTCTGTAGCAAAAAACTTCCAAGAGTAGAATGCAACCGAATGAAGCTTCTTATCTATGCCTATCTGCAAAAGTAAAGCTTCCATAGTAAAATCTGAAGCATCGGTTTCCAAATAGAAGGCCTTTACAAAGTTCAGATGTACCAAGATTGGAGCTATAGTAAATGCCATCTTAAGATCTTGAAATGCTTTTTCTACTAGAAGTTCCCATTCGAGCTTATCTTTATATGTCAATCGAGTGAGTGGAGCAACAACTTGAGAATAATTCTTGATGAAGATATGATAGAAGTTAGCAAAGCCAAGAAAACATTATACATCTCTAATTGTCTTTAGAACTTCCTATGATACGATTGCTTCTACCTGCTTAAGGTCCATCTTGAAGCCTTCCGTAGTTGCAATGAATCCCAAAAATTCCATCTTAGTTTGGTTAAATAAGCACTTCTCCAATTTGGCATAAAGTCCTTACTTGTAGAATTTTTCAAGGATCAGACAAACTTGTTTCTCATGCTCTTTTATGTTCTTAGAAAATATCAAAATATTATCTAGATAGATGACAACAAAATCGTCAAGGTGCTCCCAAAAGATGGCATTCATCATGTGTTGAAAGACTATCAGAGCATTGATAAGATTGAAAGGCATGACATTATATTCAAAATGGCCATAGCTTATACGAAAAGCTATCTTCTATTCGTCTCTTTCCTTGATTCGCACGAGGTTGTAAGCTCTCCTTAAATAAATCTTTATAAAGATCCTTGTACATCCAAGTTTCTTTAGAATACCTAATATTAAGGATAATGGATAATGATTCTTTTGTGTCATCTTATTGAGACCTCGATAATCCAGTCACATCTGCAGCGAGCCATCTTTCTTCTTCACAAATAAGATTGGTGCCCCAATTGGTGACTTTGAATGATAAATGAAGTTTTTGGCTAGATTTTTGTCAATGTACTTCTGCAACTCCACTAACTCCATCTACGACAAATTGTAGATTGGGCCAAAAGATGGTTGTGCTTCTTCTTACAAGTCTATGGCACAATTGTATGGTTGATGCTCCGGTAGCATGTCGGCATTCTTCTTTTGAAATACGTCTTCAAAATCCTTATATTGCTCTGATATATTTACTGTCGAAATCTTCTCTTCGCTACTTAGAGTCGCATAAATGATAAACAATGTGCCTCCCTTAGACGATGTTACAAACACTCTTACTCCAATAAATAAAGATTTTTTGATTCGGGATCTTTTAACAAACTTAATCTCTGAATGTTCTATAGAAAATGTCATCCTTCATAACCTCTAATCTATGAAAGGATTATGCATTTCTAACCAAAAAAAACCAAGAATAACACGGTTTGATGGAGTTCTAATAATATTAAAAATAATATAACTACAATGGTCATTTAATGTCACTATTGTTCTCATTGCGTTCAAGCTTCAGTATACCAAAGGAATTGAACTAATAGAAGTAGATTCAAACACAGAAAAAGACTGGTTATATGAATTAGGTTTGTTAGTGTCACAATTGACTATACTCTAGCTATCTAAAATCAAGTATCAAACTATAAAACACCAAGGCTTACTACTTCCATCTTAATTCAATATATAATCCATTCTACGATTATCAATTCAACAATACTTCCATATTCTTATCAGTTCATCTCCCGCTTATTCTCTTTGCAGTTAATATATATTCAATTATTGATCTCCAACTTATTTATTATATTCAGTTTTTCAATTCATTATAAAGAATTCAATATCTTTACTTAATACAATAGAATTCAATAATCTCAATCTTCAAGATCACAGATTTTTTCCAAAACAGTCAGTCCAAAGTCATATTCTACAATATTCTAATCACAGTTTCAACAGTACTTCTTTCAATCATAATTCTTTAAAAGAAAATAATAATAGCAAAGAAAACAAAGAGGTAGCACTAAGCTTACTTTGGCTTACGACTCTCACAGTCTAGCTCTCGGCTTATGACTCACAATCTGGCTCTTGGCTTATGACTCACAGTCTGGCTCTCAACTTATGACTCTCATAGTCTGGCTCTCGACTTATGACTCTCACAATCTCGCTCTCAGCTTATGACTCTCACAGTCTGACCTTGATCTCTCTTTCCTCAACCTCTTTATCTTACCAAAAGATGATCCATCTGCAAATGGATTCCAAAGATTATGACCCTTTGAATTCTTAACCATTTATTCTACTAACAACCTATTATTACCAACTAAACTACCTAACCATAAGTCTAATTTTCAAGGTTGTCAATAACCAAGTAATAACTTATCACAAATTTTATTTATCTATTCTATATAGCCCCACTTCTAATTGTGCAGTGTCCTCGCAAACATTATTTAGCCTCAACTTATAAAGATGTAGCAGCGTATATCTCCAAAGGTGTTGTCGCTGAAACTGGCATATTGGCCTACTTCTCTAATGTAGCTAGTTTAGTCTGCAACATCGCAATCTCTACTTGTAGCTATTCTTGCCATTCCTTCCAATCGGTCTCCATCCTTGCTTTCTCAGACACCATTTTTTCCATCTTCTCTTTTTTTGCCATCTTCTTTTCCTTAATCACAAAAAAAAACACAATGCTTGTCAAGAGCCCTCCTCCTACTTCTTACTATGGTTCAATCAATTGGGTCGACTCTCCCTTTTGTAATAGAAAATTTGGCCCGGGTTTATGTATAATGAAGTTTAAGCCAATTGTCATTCATCCGTGTCGTAAATTTAGTACCCACAAAATCTTTCAATTGTATTGAACCATTTGGAGATCCATCAATAACTGGATATAGCCCATGTCATCGAACTTGAAATTTTTTTGAAAAATTTTTAAATCGACTATCATAAAGAAGTAACAAATTATTTGGCATAAAAGCCTTTGGTCTAAACTTACTATCATAATAAGTCTTCCTTCATTTTTGTGTAGTTTCCATGATCATTAATGCATTGACTCTAGTTTCATCCAATTTTTCTAATTCTTCTAAATGGTGTCGTAATGAATCCAGATCTCCTAATCTATTATCTATAGCAATTCATAAACTTTGGACTTCCAATTCAATAAGTAATATTGCTTCTTGGCCATAAATTAATTTAAAAATGGTAGTATTGGTAGTAACTTTATACGCAGTATGGTATGCCTATAAAGCTGCGAACAACTTAGTGTCCCAATCCATTCCGACTTCTAAAATTATTTTTTTTAAGATTTTACATAAAATACCATTAGTCTTTTCTATTTGTCTATTAGTTCTAGAGTGATACGGTGTAGTCTTATGATATTTTATCTTATATTTAGCTGTAAGTACTTTGATTATACTATTTATAAAATGAGTTCTTCAATCATTAACCAATTCTCATGGACAACCGAATCATGTAATAATATTTTCATACAAAAAAGTTGCTACAGTGCTTGCACTATCGATTTTCATAGCTACGGCTTCAACCCATTTTGTTACGTAATTTGTTACTACTAGTATATATCGTTTTTGTCCATTTCTCAAGGCTGATGCAATTGGTCCCACAAAATCAATTCCCCATTTTTCAAAAGGTGCTTGAGCCAGAATTTGTACCAATGGTATTGCTGAAGTTCTAGTAGATTGACCCATTCTCTGACATGGGTCACAATGATAAGCAAATTGGTGGGCATCTGCAAACATTATTGGCCACCAATAACCAGCCTGTAAAGCTTTATGAGCCATGTTATCTCCCACAAAATATCCACCACAATTGTCCAAGTGGCATCCTTCCAATATAGTACTTACTTTTGTCTGATAAATACAGTGTCGCAAAACTCCATCCTTGCTTTTTATACCGTCGTAAATCTGAATAATTTGAGAAGCCTCCCTTGTATCTAAATGAATTGGTTGACATCGTGGAATTGTAGGTATCTCTAGAATAATATTTTGTTCAATTCTAAAAACTTTCATAAAATACGATACATTAGAATTTTTCAACTCTAGTTCCATAATACCAACATGATTAACATCCTGTCTATTCATCCAATATGCAATCATATGATTAGATTCGTCAATAATATATGGAAGAACTAAGTACTCTCCTAGTCCCCTGCACTAGTAGTTCATTCTAGTGTATTCAACAACTTGCCTTGTATTAGCATAAATGAGTCAGGTGCACCAATTTTTTCTTCTATAGACTCATCTTCACAATCCAACGTGAATTTTGAATTGGAAACTTGAGTTTTTCCATGATATTAGATAGAATATATTTCAAGCACAATTTTATCATTACCTTTCCTAATTGTCAATGTACCATGGCCCCAGTCATTTCGAGCTTTAGCTTGATACAACCACAATCACCCCAATAAAATTGGATATGAAAGTATAGAGCTTTGCAATCAAAAAATAATATAATCAATTTTGTAAGTAATCTCCGCAATTACTATATCAATTCTTCATAAAATATGCATAGATTTAACTCAGTTGGAGTCAACCATTCTCAAAACTATTGTAGTAGGCAATAAGTGATCCAAATCCAACTCTTCCATTGTAGCGGCATTCATAAGATTTATACTAGATCCTCCATCTACTTGTACTCCCGATAATAACACTTCATCAATTGAGACATCAATCATTGGTGCACATGGATCAAGATTCAAACTTACTTCTTGGATTTCTTTATTTTGAGATCTGCGACGAATTAATGAGAAATTCAAGATATTTTGGCACTCAGGTGCTACCGCCAATAGTTGCTTCATAGAGATCATGAGTTGTATGGTACCCAAATCTTTTAGAATATCATATGGTTTTGTATTAGTAATAATTTTTAATGTCCGTTTCTTCTTTTTAGTCCTAGATATCGACGCAAGTAAATTGGTTTTCACTATATTAGAAATTGGTAAAGCTACTGGAACTAAATTTGACAAAGCTTATAAATTGGTTCTTTCAATAGATAAGATTGTTCTTCCAATTGGGCTAATATTGATTCCTTGGAATTCACGCCTCTGAGAGGATCTTTCAATGAAAAGGTATAGAAAATAAAATAGCTTGAAACAAAATTGAAGCCTCCATAATTGGTACCTCATTAGGGTGCACAACTAATTCAGGTCTTATGGACCCATGTTAGGACCTGGATTGGATGTCTCCGTAATTGGATCTAATTTGTCCTTTGCTTCAGGATCACCTAAATGTTGAATTGGTCCTTTTTCCTTTTGCTGACTTCTTGTAAGGACAGCTTGGACTACTTCTACTCGATGAACTGGTGAATCTTGAGGACCTTGATTTATCTCTTCCATTGTTCCTTGGCTTTCGATCTACTGATGTTGATTATTGAAATTAAATGGAACATTACATTGTTGATAAGTATATCCAAACTACTTACAATTCACACTTATTGGCACATAATCGTCATTGGCTCTAGGATTGAGACATTCACTAGCATAATGATCAATCTGTCTACAACAGAAATAATAAAGTAGTCTTCTTGCACCTCCATCTGGCATATTGGGTGTCTCCACCAATATATACCTATTAGGCTTATTCCATGTAGGGTTAGAAAAGATTCTGGTTGTCCCATTGATATAGAGGGTACTTGATTTGATGATGCCGGTGGAGTATATTACTCATACCTCTGCTGTTCCTTCCCATAGTTCTGAGGATTTGATGGAGACCCCTGATTAAAATTGGAACTTTAAAAGTTATTGAATGTTTGATTTTATCGATTAGATCAATTTCCATTCTATCCATATGTATTTTCTATTTGAACTTGATTGACTTTCCATTGAGTTGGTGGGATCATGATCTGATTACTGAATTGTTGTTGCCTTTGTAAATGCCAGTAGTTTATGGTAGGGTGCTTTCCTCCACAAAATGTACATTGAACACTTGTTTGTCTAGGTGATGGATATTCCGTATCAAAATGATCTTGTCCCTTATAATTATTATACCATACATTAGGTCTTGTATTAGAAAGCTTATGTCATTTTTCCTTGTCTTTAGCCAAATTCATGGCCAATTCTTCCATCTTCTTTGTTAGATTTAATAACAAGGCTTCATTTGAATCTTTAACAGTTGCATTTGTAAACAACTCCAGTTATTGATAGGTTGGTGATATAAAATAAGGTGTCATTGTTATTAATGCTATTGCTTGGAGTAGTATAGTATTAATTGATTTTTGTAACATAACATTCTTCATATTGGATGTAGCAATTTGTGGATAATTATCCATCGACACATTTTTCAATTATATTTGTTGGCTTTTTAAATTTGGAATCATCATAGACTGTATTATTAACAATTAGTCATAATGACATTCTTCCCAAACCTTTGCTTATATCAACAATTCCTCTACCGTAGCTGATCGAGTCTCTTTTACAAACATTTTTAATTGTGGTGGATGCAAATCATTGATTAATATCAACAATATAAACGCCTCTGGTATTTGATTATTTGACCATTTACGAAGTATATCCATGACTCGGCCATAATAAGACTACAGTGATTCTTCCGCAAACATCATGCTATTCATAAAACTTTCTCAAAGCCGATCTTCAAATCCAATTGGTCTAAAATGGATTAAAAAGGCATTCCTCAAGGCCTCTCAATTGAGAAATCTATCCATTGGTTGTCGATTATACCATTCAAAAGCTATATCCTTTAAAGTTAGTAGCAACCATCTTAACCAAATGTCTTCAGTTCTACTATTATTAGTCATATAGGCTGTCAAAAATTGAGATATATGATGATCGAGATCAGAGCCCTACCAACCACTAAAAGTAGGTAATGGTGCCACACTTGTAGTTCGATCTCCTACTACTCCTATTTGTACTGCAATTGGTACTTTTGGCACTTCTATAGCCATTGGTGTTATCATTGGTCTCTTTGCTATTTGAATTTGAATTTTTCTTCCTTTGGTTTTACTTGGACCTACAATTCCTTTTTGTCGTTCTTGTAGGAGATTTCTTATGCGTAATTGCTCCTATCTTTCTTTCACTTGTCAATTAATTCTTTGATAATCCTCTCCTTCATGATTATCATTCATAATCTTTCATTCTTTGCATTCAATCAATTTCTAACATTTCGTATTGTTATCATTTCCTCGGCAACGGTGCCAAAATGTTTTTCTTGTTGTGTTCAAGCTTCAGTATACTAAAGTAATTGAACTAATAGAGGTAGGTTTGAACATAGAGAAAGACTAGTTATATGAATTAGATTTGTTAGTGTCACAATTGACTTTACTTTAGCTATCTAAAATCAAGTATCAAACTACAAAACACCAAGGCTTATCACTTCCATCTTAATTCAACACATAATACATTCTACGACTATTAATTCAACAATACTTCTATATTCTTATGAGTTCATCTCCTACTTACTCTCTTTGCGATTAATATATATTCAATTACTGATCTCCAACTTACTTATTATATTCAATTTCTCAATTCATCACAAAGAATTCAATATCTTCACTTAATACAACATAATTCAATAATCTCAATTCTCAAGGTCATAGATTTTCTCCAAAACGGTCAGTCCAAAGTCATATTCTATAATATTCTAATCATAGTTTCAACAATACTTCTCTCAATCACAATTCTTCATGAGAAAATAATAAAAGCAAAGAAAACAAAGAGGTAGCACTAAGCTTACTCCAGCTTACGACTCTGACAGCTTGGCTCTTGACTTACGACTCTCACAGTCTGGCCTTGATCTCTCTTTTCTAAACCTCTTTATCCTACAAAAAGATGATCCATTGGCCAGCAAATTCCAAAGGTTATGTCCCTTTGAATTCTTAACTATTTATTCTCCTAACAACTTATTGTTACCAACTAAACTACCTAACCATAAGTCTAATTCTCAAGGTTGTCAATAACCAACCAGTAACTTATCACAAAATTTATTTACCTATTTTACAGTCACTTCTATAGGTTTTGATTTATGGATGATACTACTAGATAATAAAGGTAATCCATCTATTACTTCTATGTGAATGGATCTAAATTTTTGTACTAGAGGAATCTCATGACGCTTAGTAAATTCTTTGTCTAAAAAGCAAGCAGATGCTCTTGAATCTAATACGGCTAAGGTTTTTAGGTTTTGAGGGCCAAAAGATAGAAGAATAGTAAAGTAATGGGTAGGCTGAGCAAAAAGAGAAGAACCTGATTGTTGTTGTGGTATTGAATTGTCCAGCTGTACAGTCTCTATTGTAGCTGGGCATCTTTCTTTTCTTGAATAAATACGTCTTTGTTCTTGACAATGCATTGATTTTGCTTCTTGTAACAGTTTCTAGCTCTGTGGCCTTCTTCACTGCAATATAAGCATAGTCCTTCTTCCATACATTGCTTTTTTTCTTCTAGAGTTAATGATTTGACACGTACCATATCAATTTGCATGTCTTCTACCTCTAAATGTGAATTCAGGATGCTTGCCGATATAGTTGGAGCGTGGTGAGCCGTATATTTTCTTGAGCGTTGATCTTGGCGACGTTGGAATAAGCAATTATTGTACTTCACAACTTGGCTAATGGATTTGAAAAGAAATAATAACAAATCTTTAACGTCGTCCTTCAAGTCTCGATAAATTTGACTCATCAATGCTTCCTCATCTCAATTAATATCACATGCTAATTATTTGAAATCTGATGCATAGACTGACGTGGAGCATGTCCTTTGTCATAGTGATCGGATCTTTGTTGTAGCCCATTGCGTCTTATCATATTCACCAAATGCTTCCACAAATGCCTCCAAAAAAGTTTTGAAGTTGTTCAAAATTGACAAATTTTTTTCAAACAAAGGAGCAAACCATGATAGAACTTGTCCCATGAGCAAAGTTCCAACTAGTCCAACACGTGACTCCTCCGTCACATAGCATTCGGGTTGTAAAGCTGCTATCAATATAATTTGATGACAAAACCTCAAAACTTGGAATGCGTACCATTGAACTTCTCTGGAAGGCTAATTTGAGATTCTTTTCATTGTAAGACCAATGGTTCTTGTTGAATTAAAGACAAAGCTACTTCTCTTGGTGCTGAAGCTTGAGGTTGGTGAATCCTTGATTGTACCATCCCGAATGCTCCATCATTATGAAGTCTTACAATGATTCCTTCAATCTCTACAATTCTCTATGATAACATAGCAAGAGCATTCATAATGGCATCCAACTTGGACTCTTAACTTTTAGTCATACTAATATCTTAACCTCCGGCCATTCTAAGAGAAGAAAAGAAATGTCTCTACAAGAAGGAAATATTGATTTAGAGGAGGGTACTCCACAAACTCTAAAACACCTTAAAACCTTCAAGAAGAGAGATAATCTACTTTCTTCAAGAAAGATAAGACTCCAATATTATAATAGAAAAAATATCAATTTAGAGGAAAGTAATCGGCAACCTCTAATATACGAGCACCTTTAAGCAGAGAGATAATCTACATTCTAACAAGAGAGAATTAGCTCTGATATGAAAGATGAGTGTAGTCTCGACAAACTATCACGAATTAGAATATTGACTGGAAATCTAAACAAGAAGCTCAAGAAGAATTGGCAATAACTAGATTAATCAAATGAGTACAAGAACAATACTAGAGAGGTGAGTTAGAGCTCCAAGAGGTGTGTTGTCAAGACTAAGGATCCCCTTAGTCTCGGTTCTTATATATACTACAAGCTAGGAAGCTTTTCAAGTAGCTTCCACAAATCAGGAAGCTTCTCAAACAACTTCTACAAATTAGGAAGCTTCTCAAGCATCTTCCACAAGCTAAGAAGCTTCTCAAATAGCTTTCATGAGCTTAAAAACTTCTCAAGTAGCTTCTACAAACTACAAAGCTTCTCTAGAACCTTCTAGAATCTTCTACAACTTCCTAGTGTATATCCTTGATATTGGGATGAAATTATGTAATAGAAAAATTTTATGTAAGGCTACTTCTAGTAGAATTTCCTTAACATCCTTATAAGACCAAGCAAAAATATCTCGATATTACATAATCAGAGACTTATAATGGCTTATCTCTTCATCTATTAATTAAGAACCAATCTTAATAAGTCTTGGTTCTTCATTATTATAATAGATATCTAAAGTTTTCTAATCTATCTCTCAAACATGTGGTTGTTCAGTGAATCCTCTATACCAATCTGTTAAAATTAGTAGATAGATTATTCCTTCACTGCCAATAACTATTTCAGTTGAGGTTTTTTTAAAGTGAAGACGTAGATTCAATTCTTCTTCATCTACTAACATTTTTAGATCATTGACTTGAGTACCATCCATATGTAATTAAAAAATATCTTCATATTGAATGTCATCTACTTATGTGGCTAAATCTAAGTTTTCTTTTTCTTCTTGATAGGTTGCAACCCCTTTTGAAAAGTTTATCAAATATTTTCTAGTAGAACCATGGCAGTATTTTTACTATTGGGTAAATTCTCCATTGGCCTCCGAATCATACAACCATGAGCCTAAACAACTTATAGTAGTCAAGTTTAGATTAGATATCTAGGTTTTTGAATTGAATTCTGAAAGAGTAAATCTAACTTGTTTCTTTAATCCTTCCATCATCGATGGTTGATAATCTTCTTCTAGGGAATCACTGTAGTCTACCTTATGGTGTATTCTATTATGTTGAATAAAAACCTTAGTACGATTGTCAAAAGATCCATATACGATGTGAGGTTTAGCACCTCCCATATTCCACAATTGCATTAGTAGCCTTCAACCATAGACAGCCTAAAACGAGAAGAAATATATTCTTATTTGAATGCATTTGAATCACGCAAAAGATAAGTAAATATTCTTTATTCCCTGTAACTACTTTGTAATCTTGAATTAAGCCCACTGGTTCTTTTGGACTTTGATTTTCCATGTTGATGACAAATAGAGATGGCCCACTGATATTTAAGCCTAGCTTTTCCATAGTTTGTAATAGCATGATATTTAAATCACTACTTCCATCCACCAAGACCTTGGAAAGATTCTTGTCTTCAAATAAGACTTCTATTTCCATTGCTTCCACATCATATGGATTTTTTGATGCCTAAATATTAGTAGCAATCTTAACCTCGGACTTCTTATGCCTCTTAACTGAAATACCTTGCTTAAGTATCTTTTTCAATGTTGAAGAGACTTCTAATAATTGGGCTATGGTGATGTTTGCTTTGATTTTTTTTCAAATTAGTTCGCAAATCATACAGTTTATCTTTCAATTTTCTACTTTGCCTACCTAGTGGACTTTCTACCACATCAAAAATTCTAGTTTCCTCTTGTGATTGCTCGTTTTACTTATTTCGGAAGAAACCTCCTAGTATAAATCCGTATAGGGGGATTCAAATATGGGAAATGACTAGTTGCTTAAGCGTTTACGTTAGGGTCACACAATCAATTACCTCCTAAATGTATCATCTCTATTTCTAATATCTGAATACATAAAGAAACTATAATCTCTTCCTTCACCTTATCGGTCTCTTCCTTACAGTAATTCAGTCATACCAATAACTGCTATTTCCACCAATATATTCACCCTCATAATCTCCATCTGTAATACTGCTCCCTCAGAGCTTTCAACATACAATTACCCTTGTTCCAATCACTGGAATTCTTCACACAGAACTGCCATTTGCATTACAGTGTTTTACACAAATATAGACTCATTCTCTCTACTGAACTACAATCAGATTTCAGCATTCAATCTTTCTTCTTCTCAAATAATACCAATCACATTTCCATTCCATAATTCACTTCACAATATTCAAAAACTCTCAATCCTCTTATTCAAAAAAAATAACAAACGAAAGAAAAGAGGTAGTACCAAGCTAACTCCGGCTCACACTATCACAGTGATGGCCCTTGGCTTATGACTCTCATAGTCTAGCCCTCGGCTTACGACTCTTACAGTCTGGCCCTTGGCTTACGACTCTCACAGTCTGGCCCTCGGCTTACAACTCTCACAGTCTGGCTCTCGGCTTACGACTCTCACAGTCTGGCCCTCGGCTTACAACTCTCACAGTCTGGCTCTCGGCTTACGACTCTCACAGTTTGGCTTTCGGCTTATGACTCTCACAGTTTGGCTCTCAGCTTACAACTCTCACAGTCTCGCACCTTAATTAACTTCTACAACTTCTATATACTTTCTCATGATTCTCTAGATTCTAATCGTAATTCTGTAATTAACCACTTTTAATAACTAAATTATTCATCCATCTTCCTGAATTTTCTATTATATGGACTATTAATATATTTTACTAATATCTTTCAAAAACGAATTAATATCTATTCTACACCTCTCAATTCTTTTCAATTGACTCCTTTCATAATTCAACTCCATCTTCAATTTGAAATGATAATTCTCTTGTCTCATGTCCAAATTTTTGTAGGTGAACCTCAACTTCTTTAGTATCCTTTATTGTGGTTTTAATCACCCTATCCAACTTAGATAGATGTAGAGAGTCTTTCAATGATGTATCCATTATGGCTCTTGAATTTTAGTTGGCAGCCTTTGATCTAGTCATAATTGCCAAGGTTGGAACTACTTTTTCTAAATCCTTTCTTTTGACTTGTAGCTCATGTAAAATAAAGTTAGAATATGAAAAAGAGGGTTGGCCTTGGTCACTTTGAATTTGAGGTTACATAGTTATAGATTCAATTGTAGTTTCTAAAAGTCTAACTCCTTGGCTAGCTTGACCATTGTATTGAGGATTGTCTTGAATTTGACCATGAAGTCCATTTAATGGAATTATGCCAGTACTTGTTTGTAGGCCAGAGAGAGGGTGTTGAATTTGTTGATTGTTTTGATAATCATAGAACAAATTATAGGGCCTAAGATTATTGTCATAGTGAGGTTGCCTTGCTCTCCTCAAATTATCTTGAACTTGTTTAAGATAGTTACCTGGTAGAAGATTTAGAGATATAACTCGATCCGATGTTGTGTTGTAATACGACTATATGGAAAAAATATAAATAAAAAAGATATTATTAATATTTAGTCATCTTGGATGTTAAAAATAGTGGCCAATTTCAGTGCCAATATTCATGGTCAGTTAATATCATCCCACCAACATCATTGAACCAAGTATCATCTATACGAGTGGGACAACCAAGATCATTTTCCAACCCTACATGGAACAAACCTAGTAGGTATATACCGGTGGAGACACCTAATATGCATGATGGAAGTACAAGAAGACCACTTCGTCATTTTCATTGCAGACAAGTTAGTCATTAAGCTAGTGAATGTTTCAATCCCAAAGCCAATGATGATTACATGCTAGTGTGTAGGAATTGCAAGCAATTGGGGCATACTTATCAGTAATATAATGCTCTATCCAATTTCAATAAATGAGATCAACAGATCCTAAGCCAAGGAGAAATTGAAGAGATAAATCAAGGACCTCAAGATTCTCTAGTAAACAGGTGGAATGTATCCAAGTCATTCTTACCAAGAGTCAGAAAAAGGAGAAAGGACCAATTCAACAATTAGGTGAGCCTGATGCGAAGGGCCAATATGACCTAATTATGGGACATCCAATCTAGGTCCTATTATAAGCTTCTTATCCGATATGGAACCTGACTCTCTTGGACAATCCAATGAGGTCCCGATTACGGAGGCTTTGATTCTATTTCAAGCTTTTCCGTTCTTTATACCGTTCTAAGAAAAATATCCTTTCTAGGATAAGATCTTCTTAGAGACAGGAATTCCGGGGAAGCATCGTCGGTTGTTCCAATTCAGAGTCCACGGTGGAATAATAGGGGACCTCACAGAGTTAAAGGAGAGGAGAAGAAAAGAAAGAGGGCATTTGGAGATCAGGATTTTGGGATCAGAGAGCTAGCTTCAAGCTCCTTCAAAAGGTATAGAATTGAATTTCATAGGATTTGAGAGGACTTTGGTAATTGTTGCTAAAAGTCAATGTTTATATTCGTGATTTGGATTTTTTTTTACTATAAAGTTAAAACTGGTACTCTTGACTGTTTTGTGAAATTAAAGAAACTTTTGTAGTTGAAATTTAGAGGCATCTAGAGGGTTGAGTATGCCGAGTGTATGCAAAAGTTTGTGTTAATCTAAGGGAACAGATAGAGGATATTTGACCACTAGTGTAAAGAGGTATCGAAAGTTAGCAAATTGAGATTGTTTAGGATTTCTATACTATCTGGAGATCTATCGGCTGGAATAAGGTGACTTTTGGTATAGTAAGTCGAGGACTTCTAGGTGGCGGTCAAGATATATTAGGGTGGATTTACAACATTTTCTTGCAACTTATAAATTAGATTGGATTGAAACTTCTTGAGCATTTAAAAGGCTTACAAAGATACTAGTGGTAGAAGTTTACAACAATCGGACGTTCAGATTGAGAATTACAACTTGTCAAAGCTCGTTGTCTAAGAATAGGATTAAAAATAAAATAAGATAAAATAAAAATAAAAATAAAAAAATAAAAATAAAAATAAAAAAATAAAATAAAAACTAACAAATAATAAAAGACTTTGTGCTTATAATATCTTAAAGTTAATTAAAATAGTGTTTCTAAGTACTTTGTATTGGAATTAAGCTTTTATATTGAAATCCAAAATAGTTTACATTTAGATGGTTGAAATCCACTAGCCTATTCGAAAACTTGCAAACATTGTTTTATCTTCCACAGCCAGATGCCCGGTGTGTTTTCAAGCAAGATAATACGTCATACAATACTGGTTGTCTACATACTTTAGTGGGGTGGTTCTTTCTACAATTGTTACAAATTATTTTGTATTCTATCTAGCAATTACCATGTACATGTCTATTACTACAAAGGTTATGAATCTCATACTTTTGTCTTGATTGATTCTTAAGACCATGATAGGGTGAATTATAACATTATTATTGGAAGGTAGATCCAATATTGATTTGATTATCATGAGGAAAAACAACAAATTATTGTCTTCCAAGTTGATGTTGCATAAAGATTATTATGCAAATTTTTTGAATATAACTTGGTAGATTACAATTAATACATCTCAAATCTGAAGCATATCTATCGGATTCTATAAGTGGTGGTGCTTAGCTGAAGTTCTGGTTTTTTATTAATAAGGTCATTTGTTTTGTCATCATCTTAATTAGTTGAGAAATTTGATCTTGGAATCCCTATTAAAGTTAGTGATTTTCATTCTTAATTTTCTCCTTCCACTTTATCTTTTTTTTGAGATACATTATCTGCGAAAGGATAGGTGGCACTCTAATATCTGAAGGTGGTAGAAAATGCCCTCTTACATGGAAATAGGTGCTAGTAGAATCATGTAGTGGTTCTTGAATGGTTTGCATATTTTGAGCATGGATTGGTATAAAGCTAGGGATTCTTGATTTTTCCTTCCTCCACATTCTTTTTTATTTTTTATCAATTTGTTCTATTGCTCTGGCTATATTTTTGGCATCTGCTAGAATTATAGGGTGGCCTTTAGGATTTTTCTAATAATACCTTTATTGTTAAATCCTTGAATAAAAAAATGGATTAAGGTGTCACCAGTGAGAAGTGTTCCAATAATTAAGGACTAGAAAGGCATTGACAAGAGTGAAGATGGCTTCACTCTTGCTTCTATATATATTCTTAACTAGGAGCTACATAGCGATGTCCTAAACGACCTCTAAAACGTAATAACTTTGCTAGCCACATATCTTAACTTGCAAGGCAAGTTATTTATATATGCGCCACATAGTTAGCTTGTTCCACAAGCTACTAATACGAGGTTAACTTTTTGGCCAAGTTTCTGTCCTATAAATACATCTAAAATCAAATCTGTATTTATGAAGCTTCTAAAAAGCTTCTCTAGAAGACTTTATGAAATTAATCTATATTTATCTACTTCTACCTAATTATATAAGTAACTATTGGAATAAATGTATATGTTCATGATATTACCTCTCCTTCTAGGAATGAGTTCCACGAAGAATGGTCTTCATATGTTGAGAAAGTCCAAGATTCGACAAATTATATTTGCTACATACTTTGATATTTGTTTTCTTTGAAGATGGTTGATAGGCCTTCTTAGCCATCAATAGTATTCTATACCAAGGCAAGAAGACCACCTTGTTATTTGGTTGTTGTTGAGGCCTTTGTAACTTCCTTCAAATAAAACATTTACAATATCATCATGAGTTGTTTCTACTTATAAAATCACCAAATAATAGGAGTTTCTTCCAAGGTCATGATATCAAACATCTTGTATCTCACCATTTATTTGAGAAAGGATATGTTGTTCTTAAGGATCTTTATCTCAATTTTGTCATCTTTGAAGTTGTGACAATGACATTATCTAATTTGGTATGTCTGCAAATCAAAACTCTTGAGTTGAATTTGCTAGTTGTTGGTTCTCCAACTCTTTACCGTCACAAATACACATAAGCTACAAAGAAAGATAGAAGATAGAATGTTATCCTTCTTTGATCTTGTTTCTTTTATAATAAAGATTTGTTATTTTTCATCTTGATTTTGATGGATTTTATTGATGAAAGGCTTCAACTCTCTTTGCTATATTTATAAGATTCTTTAATGGCTCTCAAGTGTATTCACTAATATCATATCTGTGCCAATGAATAAGATATTTCAACCTATTTTGATGCCTCCTTGAGTCTAAGTCTTCTTCGATCTCAAACTCTTGATTATTATCCACTTTTATAGGAAGAGGTGGCATTTATCTTCTTCTCAAAATATTCATTATCTTCTACAATTGAAGAAGGGACTCATGAAATACATGGTAGATCTTCATAGACTCTGTTAGATGTAATTAATAAGCAAGATGATTGATTTATTCACAAATAGAAAAAAGTCTAAGGCATATAATAGTCTAATTTATCACAAGGACGAATAGTCTTAGTATTGCAATAAAGTAACTATACCTTATCACTTATGTTGAATTGTGGTTACTTCTTTTGATAGGCATCCACATTAATCTTTTACCATTCTTGAGCTTCTTTTAATTTTATCTTTATTATTACATATAGCTCTGACAAATGATTTACTAAATCTTTCATTGCAAAATTATCAATTTTTGAAAAGTCAAAAGTATCAAGTTATGGATGATAATTATAATTGAAAAAAAAAGATATTTATTGAATAGAAGAATATATCAAATTATTGTATGCAAACTCTATTAATGGCAAAATAATTATCCAATCATCTTCATAATAATTAATGATGCACCTGAAATATTGTTCCAAAATTTGATTCACCTATTCTGTTAATCCATCAACTTGAGGATGAAAAGTCAAAAAAAGCTTTATATCCACCTTTAGAATCTTCAATAGGATTTTCTAAAATCTTGATACAAATTGAATCTCCCTATCCAATTTAATATACTTTGGCAATCCATGATATCAATAGATATTATTAATAAAATCTTAGCTATTTTTTCACCTAAAATAGATTTTATATATAGTAAAAAATATGTCATTTTGATGAAGCAATCTACAATAATGAATATGGAGTCATATGAACCTAAGACTAAAAGATTTGTGATAAAATCCATAGAAATAAAAGACCTTGGTTGTTCTAGAATAGGTAACGGTTGAAGAAGTCCATAAGGTTGATGGCGATGAGTTTTGGATCTTGAACAAGTATTGCATGATTGTACAAAGTCTTTAACTGCCTTCTATATTTGAGGATACCAAAAATTTCTAAATTTAAGCTCTAAAGTCTCATTGTATCCAAAATATATGGCTATTGGAAAATCATGACGAGCTTGAAGGACACATAATCATGCATTGTCTTCTAGAATATATAGGCAAACTTCAAAATATAATAGGTTGTTCTTGAATTTAAACTTTGAAGTGTCATAAGACTTAGAAAAAAGATTCTTGATATCATAAACAAAAAGATTAGAAGACAAACTTGATTGAATTTTCTTGATAAAGGTTGAATCAACAATCAATGTTGATTTAATTGCTCAAAGATGAAAATGCTCGGACTTCAAAAAAATTATTCTTTATTAATCAAAAGATGCATCTCTTTCTTTTGGTACAAGATATTAACATCTAAAAAGAACGTTTGATATTCCTTATTGTCTTTTGGATCGATAAGTAATCTTAAAATTGAATTTGGATAAAGACTTGCTCCAATAAGCTTGACAACAATTCAAAACAAGTACTGATATAAAATACTCAAGGTTCTTATGATCTATATTTATGGTGACTGGACTTGAAACGCCTTCTAGATAATGACACCATTCTTGAAATGAATCTATGATTGCAAGGAATTCTTTGTCATGGATCTCATAATTAATCTTGGCTATTGAAAATTTCTTGGAATGGAAAGCGACTGGGTGGATTTTGTTATCTATTCCCATTTGTGACAATACAGCATCCATAGCAAAGTCTAATGCATTTATTTCTACAAAAAATGCCTTCAAGAAGTTGATGCAATGCAAGATTGGTGCAAAAATAAACTCTTTCTTTAAAGCATCAAATGATACTTTTGCTTCTTTATTCTACTCGAAGTTTTTTTTACAATTCAAATGTATAAGTGGAGCTACAATTTAAAAAAATTCTTGATGAAGATTTGGTAGTAATCAAAAAAGCCTAAAAGGTATTGCACATTTTGTATTATTTTAAGAATATTCTAATTTATGATAGTTTTGATCTTCTTGGGATCCATCATAAGGCCTTTGTTGAAAATGATGTATCCTAAAAAATCAACTTGAGTAGTGAGCAATATACACTTTTTTAACTTGGCATATAATCTTATATCTCTATGTTTCTATAATCCGTGATGAACATGAAGTTCATATTTTTATATATTCTTAGAATAGATTAAAATATTATTTAAATAGTAAATAACAAAATCATCTAAAAATTCACAAAAAATATTATTCATAAGATGTTGAAAAGTGGCCGGTACATTTGTGAGTCTAAAAGGCATGAAATTATATTCAAAATGTCTATACCTAGTTCAAAAAGTAGTCTTCTATTCATTTCTTTCTTTGATATGAATCAAGTTATATGCTCCTTATAGATCTATTTTGGTATATATCTTTGCTTGATTGAATTGGTCAAGAAGTCTTGAAATCAAAGGCAAAGGCTACCTATTTTTTATGGTGATCTTATTGAATCCTTGATAATCCACATAAATCTGTTGTCATACTATAATTGATTATAGTATATAATAATTAGTTAAAACGTATATTATATTCATAAGTCTTGGTATATGTTGGAATAGTTAATAGATTAATTTAAAGATAGTGGATATAAAAATCTTTATTTTGAATTTTATTTATTTTGATTAAAGCATTTAAAAAAATTATAGAACCTAAATATTTAGTATGAAGCCTTGAGAAGAGATTAGAGCCTAAAGATAAAAATCTTAACTAATAGGAGGCTTATTGGGAGGGATGAAAGCAAGACATGGTTGGATGAAGTCAAGGAATGGAGATCTTCATTCCTATTGGTTGAAGGCCATACCCAATGGACTTCAAGGAGGCTTCTTGAGGTCTTATTAGGGATTAGGGTTTTTTTTCGAAGTCATTTTAGCTTTGGAGGCTATAATCAGTAAGTTTAGGTTTTAAAATATGGATTGGATGTAAATTTTTTGTAATTTGGAGTTTTAATGAAGGAATTATTGGCACTCAAAATTAAGGTGTCAAATTCATACCTACTGTCAGTCTTTGGGGCATAACATACATTAACGGAGAGCAACAAAGGATCAGCAACTAGGGCTAAATAGAGCACTTTTTTGACTATACTTTTTATATATTGTTTGATGAATTTGGAGTTTGGATGAAGAAGTTGTAGAGAGTTAAGATCATTACATCCAAATCAAAAGTAGTAAGTAAGTGATTTTATTCATAGTAATGGTTGGAACAATATTTTAAATTTTTGGATGAATTTTTAGCTCAAACCTTTAAAAAAAGATAGATTATTGTATTAAAAAGATATATATATATATATATATATATATATATATATTTTGTGGCATTTGAGTAGTTATTTTGTGAGATATGAAGAATATTGCACACAGGTGTAAAAAAACTAAGATTTGAAGCTACTGTTAGGATTTTGGTGATATCCTAAGATTCACAATAAATTTGTAGTTGAAATTTGTTGTGATAGTTTTTAAAAGTATATTAATACTTTTTATAAATTTTGAATGTGTTTTAAAGGTCCGATTGGAAGTTATGAGTTTTTAAAGTTTGAGAATAATATCCTAAAAGGATATTTAAGGATTTAGAGATTAAATCATATTTTGGGTGTTTTTGGAAACTTAAGACTTATATATTTGGTGTAATATCATGTAAAAGTGTTATATATATATATATATATATATATATATATATATATATATATATATATATATATATATATATATATATAAATTTTTTCTTTCTTATCTCAAGACTTGATTGAGCAATTAGTGGCAACAAAGAGCCTAGTGTTTTCTTAAGGCAAACTCTTTCTTTTCTGATAATGCAAAGATCCATCTTCCTTCTTCTTAAATAAGATAAGAGCTTCGGCTAGAGATTTAAAATTGTGTATGAAGTTCTATGCCAAGTTCTCATCAATATACTTCTCTAATGTAGCCAACTCATTCTATGATAAGTAATAGATTGGTCCGAATGGTAGTTGAGCTCGATCTTGTAGATCAATTGAACAATCATAAGGTCGATGCTCTGAAAGAATATCTACATTCTTCTTTTCAAAAACATCTTGGAATTCTTGATATTGGCTAGGAATACTACTTGATGATTTTTCATCATTAAAAACGGGCATAGCATATATAGCAAAAGATAATCTTTTTTTTGTAGCATGCATAAAAACTCTCATACCTACTAATAAAGGTTTGGATATATTAAACTTATGTACTTCTACTTCACTAAACCAATCTTAGATTTTATTACCAAAAAAATTAAGATTATGAGAAATCCAATCTATTTGAAGGTTATATTTTTTTAGCCATGATAATCCTAAAATACTTGGATTGTAAGGAGATCTTATTACATTAAATACTACTACATTGTTATGATCTTTAATTGTTATATCTGAAGGAAAAATCCGATAGGTAACATTTTTAAAAAATAACAAATAACCATCTATGACTTCTATATGTACGGATTTAGTTTTCTTGACTAAAGGTATTTTTTGATTTTTGACAAAATCTTTGTTTATAAAATAGGTTGAAGCTCTTGAATCTAAAAAAATAAAGATTTTGTGATTTTTAGGTCCTAAATACACATCTATTATAAAATAAGATGAACGATCTGAGAAGAGAATAGGATCTTTACTAGATATTGTACCTGATTCTACCTGTACGGTTCCTATTGTAGCTGGAGAAATTCATTTTTTGACACATTATCTTCTTTGGTAATTAAGCTCCTCATTTTGTAATTGCATTGCTTCTTTGAACAATATTGAGCACTGCACTTAGCTTCTCTACAATATAAATACAAACGCTCTTGGTGACATCAAGTCTTTTCTTGTTCCGTAAGAGGTTTTAAATGTATTGTATTGATTTGCATTAGTTTTGGCTTTCATGAATATATTTCAAAAAACTTGAGAATTATTGCCATTACTTGACTTATTCCTCTCAAATTAAGTCTTTATTCTTGATATCTTTCAAATAATTGATTGTTACATGCAATGGCTTGAGCAATAAATTATTTTAAAGATTTTATTTTTAGCATTGTTAATAACAAATCTTTGACGCTATCCTTCAATCTATATCGAAATTGATTCATAAGTGCTTTGTCATTCTAGTCCATGTTGTAAGCAAGGTTTTGGAATTCAGCAACATATATAATGGCTGATTATGATCATTGTTATAAAGATAAGAATTTGATTTTTACTACTTATTTTCGATCACTTTCTCCAAATATAGCCATAAATACTTTTGAGAATGAATTTAAATCATAAAGAAGTCATGAATCATTTTCTATGAAAGGTGCAAATAAAAAAAGAACACTTCTAGATATAAGTGTACCTATGAAGCTGACTTGACTAAATCCATTTACATATTGGAAAGGATGTAACCTTAAGTAGAGCTTAACTTATTGTAAAAATCCTCAAAATTTTGATCTTGTTCCATCAAACTTCTCGGGCATACTAATTCTTGCCTCTCTTCAACTTGTAGATGCAAGATCTCCTAAATTTGGTTGTAAGATTGATCGACTTGTTTATCTTAACTGTATAATTTCTTGATGTAGACTCTTGACTTCGTCCATAGGAATAGAAGTAGTGCTTCCATGATTGACATTGGTGATGTGTGAAATTTTTACCTTAAGAGTGTTGAGAAGCTTGTGAAGATCCACAATAGTTGCAAATCTATTCTCGATTCTACTAGAAGTAGCATCCATAATCTTTTTTTTATAGTCAATTCAAATATATCCAAAAAATTGAATTAGAAGAGGATAATCTACAATCTCTAATAAAAATTTCTACAAAGAGGGATAATCCACTATCTTTAAAGAAACGTTCATTGTTAGAAAAAAAAAAAAAAAAAAAAAAAAAAAAAAAAAAAAAAAAAAAAATGTTTAAAGGTAGATAGTCTGCAATCTTCAAAATACAACAATAAAAGTGGAGTAATCCACTCACTTCCAAAACAAGATAGAAATAATATATTAGTAGTCTTATCAAACTATCAAGGATATGAATCTCAAAGAAAGAAAATCCTCAATGCACTCTTATATCATTGAAAAGAACTAAAAAATCACTCAAAGATGGTATATTACTAAACTAGAATGGCTATTGTCAAAGACAAGAAGACTAAAAAGTCTTGAAATAAGACTAAGGATTAGAAAGATATTGACAAGAATGAAGGCTTCACTCTTACCTCTATATATACTCTTTACTAGGAACTATGTGGCGATGTCCTATAGGACCTCTAAAATGTGTTGACTTTGCTAGCCACATGTCTTAACTTGCAAGGTAAGTTATCTATATATGCACCACATAGTTAGCTTGTTCTACAAGTTACCAACACGTGGTTAACTTGTTGACCAAGTTTCTATCCTACAAATATATCTAAAGTCAAAATCACATTTATAAAGCTTTTAGGAAGCTTTTCTATAAAATTTTATAAAATTAATCTTTATTTACCTACTTCGATTTAATCATATAAGTAACTATTGGAATAAATGTATATATTTGTGACATACTATTCTGCAACCTATATCGAAATTGATTGATAAGGGCTTTGTCATTCTAGTTCACATCGCAAGTGAGGTTTTAGAATTTAGTATCATATATAGTGGCTGATTATAATCCTTGCCATAAAGATAAGAGCTCAATCTTTTCTATTATTTTTCAATCATATTCTTCAAATGTAGCCATAAATACTTATAGGAATAAATTCAAATCATAGAGAAGTTGTAAATCTTTTTCTATTAAAGGTGCAAACTAAGAGAGAGCACTTCCTAATAGAAGTGCATTTATAAATCCGACTTGAGTAAATCCATCAAGGTATTGGAAAAGATGCAATCTTAGATAGAACTTGAGTTGTTGCAAAAATCCTCAAAATTTTAATCTTGTTCCACCTAACTTCTCAAGCATACTAATTCTCGTTTCCATCATACTTATAAAATAAAAAATCTTTGGATTTGGTTGTAAGGTCAATCTACTTACTTCTTTCAATTGTACAACTTCTTACCACAGACTCTGAACTTCTTCTATAGGCATAGGCATAGTACCTCCATGATTTACATTGGAAATACATGAGATTTTTACTTTTAGACTATTGACAAACTCATGAAGTTCTACAATAGTTGCAAATCTATTCTCACTTTTGCTAAGAGTAGCATCCATAAGTTTTCTTCTATAGGCAATTCAAAAAAATTAAAAAAATAAATTAGAAGAAGGTAATCTACAACCTCTAATAAAAATTTCTATAAAGATGGATAATCTACTCTCTTTAAGGAAAATAACAATATTAGAAAAAAAGATTTTTTATTTAAAGATGGGTAATCCACAATCTTTAAAATATAATAATAGAAGTAGAATAAGTCACTCACTTCTAAAATAAGATAAAAATAGTAGGTTAGTACTCTTATCAAACTGTCAAGGATATGAATCTCAAGAAAAAAAAATCCTTAATACACTCATGTATCACTGAAAGGAACTAAAAAGTCACTCAAAGATGATATAATATTAAACTAGAATGGCTTTTGCCAAAAATAAGAAAATTAGAAAGTCTTGGAACAAGACTAAGGACTAGAAAGGCATTGATAAGAATGAAGAAGGCTTCTTTCTTATCTCTATATATACTCTTACCTAAGAGCTATATAGTGATGTCTGATAAGACCTCCAAAACATGTTGATTTTGTAAGACATGTATCTTAACTTGCAAGACAAGTTTTCTATATGTGCACCACATAGTTAGCTTGTTTTCCAAGCTATCAACACATGATTAACTTGTTGACCAAGTTTCTAACCTATCAATCAACTACAAACATATGTAAAGTCAAAGTAGTGTCTATGAAGCTTTTAGGAAGCTTCTCTAGAAGGTTTTATGAAATTAACCTACTTTTATCTACTTTCATCTATTCCTACCTAATCATATAGGTATTTATTAGAGTACCTATGTATTCCCATGACACCATGATACTACTCTTTTTGAATTATGGTACAAAAAAAAAAAAAAAAAAAAAAAAAAAATCAAACATTGTTCATCTGTATACCTTTGATAGCCATTGTTATACAAAAAAATTTAAACTATTTTATGTCAAATTTGATAAAAAAAATCAAGAATATATATTTATGGATATATTATCAAAGACATAAACCTTAAAGAAAGAAATACTCAATACATTCTTATGTCATTCAAAAGAATTAAAAAATCACTCAAAGATGATATAGTATTAAACTAAAATGGCTATTGTCAAAGATAAGAAGACTAGAAAGTCTTGAAACAAGACTTAAGACTAAAAATGCATTGATAAGAGTAAAGAAGGATTCACTATTGCCTCTATATACTATCTAACTAAGAATTATGTGGTGATATTCTATAAGAGCTCCAAAACATGTTAACTTTATAAGATACATATCTTAACTTGCAAGAAAAGTTTTTCATATATATACCACATAATTAGCTTTTTCTATAAACTATCAATATGTATGGCATGTAGTTAATTTGTTGATCAAGTTTCTAACCTATCAATCAACTATAAATACGTGTAAACTTAAAACTATATCTATGAAGCTTTTAAGAAGGTTTTCTAGAAGATATTATGAAATTAATCTATGTTTATCTACTTCTATTTAATCATATAAGAAACTATTGGAGTAAATGTGTATGTCCATGACATTACCCTCCCTTCTCAAACGTGATTTTAAAGAGGAATAACCATCATCTTTTATAGATCTTTCAATTCTTCATCTTAATTTTGATGGATGTTGTTGATGAAAAGTCTCAACCATCTTTGTTGCATTTGCAAGATTCTTTACTGGCTCTCATATCTACGTCAATCAACAAGATATCTCAACCTATTTTTGTATGGTCTTAAAGCTAAGACTCCTTCCATCTTGAATTTTTTATTATTATTCACTTTTTTAAGAAGATGTGGCATTTGTCTGCTTTCCAAGATATTCATTGTCTTATTTGGCTTAAGAAAAGATACATGGAATATGTGATGGATTTTTATAGACTCTTATAGATATAATTGATAAGTAACAAAATTGACTTGTTAATGAGTGGAGATAAACATCCAATTTTTGTTTCATTTTGTTGTAGTATGTCGTCAGTTAGAGTTTGATCCACCTACAATCAATAGCACTCTCCAAAATGGAGGCAAAGTACATAGCTATAGCTGTGGTTGCCTCCAAGTTGGTATGGCTTTGAAACCTACTACATGATCTACAATAATATAATCACCTTGCTTAGAATTAGAATTACCTAGACATGCCTGGAGGAGAAACCTCAGCCATAGGATGATGCAGTTAAGGGGGTGTATTGAAACAGAGTGAACAATGTAACCACACCATGAATACATCAAACAGAGCAATCAAAATGAAATTGATCAAACAAAGCTTCATCCAATTCAGAAGTGACGTGAAGCTTCATCCAATTTAGCTACACGACCTTCAACTGGATAAACAATGTACCACACACGCATAGTGTGTGATTTATTCAATATATTATTTTATGAAACAGTCAATAAGTAATTCTAATAGCTTTGATTCAGCTGGGAGAGGATCAAACAACCCAACAAGTGTTGTAACACACTCTGTGGAATTGAGCGTCGAATCAAAAACTGCAAGTATTTTCATTGTTCATTATTGAGTCAAGAATTGGTATTTACACTGCACCACAAGTTGTTCTCTTTGTCTACAAAAGTGGCACGGTCAATGTGTGACTTTTATCAACCCTTTCTCTCACATCGACGTCAAGTGAAGCCTGCCGTTCAGGTGCTCTCCCTATCTCTATGTGCATGTCTTTCACTTAGGAATAATTATGTCTCTATACAAAAATGCAAAGAATCTGTCTACTCTAGATTTGCTACGCCTAATTTTTAGGGCTCTCGTGGAGATTTGCCGATGTGTAATCATATCTTGTCTAAATTGGGCTGAGAAAATCATTGTGAGTGATTTGTTTGTTGAGAGCTCCAGCGGGTCGCTCGTGCGTGGTTTGCCGGATTGGTTGTTCCATGGATCGATATGGTTTAGAGTGTTGTCTAGATGATTTGCAAAGGCTGCTTTTCTTGCTGCGCATTAACAAGAAATGGCGCAAGGAAGTTAAGTCGAATCTGGATTGGTGCTGTCTTCTCTTGGATGAAGTGATGTAGTTTGATATGTTTCCTTTGCACGCGTAAAATTAGATTCTTGATCAGTTTCATCGCTCCTGAGTTATCACAATAAAGAGGAGTGGAATCATTTGAAAAGATGCCGAGGTCACGCAATAGCTCCCTAACCCCCATGATTTCTCTTGCTAACTCCGTGAGCGCGCGGTGCTCCCCCTTGGTGGTGGATATTGCCACGGTGGCTTAGAGTTTACTCCGCCCGGATGTAAGTGTCTCTCTAAGCTCAAGGAGCATGCCCGAAGTAAATTTTTGACCATCCAAGTCACAAGCCCAATCAGAGTTGGCAAAGGCTTGGAGGTCGAGGTTATTTTCTTTTGAGAATGAAATCCCGTAGGTTGTTGTGCCCTTGATACGCCGTAGAATTCTTCTCGCGGCGTCCATGTGGGCTGCAAGTGGCGATGTCATGAATCTGCTTAGCATCGAAACGGAGCATGCGATATCTGGGCACGAGTGAGAAAAATTAAGCTGCCTACTAAGCTTTGATGTTCTTGCTTATTTGTTGGTGGAGAATTCATTTCTAGTTGTAATTTTGTGTCGCTATCCATTTAAGTGCGACATGGGTTGCATGCTTGTAAGCCATGCTTGATAAACAATTGTTCAACGTTTCGCTCTTGATGGATAAAAATACAATTTTCAACATACTGAAAATGCAGTCCGATGTAGAGTATTGAGATGCTGAGAGCTGACATTTTATATTTTGCCTAGAGTGCTCGTTCAAGTTGAGAGAGCTCTTTGGTGGCGTAGCCTGTGAGCATTATGTCGTCTACGTAAAGAACTAGGATGACGTAATGGTTCGTGTTTGTGACCTTTGTGTACATATTATGATCGTTGTCACTTCTTCGTAAACCTATGCTTCATAGAAAATTATCAATATCAAGATACCAGGCTCTACCAGATTGTTCTAGTCCGTACACAGCTTTCTTTAATCTGCATACTAAGCTCACTTGGCCCTGTTTGATAAAGCCCTGTGGCTGCGTCATAAACACTTCCTCCTTTATGTTGCCATTTAGATACGCTGCTTTCACATCCAGATGCTTAAACTGCCATGCTTTGCGGGCTGCTAAATCTGTCATAATCCGTTTTGTTTTCCACTTCACAGTTGGTGAAAAGGTTTCATCAAAGTCAATACTTGGTCGTTGTTGGAATCCTTGAGCTACTAGCCAAGCTTTGAGCTTCTCTTTCTTCTGATCTGCTGAAATCTTCGTACAAAATACCCACTTAGTGGTTACCGAGGTCTTACCTTCGGTTAAAGGTTTTAACACCCATGTGCCATTCAAAATGAGAGAATCATACTCTTCTTCCATAGCCAGGCACCACTCCAAATGTTTATTTGCAATCTCAATGATTTCCGGCTCCGGTGTCGCCGTGATGGTACTGAAGATGTAATTACGGTACCTGATCGGTGCTGTTCTCGTCCTCATGGAGTGCCTCGTTGGTACTGGAGTGTTTGTGTGTTCTCTTTCCTTTTGATGCACAGTAGGTTGAGGTTCTGCGATAGCGAGCGGGGTCGTCATCTTGTGCGGGATGCGGCATTGTTGGCTCTCTCCCTTTAGTAGGTGTTTTGTCTTCTTGTTGGGGATCTGTATGTGATATGTTCTTATCGTTGATTGAAGAGAGGAAATTGAGCATTTCTGTTGGTGACTCTCGCAGGTCCGTGTGCTGAACAAATGCCATCTCCGATTCATTGAATTGAACAACTTTTGTTACAATGATTTTCTGTTTGTCTAGATCGTAGAGAACATATGCTTTAGAAGCGGAGTCATAACCTCCCATCATGCATAGATTTCCTTGGGGGTCCATCTTGGTGCTCTTTTCTTTGCGCACATGGGAGTACGCCAAGCATCCAAAAACTTTTAGATGCTTGAGGTCCACAAGTTTTCCTTTTCTTGTCTGAATTGGAGGCGTTCCGACATTTGACCTCGTCAAGCTGATGTTGATCAGGTATACTGCTGTACTTACAACTTCTGGCCATAGATCTACTAGTAGATGAGCATCTAAAGCCATCGTGTGTGCCCGGTCGAATATGATTCTATTCATCGTCTCCACCACTCCGTTTTGATGCGGGGTGTGCGGGGCGGTTAACTGCCTGTGTATTACTGCTCTTTCGCAGAATTGCAGGAATTCAGTGGACATAAATTTGCCTCTCCGGTTCGTTCTGAAGAACTTGATTTTTTGCTCATTTCTGTTTTCTATGTAATTCCAGAAATTCTTGAATTTTTTAAATACCATGTTTTTCATTTTCAGAAAATGTACCTAGGTCATCCTTGTGAAGTCGTTAATGATGGTAAAGAAATAGCGAGATCCTCCTCTTGAAACTTGTGAGAATGGTCCGCAAAGATCCGTGTGGATTAGTTCGTTCCTAGTTCCTGCTTGGGTTGTGCTCTCCTTTGGCGCAGCCGCTTTGTGCGTCTTCGTGCACATTAATCACATTAAAATAACAAGTAACGGGGATGTATAGCATACTTGGAGTTTTTGTTATTAATATGTGAAGCGTTTGGAAGTTGAAGTGTTCGAGTCGTTTGTGCCAAAGCATTGCGGGATTTGTTTCGGTGTGGCTTGCTGCAGTTGCTGGTGATGCGTATTTGGTGATGTTCGTTTCAAGCAATGGTAGAGGAGGTGAAATGCTTGGTGCGGATAGGCGATAAAGACCCGTGGCTGCGTCGCGGATTCCTGCTGCCACTAGCTTTGCCGGTTTGCTTTGCGTTACAATCTAGCATCCCGTGGTAGTGAAGACTATGGTGCATCCCCCATCTGCAATGACCCCCACCAACAATAGATTTTTACGTACGTCGGGTACCCCAAAAAACATTCTGGTTGCATCGCCGCATCGTATCGCTACTCTTCCTTCTCGCCGTGCTTCATGTGTCGTGCCTGTTATGGTTTGAACCTTAGGTTTCATGGGTGTCATCTTGACATCATAGGGGTTTGATCTAGAACTGGTGACATACATAGTAGCGCCGGGTCTAGATACCACTCCTCATCATTGCGGTTGAGGTTCAAGGCGAACATTGCTATATCCAAAAGTCAAGCTCAGCGTCATTCTCATCTATTTTCTAGTGCGTTTGTATCAGTTCTGAATTTTTTGCTACAATATTGACTTTCGGTCGATTTTGAGCATTTAGCATTTGTAGTCGTTTGGGGCGTAGGCACTCATTGGCAAATTGATCCCAATCTTTGCAATTGTTGCAGCGCCTATCCCTTGGCAGCCTTTTGTACTGTTTGGTATTTACATCCTCTGTTTGCCCATGACGTTGGGGTTTGCCTACTTAGTCTTGCCTTCTTTTGTAGTTTTTTCATCTTGTCTCATAGGGATGGCTCATAGACGTGGTTCTGAAATATTAGTGCTTCCCTTTTTTATGATTTCTTCAAGTTTTATAAATAAAATATAATATATATATATATATATATATATATATATATTTGGATTAGTTAGTTTTTTTCAAAATTTGATAAATTAGGAATATTTAAGATTTATTTGGAGTTGATTAGAGTGTAATAAGATATATTTAGAGTTTTTCTAAGATTCATAAGGTGTACCTAGGATAATTAGAAATATTCTTATTATATTCAAGATTGCCAAAAAAATGTTTTTAAACACCTTGTGCATTATACTCCATGCATTCATATACTAGTTTTCACATAATACAACGTACAAACGGGACATATTAGAGCATTGGTCAAACGCTAATGGCAAAACCACACCTGAAATTAAAGAACCAATTGGCCACCTACAAGGTCAGGGTGTCAAATTTCAACTATCTCCAAGAGGGTAGAGAAATAAAAAAAATCCTCAAATCCTAGTACCATACAATAATGTGTAATGATGGTTGCTAAGAGAGTGGTTTAAGGCTTGAGAATTGGAATGAAGATCCAGTATGGCATGCTATTTCAGGGAAGGTCAAATCATCAATCATGCAACTTAACCAAGGCCAAAACATAGTTTTCAGACTCGAAACCTTCAACAATATTGATCGTGGTTGGAGTATAATAAATTTGAATGGTAATTTGATGCTTTACATCAACATTTACAAAAAATTCTTGTAGGATTTTAAGAGGTATTGAGCAAATATCCTTGACTTTGAGAATTCAGGGGGCCAAGATTTGGTGATGTGTTAAATCTTTCTTTATTCTTTTTCTTTTATGTTCTCATTTTCTGTATCTTTATTGTATCCTTATCTTTTTTTAAAAAAACATACAACCAGATACTTCCAATGCTTAAATTATGTAAGTGTGTATAGAACAATCATATTAAACAAGACAACTCATATCCGAACTTAACGGGTACTGGTGTACTCAAAACTAACTACCCTAGCAGTGGTCATCAGGTTGACCGCAACTACAAAACTGGCGTAACCTTACGATATATCAAGAATTCCTTCGGCAGAGCCATGACACCACGACACGATCGACATACACCGCAAACTCATGAAGGCCAGAATCCCTGCATAAGCAAACTTTGATATTGTGTCTGACAAAAGAAACCTTCCAGTTCATCAGTTTGGACATGAGCGAACCGTCACATCGAACACACACACACATCCGACCACATCACCCTTCACAAGCTTGCGATTAACCGCTCTAAGCAGCATGTCTCTTTTATTCACATTCTCCTTCATTCGTGTACAATGGCCCGGGGCGGCTCCATCGCAAGCCCCAGCGTTCACAAGTATCTTCCATCATTCACATCCCTCTCATTCGTTTCACACATTTCAAAGTCACCCTGCGCATGCTGCAGGATGCTGCCTATTCCTACTTCCGCACTGTAACAAATCCCGCGACAGCGCTCGTTCCCGTTTCTATGTACACCTTCCGCGACCCAGTATGTAGCACACCATCACACCTTCACGCCTCACGCGATCTCTATCTGGCGCACTTGTGGCTTCGGTTCCTGAAGCTTGGGAACTGTCACCGTCAGAACTCCGTCCTGCACCTGCGCCTTCACTTCGTCCGTGTTGGTGCCCTCCGGCAGCCGGAACCGTCGCATAAAACTGCCCTGCGCACGCTCCACCCGGTGCCAGGTATCGCCCTTCTGCACCTCCTCTTTCTTCCTCTCGCCGCTGATCTCCAGCGTCCTCCCCTCCACCACTCGCACTTTCACCTCTTCCTTCTTCAGCCCAGGCAGGTCCGCTTTGAAGATGTGCGCCTCCGGCGTTTCACGCCAATCGATCCGCGTGTTCGCCACGGCCTGCGCGTCGCCTGCAAATCGCCGGGACGGCCCGCCCTCCAGCACCGAGAAAGGATCCCACACACCGCCGAACTCGAAGGGATCGAACACACTGTTGCCACGACCGCCGAACAGCGATAGAGCCATGTCTGCCTCGACCTCTCAAGAACGCAGGACCCGAAGAAAATGCACTCAACCGCGTCTCACCCCAAGCTGCGACCTAAGAGCCTCGGAGTTCAAGGAACGGCCGACCTACTTGAACGAATAACCTCCCACAATGGACGCTCACAAAAATCTCAGCTGCCAAACTATCTCTCAGAAAGCTGAAGACCACAACTGGACACACTTCGTCAACCACACTCCGATCGTAACAACTCAGTCCGTGTTGCAATCAACGATGCGCGCTCTGACGCCGAGAGCCACTATATATACTACTCCAGAATGCACAATGCAAGGGCGGACCGAGGGAATTGCAGAGGGCGTCGGAAAGGAAGGAAGCAAGGAAGAGTGTAGAATTGGAAGCAGATGGTTCCCGAGCATTCTCGACTCACTCCAGGGGACCCTCTCGAAGCCTCCAGGGCCTCCCTGCCTCGCCCGCATCCTTTGCCACTTTGGCATCCATTGTGCTGACTTGGCATCGCCGACGTGGGCACTCCGGGTGTGTTGTTCAGGACGGTGTGAGGGCACTTGGCTGCAGTGTCGACTCCAGTCTACTTCAGCTCTACCGTAGCTCCAGGACCGGTTCAGGGCGTGATACCGTGTGGAAGGGTGGGTCCCTGACTCCGTGGTTGGTTGGTGCAGCAGAAGCCCAAAGTAACAATAAGGAATATGTTTGACATTGGTTTCAGAGTGATGTTCACATTCTTGTGAATGACCAATACATGCCCCAGTGACTGATGAGTACATGCCCTAGTGAATGATGGACTATGTACTAATGAGGATCGATAATAGCAATTTCTTTATATATATATATATATATATATAGATATCAGTTTTGGATGGATGTGTGTACTCATGGTGTGTGGAATTAGTCATAAGAATGTTGAATTACAAAGTATTCATTCAAGTAGTTTGCATGCACCTATGAATAAACTTTGCCATCTTGTCACAACTGGAGACATATTGACGGCACAAGTATTTTTCATATTGACTGCACTGCAAAGTACGACTCAGACGATGAGGAGTGGCACAAATGCGATTACAACACATACACTTTACTCATTTCTTGTACCACTTTCAAGTTGCATCACAACGCAAGATGTCTGGGATCAATTATCAGAAGAGCATAAACATAAAAGCAGTGAAAGTATACATGAGCTTCAACGGCAATTCTTTGATGCTAAAATTGAGCATGGTCAATCAATTTGCAGTTTTATAGCTCAACTTGAGCTTATAATGAGTGAGTTACGAGAATTGGGTGATACATCATTCTCGGATGCGTTTATGATTTCTAAGCTTACAGCAAATCTTCCCGCTATCTTCGATGGATTACCACTGCCTGGGAAAGTACATGCCTTGAAAAACATAGACCATATATTTGTTGTTGTGAAAAACATAGAAATGTAATTTTTGTAGAATCGTAATTTAAAATTTGGTAGCATGCATTCTTCCTGATATTACTTGAGCATATGTAGCATTGGCATGGGGGGGGGGGGGGGGGGGGGGGGATGGATAGCCGATAGTAGCGCAACAGAGCATATGACTGATAAGCTTCACTGGTTTACAAATTATAAACCTCTACCATCTGATGCGATAAAGCTGTCGAAATACCTGCTGGGCACAAATGCTATGTAATGGGGACAGGTGATATCAAGATTTTAGTTCAGCTACCTCATTCCACTAAAATCCATCTCCTATAATAGGTTCTCTATATTTCAGGGTTTGGTCGGAATCTTATCAGCCTTACGAAGGTTGCAAGTCAGCATAAAATATAGACTCTTTGCAAATACTTGACTTGCGAGTTTATTTTAAATAAAACTATTATAATGACAAGCCCTGTGCTTCAAGGATCTTATAATCTAAATTGTACATTTTTGCTTCCTCCAGCAGTTATCTCTTATGCAACCTCTTATTGCAACATTCCATCTCCAGAAGAACTACAGAACATTCAAACATGGCATCTTTGTTTGGACCACTTAAATTATGATATGATAAAAAAAGATCAATATCAATGGTTTTGTAACTAGTATTTGACTTAAATCTATTGAAAACCCAGGATTATGTTTTAAATGTTCTTTTGACAAATCTCATGGAAAAACATTTTCTAAAAGTTTAAATAACATTTGAACTACATTATGTAGCATGCTTATTCATAGTGATATTTGTGGCTCCATGAATGTGCCATCTCATGGAGGATCATTATACTATATTTTATTTAAGATGATTCTACATGTTATTATTATTATTATTAAATATTTTTCAAAAATCAAATGCAATAATATGTTTTTAGAGGATTTGTAAAACCATATTCAGAGATACTAGTTATAAGATTTTTACTTTACAAATGGACTATGTAGATGAATTTTGTAGCCAATGCTTTAATGATTTTCTACATGCAAAAGGCATTAAACACAAATTAACAGTATCATATACTCCAAAGCAAAATGTTGTTTTAATGAGAAATAATTGTACAATAATAGAGGCTATTAGAAGTATGATATATCATGCTTATCTAAATCCTGCATTTTGGTTGTTGACAATATAGTTTACACCTTAAATTGTACATGCTTTCATCTTCTTCCAAATATTATTCCTTTTGAGGCTTATACTAGTAAAAAAAAAAAAAAAAAAAAAACCCTCTCTTGCTCATATGCAACTATTTAGATATAAGGTTTATACTTATATACTTAAAAAATTACAAAAAAAAACTTGATGAACAAAGTTGCATTAGATTATTTGTTGGATATTTTGATGAATCTAAAGCTTATTGAATCTAGGATTTAACTCACTAACAAGTAATAATTAGTTGAGATGTTATCTTTGATAAATACAATTATATTTTAGAATTATCATTTACAAAACATATATCTTTTAGCACAACTTCTTTTAAAGTTTCTTTCCAAAAATCTTTTTAGTCATTTTTACAAAAATCAAGTTTGGTTTCTACAAACTCACTTATAAATTTGAGAACCACAAATATACATCATAATAGTGGCACAAAAAAGCTATGCATACAAAGTATCAATTCTTTAGTTAATAATAAGACCTACAAGCTCAAAGATTTGTCTTTGAAAAAGAAAGCTATAAATTGCAAATGGATTTATACACTCAAAACTAAATTTGACAACATTATTGATCAATTCAAAGCAAGATTGGTCTCAAAAGATTATTCACAAAAATATGGTATTGATTTCACGTAGATCTATTCACCTATCATTAAATATCATTCCATTAGACTAGTTCTTTATATTGCCACAAGCCAAGATATGCACATTTGTGAATTCAATATAAAAATTGTTTTCTTACATTGCCAACTTGATTAAAAACTTATATAAAGCAAGTCTGTAATTTCAAAAATTCTTAATTTCTAAAAAAAGTATATTATTTATACAAGGCTTTATATAATTTGCAATAAACTAGCCATGCATGAAATCAATGTATTGGCCAATTTCTTGTTATTTAAAAACTTAAATAAAACTTTACGGATCCATGTGTTTGTTACTCAAATACTATGAATCAGCTCATCATTGTCATGTTTGTTGATGATGGCCTTTGTTACTATTACGACCTTCAACTTATTAATTATGTGCTAATAAAAATGAACAATATATTTAAAATCAAAATAAATAATCTAAAGATATATGTTGGTTTAAAAATTAAAAAAAAATTGAATTGCGAGACTCATATTTATACACCAATGTGCTTACTTGGAAGGAATTTTACGTGACTATGGCTTTTCAAAATTATCCTTGATTTTTACACTAATTAATTTTAATTCTATTTTTTGTAATATTAATTTTGCTAACATTGAATAGATTAAAAAATTTTATTTTTTCAATATTGTTAGTAGTCTTCAATTTGCATCTATAAGAACTTGACTAAATATTTCCTAATTTTTAAGTAATGTAGTACATTTTAAATCAAAATTTATCTAATTACATTGTAATCTCATAAAACAAATATTTTACTATATTTGAGCAACTTTGGATTTTAAACTTATCTAATATTAGACAAATTCTTCAAATGTTCTTATTGCATTTGTTGAAGTTGACTATACAACTAATCTAGATGATTAAAAATTGCAAAGATGCTTTATTTTATTTTTAAATAGAAGATCCATTAGTTAAAAATAAAAGAAATAAAATTATTTAATTGATAGTTCAATCTACTCCAAATATATTGCCTACTATATGGTTGAAAAAGAAATTATTTGATGTTGATGAATATAAATAAATCTTGGCTATATTCAATAAAAATCTACCATTTTTTACTCTAATTTACAAAGTATAATTATATTGGTAGTTAATCCTAAGTTTCATTCACGCATTAAATATATTAATATAAAATATCATATTCTTTGACAATAAGTTTAAAATGGTATTTTAAAAATAGATTATATATCCACTAATACAAACATAGCCAATATTTTTACAAAAGCTTTAACTCTTGACAAATTCAAGATATTGTTAAATTTTCTAATTCTATATTTATATTAATTCTTCACTTCTTTATTGAAGTGGGAATATTAAAATATATTATAATATCAATGGAAAAATTATTTTTTAGTAGGAAATTAATAATTAATTTATTATTAATAAAAAATAATAACTTTTTATTGATATATTATATTTTTTAGAATAAAAAATTATTATTATTTTTAATATTTTCAATGTAGAATTTTATGAGATAAAATCAACCATACTTTGATCCTAACTCAAATCATGTAACAATTAAAGATGCATATTTTAATATCGAGTTTCATTTTATATACCACTTCAAAATATATAATATAAGGGCAAATTGAGGGAATAGCTGATTAAGAATTTTATAAAATATGATCCATTCTTGAGCAGCATTCTATTATAGAATATATTAGAAATGATCCATTCTTAATTAGCCTCTTATTTTTATACCTTAAGGTGGTCTATTTATATGCAACTTGATATAAATCATTGATAATTTTTGATATACTATGGTCAAAAATAAAAAATTTGTTCATTAAATTGACAGCTAATGATGAGCATGATTGAAAAATACATGTATTAAGAATGGATGTGGGTGATATTTTAAAAATTATTTGTATATTAGTTTACATAGAAAACATGAAAAAGTTTTAAAAGGCTCTAATTAAAAATTAAATACAATTAACTTTCACCTCATATTCTTTAGATTTGTAGCTCATGTAATTCGTGAATATTAATAAGTTTGTGAGTAAAAACATATTTTTCAATTTATTGTATTTGGCTAGAGTATGTGCATATAGAGTATTGATAGACTTAGAATTATAATATAATTATCATCTTCATATTAATATGACTTGACACATTGTCACATAAATAGGAGCTTTTGTACATAATTGGTAGCTCAATTTTAAAGCTAAGAGATTTGAACAAATACATTTTGCTTCAATTCTATAATATTGTGGAATAATTTAATGCAAATTTAGAGAGTTGAGCTAAAATTTAGCTTTAAAAGTAATAAAGAAGACCATGCACTTTATGAAGGGAGTTATAGCAATAATAGAAGTGAATTTAATTCTTTTATTGAGATTCAAATTAAAAAAATTATGAAGTATTTGAGATTTAACAATTATATAATAAGAATAGGAGAAGTAGCCAAAGTGGCAAAGTTGAAAAAAAAAAAACAAAGATAGGAAGAAAAAATTTGAATAGACAAGGTTAAAAAAATAGTATTATAGAGGGTAGAAAAGAGGCTAAGAAGGCAAAAAGAAAGGTATATGCAATAGAATTATATATGAATTTCAAAAAAAAATCTCAATACATTCTTGTGTCACTTAAAAAGACTAAAAAATTAATCAAAGATGGTAATATATTGAATTAGAATGGCTATTGTTAAAGACAAGAAGACTAGAAAGTCTTGAAATAAGACTAAGGACTAGAAATGTATTTACAAGAATGAAGAAGACTTCACTTTTGCTGCCATCTATACTATTTAATTAAGAGCTTTGAAGTAATATTCTATAAGACCTCCAATATGTGTTGATTTAGCAAGACATATTTTAACATGCAAGACAAGTTTTCTATAGGTGTACTACATAATTAGCTTGATCTATAAGCTACCAATACGTGTGATATGTGGTTAATTTTTTGATCAAGTTTTTAATCCATCAATCAACTACAAACAAGTGTAAGATCAAAATTGCATCTATGAAGCTTTTAAGAAGCTTATTTAGAAGATATTATGAAATTAATATACTTTTATCTCTTTCTATTTAATCACAAAAGTAACTATTGAAGTAAATATATATATATTTGTGACATTACCTCTTCTTTTGAAACAAGTTTCATGAAGAGAAATCATCATCTTTTATACATCTTGCGATTTTTTATTTTGATTTTGATGGATGTTGTCAATGAAAGTCTCAATCTTCTTTGCTATATTTGTAAGATTCTTTGCTAGCTTCTATTAGCATTTACTAATATCATATCCATACCAATGTTCAAGATATTTTAATCTATTTCAATATTGCCTTGAATCAAAGACTTCTTCCACTTCAAACTCTTGATTATTATCTACTTCAATAAAAGAAGTTATATTTATCTTCTTTATTAAATATTCATTGTCTTATATGGTTCAAAAAGAATTATATAGAATACGTGATGAATCTTCATAGATATCAATAAATATAATTAATAAGTAATAAGATTGATTTATTCATAAATAAAAAAAGATCTAAACCTATAATAATTTAGCTAGTCATAAAGATGAATAGTCTTAATATTGTAACAAAATAATCATATCTTATCATTCATATTGAATTATGCTTGTTCCTTGCAATTGGCATCTACATTGATCTTTTATTTTTTTTGGGCTTCTCCTAATTGTGCTTTACTTGTTGCAATTAGCTTTAACAAATAATTTGTCAAATCTTCTAACTTAAGATTATCAACTTTTAAAGGTAAAAAATATCAAATTATGGATGATAACCATAATTAATAAAAAAAAAATATGTTTATTGAGTAGAAATATGTATTAAAGTAATATATAAAATTGTAACAATAGCAAAAGAATCATCCATTAATTTTGATGATAGTTGATGGTACACCTCAAATACTACTCCAAAATTTAATTCATCTATTTTATTTGCCTACTAGTTTGAAAATAAAAGATCTAAAATAATTTTATGTCCATCTTTAAAATCTTAAAAATGATTATATAAAATCTTTATACAAATTGATTCCTTCTATTTAATATGATATCCTCTCAAAGGCATAAATCTCAAAGAAAGAGAATTCTTGATACACTCTTGTGTCACTAAAGAGAACTTGAAAGTCACTCCAAAGGTAGTGTAATATTAACTAGAATGGCTATTGCCAAAAACAAGAAGACTAGAAAGTCTTGAAACAAGACTAAAGACTAGAACGACATTGACAAGAGTGAAGAAGGCTTCACTTTTGCCTCCATATATACTCTTAACTAGGAGCTATGTGGCAATGTCCTTTACAACCTCCAAAACAGGTTGACTTTGGTAGCTATATGATTTAACTTACAAGGTAAGTTATCTATGTATGCACCATATAGTTAGCTTGTTACACAAGCTATTATACGGAGTTAACATGTTCTACAAGCTACTAACATGTAGTTAACTTGTTGGCCAAATTTTCAACCTATAAACACATCTAAAGTGAAAACCGCATCTATGAAGCTTTTAGGAAGCTTTACTAAAAGACTTTATGAAATTAATCTATATTTACCTACTTCTATTTAATCATATAAGTAATTATTTAGATAAATATATATGTTGGTGAAATTACACATCTTTCTAAGGACTAGTTTCACAAGGAGTAGTCTTTATATGTTGAGGAAGTCTAAAATGTGACAAATTGTATTTGCTACAAACTCTAATATTTGCTCTCTTTGAAGATGGTTGATAGGCCCTTTCAGCCATTGATAGTGTCCCATATTAGGGCGAAAAAAATACCTTGTTATTTTATCATTCTTGAGACTTTCAAAACTTTCTTCAAATAAAACATTTGAAACACCATCAAGAATTGTTCCTACTTCTAATAAAATCACCAAACAAAGAGAGTCTCTTCCAAGGTCGTGATACCAAACATGTTGTATCTTCCTATTTAATTGAAGAAGGACATATTGTTCTAAAGGATCTTCATCTTGATTTCGTCGTTGAGAAGATTGTGACAATTATAATGTCTCATTTGATAAGTCTGCAAATGAAAGCTCTTAAGTTGAATCTGCTAGTTGTTGGCTCTCCATCTCTTTAGCGTCACAAATACATACAAGCTACAAAAAAAGATACAAGGTAGAATATTATCTTCTTTTGATCTTATTTCTTTTATAGGAAAGATTTGTAATTTTTTATCTTAATTTTGATGGATTTTATTAATGAAAAGCTTCAACTTTCTTTATTACATTTTCAAGTTTCTTTGATGGCTCCTATGTCTGTTCACTAATATCATATCCATGCCAATAAACAAGATATTTCAATCTATTTTGGTGTCGCCTTGAATCTAAGACTTCTTCCACCTCAAATTCTTGATTATTATCTACTTCTATAGGAGGAGGTGGCATTTGATTTCTTTCCAAAATATTTATTATCTTATATGGCTCAAAAAGGGATACGTAAAATACATGGTGGATCTTCATAGACTTTGATAGATATAATTGATAAACAATATGATTTATTTGTTTACAAATAGAAAAAGATCTCAGCCTACGATAGTCCAACTTATCATAAAGATGAGTACTCTTGATATTGTAATGAAATAACTATACCTTGTCATCTATGTTGAATTGTGGTTGCTTCTTGTGATAGACATTTGCATTAGTCTTTTGTTGTCCATGAGTTTCTTTTAATTGTATCTTCATTGTTGCATGTAACTCTCAAAAATGATTTGCAAAATCTTCTGTCGCAGGATTATCAACTTTTGAAAAGTCAAAAATATTAAGTTATGGATGATAACCATAATTAGAAAAAGAAGAAATTTGTTGAATAGAAGATTGTACTAAAATATTATATACAAACTTTGCCAATAGCAAAAGAGTTGTCCAATCATCTTGATGATAGTTGATGGTATACCTCAAATATTGCTCCAAAATTTGATTCACCCATTCCATTTGTCCATCACTTTGAGGATGAAAAGTCAAAGAAAGCTTTATATCCATCTTTAAAATCTTAAATAGGATTCTCTAAAATCTTAATACAAATTAAGTCTCCTTATCCAATATAATATCCTTTGGCAATCTATAATAGCGATAGATATTGTCAATAAAAATCTTAGTTTTTTCTTTACTTAAAATAGATTTTGTACATAGTATAAAATAAGCCATTTTGGTGAAGCAATCTATGGTTACAATATGGAGTCATATGAACTTAAAACTGAAAGATCTGTAATAAAGTCCATAGAAACAGAAGACCATGGTTGTTTTGAAATAAATAATGGTTGAAAAAGTCCATAAGGTCGATGGTGAGAAGTTTTGAATCTTAAATAAATATTGCATGATTGTACAAAGGCTTTGACTGCCTTCTACATTTGAGGCCACCAAAAATCTCTAGATATAAGCTCTAAAGTCTTGTTGTATCCAAAATGTACGGTAGCTGGAAAATCATGGCAAGCTTGAAGGACACGTAATTATGAATCACCTTCCAGAATATATAGGCAATCTTTGAAATATAATAGGTTGTTCTTGAATTCAAACTTTGAAGTCTCATATGACTTAGAAGAATTATTCTTGATATTATAAAAAAGAAGATCAGAAGACATATTTGATTGAATATACTTAACAAAGTTGAATCAACAATCAATGTTGATTTAATTGCTCAAAGATAAAAATGCTTGGGCTTCAAGAGGATTATTCTTTGTTGATCAAAAGATACATCTCTTTCTTTTGGTGTAAGATATGAACGTCTAGAAAGGATGTTTGATAGACCTTCTTGTTTTTTGGATTGATATGTATTCTTGAAATTGAATTTAGATAAAGACATACTCCAATAAGCTTGACAACTATTCAAAACATGTATTGACATGAAGTACTCGAGGTTCTTATCATTTATATATATGGTGATTAGACTTGAGGCACCTTCTAGATAATGATGCCATTTTTTAAATGAATCTATGATTGCAAGAAGCTCTTTGTCAAAGATCTCAAAAATAATCTTGGCTGCTAAAAATTTCTTTGAATGCAAAGCTATTAGGTGGAATTTATCATCTATTCCCATTTGTGACAACATGGCACCTATAGCAAAGTCTGATGCGTTTATTTCCATAAAAAATATCTTGGAAAAATCAATACAATGCAAGATTAGTGCAAAAATAAAATCCTTCTTTATAGCATCAAATGATGCTTCTACTTCTTTTTTCCACTCGAATTTATCTTTATAAGTCAAACGTGTAAGTAGAGCTGCAACTTGAAAAAAATTCTTGATCAATATTCGATAGTAATAAATAAAGCCTAAAAAGTATTGCACATCTCATATTGTTTTTCAAATCTTTCAATCTATGATAGTTTGGACCTTCTTGGGATCTATCATAAGGCCTTTGTTAGAAATGATATATCCTAAAAAGTCAACTTGAGTAGTATAGAATACACACTTTTCCAACTTGGCATATAATCTTGTATCTTTAAATTTTTGTAATATGCGATGAATATGAAGTTCATATTTTTATGTATTCTTTGAATAGATGAAATTTTTTTCTAAATAGCAAACGATGAAATCATCCACAAACTCATGAAAAACATCCTTCATAAGATGTTGAAATGCGACCAGTGCATTCGTGAGTCCAAAAGACATGACATTTGTGGGTGTAAATTTTCACTCCTCAATCCAAGTTACAAGATGGCATCAATTAAGAGTTGATTTTAATTGGTAGTGTGAAGTGAAGTAAAAAAATAACAAGAAAAAAAGAAGAACAATCACAAAAAAATTGAAATAAATGACATGAAGCAATAAAATTCATTTTTACTAAGATCTTAAAAATTGCTCTAAAAATTCCTAAAAAATTCTAAATAAATTTTAAATAAATTCTAAAAAAATCTCTGAAATTTCTAGAATGATAATATCCATCTAAGGCTACATTTTACTACCTTGGTGATTTTTGATAACATTAAAAATTAATTTAAATCCACTATAAATCCTATTTTTTTGACCAATAATTAAAATGACATGAGGTTCTTTTTTATGCTTCCTCTAAATATTAACATTTATAGTTTTTATAAGTAGTACATATGTATAGAAGATCAATATAAATATTGGTCTTATTAAATAATCCTTAATATTCAATAATGAATAAAAATACTAAAGCAATGAAGATAATTGCTTCCAAGACTTACTAGGACTCCATTTCCACCACTAACATTATAATTTTCTATTTCTTTAAGGATTTCTATACTACTCACTATATATTGTGATTTAAAGCATTCTAAATGCATATGTTTATTCTAAAAGAATAAGTGAGTTAATTTGATGACACACTTGGCGACCATCTAGGAGGACTTGAAAAGGAGAAGAATTTAGAAGTGACCTTCTAAAATGCTATCAAATAAAAAGAATAATTATTTATAAAAGAATTTTAATAATTATCTAAGATGAAAATGAATGATTTCCTTCTAATCAAAAGAAACTAAAGTAGGTTTTGCTATATAGATCTAAATAAGAAAGACAAAGAAAATTAAATCTAACCTAAGATTTAATAATTATATATATATATATATATATATATATATATATAAAAATCAAAGCTAAGAAATAAAAAAGTTATATTTTTAGATTCTTTTTTAATATGAGAGGATTTTGCTATCAACCTTCTAAGGTCTATAAATTTTTTGGATGAAAAAGTTGGTCTTTTCTTGTACTAATACTAGCTCATTGGGATAGCCTATTTTTTCCAACCGAATTTAAACAGTGGTCACTCATTTGACAATTTTTCACCTGATCAATCCTTCTATGTCTTTTACATATTTACTAAGACACATTTTTTAACTTGAAAGTTTTATCAAGTACTTGTTTCTTTTAGTTAGAATATCTCTAATTTTTTGGTGAAGGAACTAAATTTAAAAGAAGACAAAACAAATGAATATGACTACAGCTTATTTTGAATTTTAATGGTTTAGCTTCTAAATTCTACCTGATTTTGATAATTTTTGACTTAAAAGATTGAATAAGAGTGAATTTGAAGATGAGCCATTTGACTTTGTATATGATAAAAATCACACTCTATATTCTTTACATCTATTTTCAGATGTTCTGGTAGGAAAATCTTCCCTGTTAAGTATTTGTAGCCAAACTGAGTTATTTGAAAAGACTTCTTTAACTACGTATGGGCCTAACCATATGGCATCAAATTTTCTTAGAAAATCTAATTTCCTAGTATCTTGTAAAAGAACTAACATGCCAAGCTTAAGGATTTTAACTTTAAGTCCCTTATCAAAGGCAATTTTATTTCTTCTTTGGATGGCCTCCATATATTGAGCACTCTATCTTTTGGTCTCATCTAGACCTTCTAATCACTCTAATCTATCAATTAAAGAATGTTTAGTTGACAATCTTTCTTTCAACACAATTTGAAGAGAAGGAATTTCAAATTCAATTGATAAAATAGCTTCTATACCTTAAATGAAGGAAAATAGAGTTGCTTGGATTGTCACTTTCAACGTTGTTCTATAAGCCTATAAGGCTACAAGGAGCTTTGTATTCTAATCTCTTTCAGATGTTGTGACAATTTTTCTAAGAATATTGACTAAGGTTTGATTTATCCTTTTCATATATCCATTTGTTTGAGGTTGATAAGGAATAGTTTTTTATGATCAATTTTAAATCCAAAGGTTAAATCTTTTATCTTTTCATTTAAGAAATGCTTGCTTCTATAACTAATTAGGATTTTTTGATATCCAAAGCTAGTAATGATTTATTCACAGAAAAATTTGGCAGCCTATTTGGTATCGTTGGCTTTAACTGCCATTGCCTTAGCCAACTTGGTCAAGTATTTGGTTCTTACCACTATGTATTTTATACCATTAGTATAATTGGATTGAACCTTTCCAATATAAAAAATTCTCCATTTTTCAAAGGGAACTAAAGGTAAGAACTCATAGAGAGGCAAACTCATCTTTAGATCATTCCTAATATACGATTGACATGCATTGCATATCTTAGTATATTTATATACATCATAGAATAATGTGGGCCTATAATAACTTGATCTAAGTATTTTGTGGCCTATTAAGGTTCTTGAAAAGTGGCCCCCACATGCACTATCATGACATGTCAATAGAATGGTAAGAATTTCTTCTTCCATTACACACCTCCTTAACATCCCATCAACTCCATGTCTATATAATTTGCCACTAACTATGGCAAAGTATCTACTATTAATTCTTACCTTCCTACATTCTATTTTAGAAAGATAAAGATGCAAGGTTTGAATTGTCAGAAACTTGGTAATTAATTCAAACTAAGTGGGCAAGGTTGAAACAATAAACAAGGTTTCATATATAAATGTGTCATCAATTGAGGCTTCATCAATTTGGTCTAATAATCTAGATAAAAGATCTGCTTGCTTATGCATCCTTCTTAGCTTATATTCCACTATATAAACAAATTCTTTTAGTTGAAGTATCAACCTTATAAGTCTACTATTTAAATCAACCTTATTCAAAAGGTACTTGATTGCCATGTGGTCTACAAAAAAATACCATTCGATTTAAGAAAAAGTAATGTCTAAACTTTTTGATGGAAAAAACCATGGCAAGGCATTCCAGTTCTATGCTAGTATAATTCTTCTCCTTAAGATTCAATTACCTATTAGCAAAGGCTATGGGATAGTCCTTGCCTTTCTCTCCACTTGTTTGACACAATGTGCTCTCTATGGCTACAGATGAAGCATGACAAAGTACATAAAAGGGTAATGACCATTTAGGAGATCTTAAGATAGAAAAGATACTAAGTTTTTCATTAAGAATATCAAATGCATCTTATCATTTGTTATCCCATTCAAACTTCACTTCTTTTTATATTAGTCAAGTTATGGACATGAAAAGTGTAGCATAATCTTGTATGACTTCTTGATACCACCCTATATATTCCAACGTCCTTTGTACCTCTTTTACTATAGAAGGGGGTTTTAATTCTATAATAACTTTGACCTTTTGTGGATCGGGTTCCCTACCTTTTTTTGACATGACATATCTTAATAGAACTCCCTTTTGAACTGCTAGGAATATTTTGTCATGATTTAGTGCAATCCTAGTCTTTTGACAATATTGAAGACTATCTCAAATATATTCCAAATATTTTTTATTACAAGACTGGGTGCTAAAGTCATCAATGAATATTGTCATTGTCTTATATAGAAGGTTAGAAAAGACATAAGACATGGCCCTTTGAAATGCTGTTAAAGTATTACAAAGTCCAAAATACATCACTACATAAATAAAAGTACTCCACAGCATAGTGAAAGTAGTTTTATGATGATCTTCTTCAGCTATGGATATTTGATTATATCTTGAATATCCATCCATAAATGTATAAAGTTCATGACTTGCCACTTCTTTTAAAATGGTATTAATAAAAGAGAGAGAGAAATCATCTTTTTGAATGTACTTGTTAAGTTTCTTATAGTCTATACACATTCAAAGTTTTTCATTTTTCTTTTTGACTAAAACCATAGGTGAAATCCAATCCATAATCTCCACAAGTTGAATAAATCTCACTTGGAGGGGTTTTTCTAATTCTATCTTAACAATTAATTGCAGATTGGGATTCGTTCTTCTTTCTTTTTGTTTCAAGGAATTGAATTGGAAAAGAGAGGAATTCTATGTTGAGCTACTTTTGGAGGTATGCTCTTAAGATCTTTATAAAATCATGCAATTACATCCCTATAAGCCATAATTAACAACTTATAATTTGTCAATTCATCTTCTATCAATTGAATCTCTACTTTGATAAGTTTTGGATCTTTATTTTTTAAAAATAAATATATTAATTTGTAATCAAGATTGTCTACATGAACTTATTCTGTAGGGCCTTTATATCAATTATTTGGAATTTGTAGATAGATAACTATGTCATTTCTAACCGTAAGACTACTAGAAGTTTGTTTAAATTGTAAGGATGGAATGAGGTTGTCCTCTTCTATTAAGTCATCTAACTTGTGAACTTGAGTGCTATCAAAGTTTATTTCAAAGACATCTTCAATTTTTATATCATCAATTAGGATTATTAAATCTCCTTCTAAATCATCATGTTGATAAGTGGCAAAACTCACTATAAAATTTATATTCACAACTTTGTCCGCACTTAAACTTGGGTGATCCTTCAATCATTGTGTGAATTCTCAATCATCTCCTTAGTCATATAGTCTAGGGTCCATACATCCTAGTGAAATTGGTTGAACCATACTTAAATGAACTACCTCTTTTGCTACCAAATTAGTAAACCTAACTTTCTTTTTAAATCATTTTTACAGTTGAGGACTTAAATTCTCATCTATTGAAGAATAAAATAATTTTTTGGCTAAAAATAATCCTTGAAATTAATTAATTATTTTAGTCAAGTTTTCTGGTGGTCCATAGATGATATGGATTTTTTCACCTCTTCAATCAATTTTTGCATTAGCTTCCTTTAACTAAGGTCTTTTTAAAAGCAATGAATATGAATTTTTGCTAGAATGCATGTAAATCACATGAAATATGAGCGAGTATTCTTCACCTCCCGTCATCATCCTACAACCACTTATTTATCCAAGAAGTGTGTCTTGGCTTTGATTAGCCATATTGATTACAAATAGAGAAGATTCAGTGATATTAAGTCCTAATTTTTCCATAGTTCTCACTGGTATAATGTTTAAACTACTACCTCTATCAACAGTAGTATAAGGTATGATTTTATCTACTATAGACTCTTTTAACTCAATTGCCTTCAATTCTTGTGCCTCTTGAATAGTTTTAATATTATCTTGTATTTTTGTTTTAAATCTTTCGCATCTTTTAATGGATAGGTCTATTTTAAAGCTCTTTTTTATTATTACAAAAACCTTTAATAATTGAGCAATTATTATATTTGCCTTGATTTTTTCAAATCTTTCCATAAATCATATGATCCAACTTGATTTTCAATTTTAGGTTGAAGTACAGAATTAAGTTCAAAGTTGAGAATTCTTAAATCTTCCTTTGCTTTCTTAGAAGAAATTCCTATTGTTTAGATATTTCCTTTTGAATTTCTTAGCAATTAACTTGCCATAGATTCAAGGACTTGAGATAATTCCTTAAAATCTTTCATACTAGCTATTGCCTCCTTTATAGCTTCATTCAAATCTGAAAAGTGAGGAGAATCTTTTGAATTATTTTCACTATCAATTGAAGTAGGGAGAGAAGGACTAGTATACTTAGACCTTATCATAACTATCAAAGCCTGCATATTAGGAAGCCATTTATTCTTATTAGGTGCTTCTTCATGAGAAATGTAATGTGTATGAGAAGACAATGGTTGATCTTTAAGAATTTGAGAACCTTGTTCTTCAGTTGGTATTTCCAAATATCTTACATCTTGTGAATTTCTTCCCTTGTTTTATTGGCCATATTGATGTTGATCTAGGTTTGATGAAATAAATCCTCACTCTGTATTTAGACTTGAGGGATGGTATTGGATTTAACAATTATTATTATTATCATAAAATAAATTAGAAGGTCTTAAGATATTGTCCGGATTTGGATTTCTTATTTCCTTCAATTGGTCTTGGATTGCTTGTTGATAATTTTCTTGTAAGAACTTTAAATGAATCACCTTGCCAAATTACATACACACGTTTGTAGGATGGTTTCTTCTACAATTTCTACATACTATTATATTTTATATCCAACAATTACCTGATAGATGTCTTTTTCTACAAAGATGGTACACCTTCTGTTGTTGTTGTTATAGGCTCTTAAAGCCTTAGATGGAATTTTCTTGAGGTTGGAATTGAAAATTGGAACTTGTCATACTATGATTTTTATGAGATGGAGCATATAATTGTGGCCTATCTTGGTTTTGTTGGTTTAAACAGAATTGACTTGTATGCCTTGATTGGTTGTATTGAGTGCATCAAAGCCTTGAGGTATGTCTACCAGATTCTATAGGAGATGGGACTTGGTTTAGATTTTGATTCTTCATTAAAAGAGTCATCTATTCTTCTATAGCCTCCATTTGTTGGGTAAGTTCATTTTGAAATCCTTGTTGGTTTAGTAAAACTTTATTCTTAAAGTCCTCCTTTTATTTATTCGTATCTTCAAGGTATATCAATTAAGAAAGATTGGGAGGCAATCTAACCTCCAAAGATGTTAGATAGTGGTACATAGGTTGAAATTGGGTTCCCTTAGTCCCATATGAATGCCCTTGGGAATTTCTTGTGTTTTGAGCATGTATTGTAATAAAGATGGATATTCTATGATCTTCCTTCTTGTATATTTGTTCTTGCTACTTATCAATATTTTCTATCATTTAAGCTAATTTTTTGGCCTCTTCTAAATTATTTGGTCTTTCTTTGAGGATCTTTTGAATTATTCTCTCACTATTAAATCTTTGAATAAAGAAATGGATGAAGGTATCATCTGTAAGAAAAATTCCCATGAATCTAATTACTACAAGTTCAAATTGCTAAATATATTCAATGATTTCTTCTTCCTTTCCTTGACTCAAAGAAGAAAGGGCTATGAAGGCATTACTTTGTCCTACTTATAGCTTGAATTTTTCTAAAAATACTCTCATGAGTATATCCTAGTTCTTAAAGGTTTGAAGAGGGTGGCTTCTATACCACTCATATGCTTTATTTTTTAAGGTACTTGAAAACCATACAAGATAATAATCTTGATTGGTTATTAAACACGTCATGAAAAGTTCAATGAATCTTTCCACGTGTACTCATGGATCATTGTCTCTAGTCCCTTTAAATATAGAAAATTTTTGGAGTATAGGAGCTACTTGTAAATCCTTAGAAATTACTATTGGCGAGCCTTTGGATTAAACTAAGGCTTTGATGGATATAGAGGTCAGTGTAGATTCTCCTTCATGTTCCATTGGAAGAAAAAGAAGTGTTGACCCTTCTCTCTCTTGATTTACCTCTACAACTAAGTTATGAGAATTAAGATCCCATTATTTCTCTCTTACTTCCTTGCTTAGACTTGATTCAATTGGATTTGAAACAAAAATGTCTTTTAATATTGGAAGTGAAGATTGCTTGTTCAATTGTTGAATCTCTACTTATTTGAGTTTTCATTTGTTTTTCTGGCCAATAGATCCAAGATTTTCTATAAGTAAAGATAGATTGAGTTGCTTAGATCTAGTGGAATGATGCATCTATACGATTGTAGACACACCATTCAACTTAGCCCAATTTTTAATCCACCCAATTTTCCAATAATTTAAATTTTTGACTCTTCCACTTGCAACCCACTTAAGTATCTTCTGATAGAGAAGGAAAATAAAACAGAAACAACTAAAGGAAGAATACTTGCTTAAGTATCATTCCAAGCAAGACTATTTTTTATTTTAATTGTTATACAAAACTACTGTTGTATAGGAGTGACCCTAAGCAATCTTAGTTGTAAAAAAGAATTTCATACTAAGATGGCAAGGAGCCTGAGCTCTTTTTTTTTTTTTTTTTTTTTTTTTTTTTTTTTTTACAATAAGAAAATTAAGGAATTACCTACTATAACAATTAATAACAAAGGTTACATTATAAAAATAATTCTTTGTAAATAATTCATACCACATTAAAGAAGAACTCACGTAGTTGCATCTCTAGCCAACTTGTCACTTATTAATGAACTTCCAAAATACGTGACTCTTCTTCTAGCCAATCTCAAACTTATCATTCTAAGTAAGGATTTAAGGTTTAAAGATAATGAATTAAAGGTTCTATCTACCTTCTTCCATCGACATCTATAAGAGAGATTGGAGACTTACCTTTCTTGTGTCTTCCTCTAAGATTCTACCCTCTAATTTCTAGCTCTCATATCTTGTATTCAAGCAATTTTTTGAAATTTCAAAGAAAGAATAATTGACAAGGTTCAAAGACTTACTTGGTTGCAAGCTATTAATGCTTTTCTTCTTTCTTCTTGAACTCCTTTGCCTCAAACACAATTTGTGTTAGCAAAATAAATTTAGAACTAAATAAATTTTGTTGAAAAGATACTCACCTTGAATTATGATTTGAACTTGTTTGTCTTCTCTTTTCTTCTTTTCTTCTTTTTTCCTTGTTTATTCCAAATTCCTTCCAACTAACTTTTCTACCTATCTCATCTTTTTTTGTTGATGAAGAATTCTTGTTGAGGTTCTTGTTAAGTTCCTTCTACACTACTTTTTGTAAATAGAAGGAATATGAGGGATAGTACAAGTGATTAAATCCCCCTACTACTAGAAAAAGGCCTTCAACTAGAAAAATTACAAAGAGGGGGAGTGATGAAACCTTGAAGATGAGTTCGACCCTTTATGCTTGCAAGTGACAACTGCCTGAACAGAACAACCAAATAATGCTAATGCTAACATTTAACTATTCAAATTCTACTTAGGATTAGAAATGACACTATTGCAAAGAAATAAATTAAAAATAAATAAAAAATCTATTAACTTACTTCAATATATAAAACTATCATGCATATAAAAATAAAATAAATAAAATAAAATAATTCAAAATTCAAAAATTTTAAATTCAAAATAATAATATTAATATATTAAATTAAAAATAAAAATTAAAAAAAGAAAGAAAACATAAAAAGATAAGTATAAGTCAAAATAAAAGTCAAAATAAAATAGAATAGAAGTAAAAACAATAGTATAAATTAAAATTAAAATTAAATTAAAAGAAAAAATAAAGATAAAATTAAGAGTTAAAAATGAAATAATATTAATTAAAAATAAATATAAAATTAAAAGTTAAAAGTAAAATTAAGTATTAATAGAGTTTTTTATTATTAAAATAATTAATTTATTTTAATATTTTTATTTTTATTTTTATTATTTATTTTGTTTGTATTTTTAATTTAAGTTTAAATTTTTTTTATAATTTAATATAATTGAAAAAAAAGTTTTCAAACAAAAAGTTTACAAATATAACATAAAATCAATAATGTAAATGAGTGAAAAGATAGAAATTACTAACCTGAATTGTATTCCACTTAAGGTAGCAATCCCTCTCCACTCCAAAAATCGCCACAATTTTGATTTTGATTCAATAGCAACAAATTTTGCACCAATAAAATTTCAACTTTAAGATTCTTCTACTTAGAATTTTCCAATATTAAATTGCCACTAGGTACTAAGAAATGCCTTTCTGAACATGAGGTACATGAAACTATCAAGGTAGTGAACCCCTTATTAGTCTAAAACTCACTATAAATTCGTATCAATTCCAATTTGAACATAAAATATTTTTTTGAATAGATAACATGAAGATACACAATCTTAAAAATTTTCACTATCAAATATGCAACATATAAAAAATGATTGATGAAAACTTGAGAACAACTTGGAGTACACAAAACTGCCAAGGTAGTGAACCCCCTTCTAATCAAAAATCCACTAAAACTTTAATTTCAGTCCAATTCAAATGTGTGGTAGCTTTCTACAAAGCTTAAATCAAGATACACAACCTCAAAAAGTTTGAAGTTGAAATACGCAACAAGTAAAAACTGATTGATGATAACACGAGAGTAAATCAACAATCAACTCAACAATGAAATTTTTACTATCTTGTAAAGTAAGAAGTAGAAATGCTTTGTTTTCACTATTAAGAAAGAGATGTAGAAAACTTACTAATGATGAAGAGCTACTTGAATTGCTCACTGAATAAAATCAAGCACAATCAATTACAACAAGCAACTTCACATTCACGCACACTCATTAGAAGTACTATCTCCCACCAAACATATCAAAATGTGACTGTAAATTTTCACTCCTCAATCCAAGTTACAAGATGGCCTCAATTAAGAGTTGCTTGTAATTGGTGGTGTGAAGTGAAGTATGCAATTAACAAGAACAAAAGAAGAACAACCACAAAGCAATTGAAATAAATGACATGAAGCAATTACAATATCCAAAACTAAGTCAAAGTCTTTTTATTATATTTTTACTTAGTAAAAAGTAAAAATAAAAAGTAGAAAAATTATTTTTAAATATTTAATTTTATTGTATTTCTAATGAAATAAGAAACATGTAAATCCGAATTACTACAAGTAAGTTATGAAGTTTTAAAAATATGAAATAAATAATTAAAAAGTAAAGTGAAAATATTTTACCTCAAAGATAACTTGCTTATAGATCAAGGGTTCGAGCCTCACTAAGGGTCACATATAGTGTATAAAGGCATCTAAGAGAAACCACGATGCCTTAGTCTTATCCTCTTAATTATCTTCAAAGTACTACAACCCATATAGACTTATGCACTTCTCTTCTTACAAGGACTATACTAGCTGGTGGACCTCCTATTTTCTACTAGAAGGACCAATATTTTTGCAATTTTGACTTGACCATGGTATTCAAAAACACCCACTTAGATTATGAACCTTGTCTGACCTTCAAACCTTGCTCCATTTCTTCATAAAGGCTCCCAAATTGATAAAACTGATTTTTACCAAGATCTTGAAAATTGCTCTTTTTTATACCAATAATTAAAATGACATGATGTTCTTTTTCATACTTCTTCTAACTATTAACATTTATAGTTTTTATAAGTAGTATATATATATATATATATATATATAAAAGACTAATATAAATATTGGTCTTACTAATAATCCATAATATTCAATAATGAATAAAAATTATATTCAAAATATCTATACCTAGTTCGAATAGCAGTCTTCCATTCAACTCCTTCTTTGATACAAACTATGTTGTATGCTTCTCGTAGATCTATTTTGGTATAGATCTTTACTTGATTGAGTTGGTCAAGAAGTCCTGAAATCAAAGGCAAAAGATTCCTATTCTTAATGGTGATCTTATTGAGTCCTCGATAATCCACACACATTCGTAGAGATCTGTCTTTCTTCTTCACAAATAAGATAGGAGCCCGAGTTGGAGATTTAGAATGGCATATGAAGTTCTTTGTGTAGTTTTCATCAATATATTTCTTTAATGTAGCCAATTCATTCTACAATAAGCTATAGATTGGTTCGAATGGTAGTTGAGCTCTTTTTTACAAATCAATTGAATAATTATAAGGTTAATGCTTTGGAAGAATATCTGCATTCTTCTTTTCAAAAACATCTTGAAATTCTTAATATTGGCTAAGAATACCACTTAATATTTTTTTCATCATTCGAAATTAGTGTAGCATATATAGCAAAAGAAAATCTTTCTTTTGTAGCATGCATAAAAGCTCTCATACCTACTAATAAAGGTTTGGATATACTAGACTTATGTACTTCTACTTCACTAAACTAATCTTAAATTTTACTACCAAAAAAATTAAGATTACGAGAAATCCAATCTATTTGAAGGTTATATTTTTTTATCCACGATAATCCTAAAATACTTGGATTGTAGAGAGATCTTATTATATTAAATACTACTACATTGTTATGATCTTAAATTGTTATATCTGAAGAAACAATCTGATAAGTAATATTTTCAAAAAATAACAAATGACTATCTATGACTTCTATATGTATGGATTTAGTTTTCTTGACTAAAGGTATTTTTTGATTTTTGACAAAATCTTTGTTTATAAAAGAGGTTGAGGCTCTTGAATCTAAAAAAGCAAAGACTTTGTGATTTTTAGGTTCTAAACATACATCTATTATAAAACAAGATGAAGGGTGTGAGGAAAGAATATGACCTTTATTAGATATTGCATATGATTTCTGTCGCATGGTTTCTATTGTAGCTAGAAAAACTTGTTTATAGACATATTATCTTCTTTGGTAATTAAGCTCCTCATTTTGTAATTGTGTTGCTTCTTTGGACAATGTTGAGAAATGTGCTTAGCTTCTCCATAATATAAACACAAACCCTCTTAGCAATGTCAAGTCTTTTTTTGCTCTATGAGGGGCTCAAAATGTATCATATCAATTTACATTGGTTTTAGCTTTCATGAATATGTTTCAAAATACTTAGGAATTACCTCCTTTACTTCACTTATTCCTCTCCAATCAAGTTTTTGTTCTTCATACCTTTTAAATAATCAATTGTCGCATGAAATGGCTTAAGCAATAATTTATTCCAAAGATTTTGCTTTTAGCATTGTTAATAACAAATCTTTGATGCTATCCTTCAACCCATATTGAAATTGATTAATAAGTGCTTTGTCATTCTAGTCCACGTCACAAGCGAGGTTTTTGAATTCAGCAGCATATATAGTGGTTGATCATGATTCTTATCATAAAGATGAGGGTTTGGTCTCTACTACTTATTTTTGATGATTTGCTCCAAATGTAGCCGTGAATACTTCTAAGGATGAATTTAAATCATAAAGAAGTCATGATTCTTTTTTTATTAGAGGTGCAAATCAAAAAAATGCACCTCTAGATAGAAGTACACCTATGAAGCCAACTTGACTAAATCCATCCGCATATTGGAAACAACGTAACCTTAAATATAGCTTAACTTGTTGTAAAAACCTTCAAAATTTTGATCTTGTTCCATCAAACTTCTTGGGCATACTAATTCTTGCTTCTCTTGAGCTTGTAGAAGCAAGACCTCCTAAATTTGGTTGTGAGATTGATCGACTTGTTTTCTTCACCTACAGAATTTTTTGATGTAAAATATGGACTTCTTTGATAGATATAGAAGTAGTGCTCTCATGGTTGATATTGGTGATGCATGAAATTTCTACCCTAAGAGTGTTGACAAGCTCGTAAAGATCTACAATAATTACAAATCTATTCTCACTTCCACTAGGAGTAGCATCTATATTCTTTTCTTCCATAGAAAACTCAATCAAATCTAAAAAGCTAAATTAAAGGATGGTAATCTGCAACCTCTGATAAAAATTTCCGCAAAGAATGATAATCTACTTTCTTTAAAGAAAAAATTAGTGTTAGAAAATAAGACTTTTTATTTAAAGGTGGATAGTCTGCAATCTTCAAAATACAACAATAGAAGTAGGATAATCCACTCACTTCTAAAACAAGACAAAAATAATATGTTAGTAGTCTTGTCAAACTGTCAAGGACATGAATCTCAAAGAAAGAAAATCCCCAATGCATTCTTGTGTCACTAAAAAGAACTAGAAAGTCACTCAAAGATGATATATTATTAAACTAGAATGGCTATTGCCAAAGACAAGAACACTAAAAAGTCTTGGAATAAGACTTAGGACTAGATTGGCATTGACAAGAGTGAAGAAGGTTTCACTCTTGCCTCCATATATACTCTTAACTAGGAGTTACATGGCGATGTCCTATAGGACCTCCAAAACGTATTGACTTTACTAGCCACATGTCTTAACTTGCAAGGTAAGTTATCTATGTATGTACTATACAGTTAGCTTGTTCCACAAGCTACTACACGGAGTTAACTTGTTCCACAAGCTACCAACACTTGATTAACTTGTTGGCCAAGTTTCTATTGTACAAATACATCTCACGTCAAAATCACATTTATAAAGCTTCTAATAAGCTTTCATACAAAACTTTATAAAATTAATCTATATTTATCTATTTCTACCTAATCATAAAAGTAACTATTGGGATAAATGTATATTTTTGTGATACAATGTTGCCCCATAACTCCTAATTAGATAGTATTTACAGAGGCAAGAATGAAAACTTCTTCACTCTTTTCAATGCCTTTCTTATTATTACTCTTGTTTCAAGAATCTCTAATTGTTTTGTCTTTGTCAATAGTCATTCTAGTCTTTTTATTACACCATCTTTGAGTAAATATTTGTTCTTTTCTATTGACACAAAAGTATATTGACATTTTGGTTGTTTTTGATTATATCCTTGATATATTTATAACACAAGTATATACATGTATATATATAACCAACTTAAATTTAAAGACCTTAATTGCAATGCTATAATAATAATAGAAATTATGACTATTATTATAAGAAAAATACAAAAAGAAGTACAAAAATAAAATATTTTTTCTTGTTAACTATTAAATGAAATCTAAGTTAAAAAATCAATAACATTATTGTTAGACTTGATAAAAAGATACTTTATAATTAATACCAAATAATATTAAAAATAAAATAAAAATATATTATAAAAATAATTTTATATTATTTTAAAATTATTATTTATCTATTGAGTTTTATTTTAAGTATATTATGAATATATATATATATATATATATATATATGAAATATGCTACTTAAGCATACAATTGATTTTTCTTTCTTTTTTTTTTTTTTTTTTTTTGTATTAAAATTGCTTAAAGAAATTTCAGTTGATACTCTGAAACATTATATTATGCAATCAAAATATATTTATTATCCAGATTTGAGTACTAAGACACATATCTTAAAATCAGTCTTTAACAATTTTGAGGCTATGTATTACTTTTCAAAAACTCAACTCATTTCAATTGTTTTAGAGGAGCTATGTGTTTTAAACAACCTTAAAACATTGAAAAAGATGGAGGTGGATGCCCAAAAAAAATTGTTATTAATTGAGGTCATAGAAGTTTATGTAGACCTGAAAAAAAAAAAAAAAAAAAAAAAATTCCAAAGTAGCTTCATAAGTTGGTTTCCATTTCAATGAAATGATACAGGTGAGTTAAAAATTTTAAAAAATACAATAAAAAATAATTTGATGAGCAATACAATAAATATTACAAATTTTGAAAATATATTGGAGTATATCTATATATATATATATATATATACTATCCAAAGGTGTAAAACTGAAAACCAATTTTTTGGTGGAGTTGGCACTGTCAAAATGATGTCAGTCAAGAAAGAAGATTATGGAAATAATAAATATACCTAATAAAATAAAAATGTGAAAATTACATCAAAATGGATTGGAACACCAAGTAAAATAAACATATTGTGCACATTGAAGAATAATTTTTTCAAGTATTTCATATTTCAAAATATTGAGTACCTTGGATATGTGGTCAAGACCATTAATTGGCAATAGATACAATAAAAATGAATAAAATGGTATTCTTAAAAAAATTATACTGATATCAACAAAAAAAAAATTGTATTATATGTATTCTCTTAAAATTTAAAATGGTGGACAAGGTGATTTCATTACTAGACTTTGCTAAGTGCTACATTCTGAAAATTCTTACAATTAATTAAGGCTACAAAAAGGTGAAAAATCATCCAAAAGAAGCTTCACCCAAGTTGGAGTTTCAATCATTGAAGACACATTTAAAATAGAGAATTCTAAATGAGTAGCATTTACCATTTCCATCAGCTGGACATTTGCTCCATTCTTGTAGTGGACAACTTGAGCTGCAAACCAAACATAGATGAATGAATGTTTGAAGGCAAAATGAACCAAATAAAACAACCCTAAATCTCGAACTTTTACACAACAAACCTCGTGTGTTCCGGCACGATCAAGTTTGGGCAGAGGTAGTGGATGAGAATTCGAGCTTGAAAGGAGATGGGCTCTGGAGCTTCCATGGCGTGGCAGCTCATTCATGGGCGGTTTTTCATAGCATCGAAGCAACATATCTGAGCTTCTAGACACAAAAAGCGTGGACAGCTTCCGCTAAATGCTGTGGGATCGAGATGTGGGTCATGGTGGGGGCGAATGTCATCAGTCACAAATCGTGCGTAAGCTGAAGCTGCCATCACCGGAGGCGAATCTAGCATCAGGCCACCATGCGACACTTCTGATGCAAGTTTTCGGTAGAATGTTTTGACCTTGTTGCCGAGGCAGCGTCACCACAGGCGCCGGAAGTGGATGACGTTGGTGGTGGTGGTGGTGGTGTGAGCTCCAGCAGCATCATTATCATTATCAACAGCAGCCATTGTGTTCCTCATGGATGAAAGAGCGATAGAGACAGAGAGAGAGCGAGGGAGGAGGAATTCACATACAATTGTGCAAGTTGTGGTTGCCGCCCTCAATTGGTCTTCGGCTTTGGACCCATTTGAATTTTAGGATACCACCTTCATTCCACATCTGGAAACTACCTCCTCCAACTTGCACACCCCATTTTACTATTTTATGGCGCTGCTCTAGCCAGATGAATGCATCTCGCTCCGTCATCGACAGTCAGCCACAGAACCCATTCTAATTTAAATTGAGGACTCCATCCCATCGTAGCACGGATTTACTTGGAAGCCTTTTATAAGAAACGAGATGTAGGTCTCAGTGTGAATGCCGCACCTGGAGCGTCTCCGAACGTCACTATCACTCCTTTGCAACGCTACAAGAAGCGCATCGAAATCCAGGCGATAGTGAAGTAGTGGAGTACTAGAATCTGGACACATAGCGTGAAATGGCTCCAATCCAAAGGTTTAAAACGCTAGTCAATGTGGAGCCGCGGGGCCTGTGGAAGCACCTCAAGAGGCGGGTTTCGTTGCAAGGATCGATGTCTAGGTACAACCTTGTTCTGTGCGTGTTGAGAAGTTTCAAGGATGCGGGGAAGACAAAAGGTGCCGAAACCCAGAGCTCCTTCCCTCTCAGATTCCAAAAAACGAGCAATCAAGTCCCACATGGACCTGGGTAACCGCCCGAAGTCGCTGTCTGGGAGGAGGAAGGTGCAAAGTCACTCTGCCTACAGGCTAAAAATAGTCCTCCAGTGGCTGTGCCAGGCACACGGCACCGATGAGCAGAGTGCCGGCACTTATGCTAACCGCCCCACGAGGAGCCATTCACGAAGCGAGAAACCCCCATCTCATCGTGTTCGCGTGAAGCTCAGATGATGGAGTTGGAAGGGATGGTGGGATGTGGTCATGAACCCCTCCGGAAGCATTGTCTTGGAAGCGAGAAGTGTTGCATGGGAGAAATTTGGTCGTAGGGTTTATCCATGTTTCATGTTCTATGACCAACTTATTTGAATAATCCCAAAAACAGAGCCTCAATCTATCAGCAACCAACCACCACAGCAGGCGTCAAGATGCTGATACAGCACCTGTGAAGCCTGATACAACAGCAAGAGACTAGGTTCCACAATCGCAGCAGAATATTTATTTTATTTTTTATGCAACATGGTATTGGTTGATACAAACAAATATAAAAAATAAAAAATAACTGGAGAGGGTTCTGGCACGCTCCTCTTCAACTGAAACTTTTATTCTAGTATAATTTGTTACTACGCCTGGAAGAAGACAAAGTAGAGGGGGTGGAGCCCATAACCTTTGAACCACCCATGACGCATTCCGTCGAAATTCACTTAAAGTCACGGTAATCGGAACTTACATTTCTCCTGAGGATTACACCATGGCGCACTCCGATTGTCGCCTCCATCCTCTGAAGTTTTTTCCTCGCAACTATCTTCTTAGCTTGAAGCCTCCTAATGTAGCTGACAAAAAATAGCAACGTGCGTGTGAGCAGGTGGAGTTGTTCATTAATCGGGGCTTTTCTATAATTTTGGTACAGTTGACTCCATCTTCATGATCCGGCAAGGCATGTTTTTAGTTCAGTATTCTTTGTCTTTGTCCTTGGGGCATGCCTGGTCGAAAAGATATCACTCTGTGCGATGGGTCGTAGTGAGAAACACTAGAGGGTTATTAGAGCGCAGCGTTTTTAGGATTGCGGTTGCGGGGAATAGTGACTGAGCAGAGAGGAGAGGGTGAGAGAGGTTGTAACTCATGCCTAGAGTCTTGGGGTGGTGAAGAAGGAGGTGGTACGAGTGGTGTGAAGGGGAAAAGAAGGAGACGTGGATTTTTGAGCGGGCGTGGTCGGGCGCATGCAATGTGTTGATTGATCAATGGGACTTTGAAGGTACGGAGTTTAGGACTAGCAGGGCGGCAGGAATGAGGATTAGAAGCTCGATGACGAATAGCCGGAGTTGTGAGCAGCTTTGATTCACTCTTGTGGTCGTTCCGATTTGCGTGGACTTGGCGGATTTCCGCCGAGTTACATCGATGGTCTACAGCATGTGGCATCTCCGAACTTGTCTGAGGTTAGTTACGTCAATGGCTTTCTTTTCCCTTGTGCTTCACCTTGGGTTCTGTACCGGCTTCTCATTGATCCATCAATGAGAGAGAGAGCGAGAGAGCGAGGGAGAGAGAGGTATAGAATGCGGCGTTCTATTTTGTTTAGTTGCTTCTCACGCAGACGCCCATTATTTCGTCGCAGTTTAGAAAATGGAACGGTGGAAAGAGTATCTTTTACGCGCGTGCCTCCGAAATAAAGATTTTCGATGAGCGAAATTGTATTTGCCGGCTTCTCAATCTTTGTCGCAAATGTTGTTCTTATGGCTCTCCTGCGAAACGAAATTGACCACTCCCGTCTTGTCTGGCGAAACATTTCTAGCGCATCCATGAAGAATTCTGTAAATAGATAAAAATGTCGGGGGTAATTTGCAGTGATCGGTAATGATAATTTTGATTTTTGACTCGCCACCTAACCTCCTCAAGTTTGCAGCTCGTCTCTTAGACTGTCTTTCTTAACATAATTTATCTTTTGTTTTTGGTTTTTCGGTTTTTATTTTTATTTTTATTTTTCTTGGGTGTGGGTGTTTGTGCAAACCTCTTATCTCTGACGTCTTAGTAGCTTAGACTTTGATGTTAATTAGGTAACCCCAGTCTTGGATCTTGTAGCTCGTGGAGGACGGCCGAGAGCCCGAATACAGCCAGAACCTGCCTTTACACTTGCGCTCTAACGGTGTAGAAGCATCACTGCATTTAATGCAGATGCTGTACTACCCTGCGCCTTCAATGGCCGGGCATCAATTGCTGTACCTGCCTAATGGTACACAGGATGTGGCCTTAGTCGTTCAAATTTTCTGTCGGGGTCTGAATTGATTTCTGACCTCATCTTTACCCGTTGTCCTGCGTATCAACTGTTTCAATATCTGCGGGTCCCGCTGTAGCTCAGAACATTGTCCAATGGGTTATGAGTTCACAGCTTTTTTCACGGGCAAGACCAATGAATTCACTTAGCCTATTCCAACTTGTCCAGAAGAGTATTCTAGACGTATGCCGCTGTTTATCTACAACATTGTTGCATGTTTAGAATTATTCCAGTTGCCGAAAGTCAACGTAGCTCGTGTGGTTGTGGCTGCTTCCTGGGTCAACTCTCCCATCGCTTGAATATTCTTGTCGCGAATGCACAGTTTGTAACGGTCAGTGACATGCTGAAGAGACTCTCACGCTTCATTTCGTTGATGTTGGTATGGTTCTTACTCTGTAGTCCACTGGGTTTGAAATGGTCTACAAGGGGTAAAAAGCTGATAATTTGATGAACTTTGCAGTATTTTAGAATGTTTTCTGTACTGACAGACACTGACTGGCGCTGAGAATAGAATTCTGCAAGTTGTTGCTGGTGATAACTGGTGTGTTTGATCGAAGTTGGAGTAAGAGTGATTAATTAGGCAGTTACCTTGCGGAATAGAGCAGGACAGATAAACCTGGTTACACTGTTATGCCTCAATTTGATGCATTTCCATGTGGAGCTATGTTTCCTCCTTGCATTCTTCATGCTCTGGGAATACTTAGCTGCGTTTTGACTTGATATCTTCACATATGAAATGCTTCCTGCTTTATCTTAAGAAAAGCCTTTGTTTGTTATCAGACAAAATGGGCTGTCGAACGTCTTTAAGAAAGCAAGGACGGTAACGCCAGATGTTTACTCGTCGCCTCGATATTGTCACCGATCGTCTCTTCATAGAGAATCAAGCACATGTCCATCTTGGGGAGACAGGTGCATTTTATCACTTTTCTCTGACTTATGACTCCCGAAAGTCAGTAATAACTGGTCAGAGTTATGGATCCATTGTACGTGAACCACTTGTCCGTTTTTCCATCTTTCCACACTGGTCTTTACATGCATCGAGTTGGATTAATTTGCAACCTGTATTTGGCATATCGTGGGGTATTGCGTGGGACGTTTGAATGCTAGTAAGATCCTCTCTCACAATGCCTCAGAGGTGTTGTTCTTGGTTGTATGGATGAAATCAGTGCTTGTAAGCTCATCACAGGTTTGCAGGCAAAGTGGTGGTCGTGACGGGTGGCGCAAGTGGTATAGGGGAGGCGACAGCTCGCCTGTTCGCCAAGAATGGCGCCTACGTTGTCATTGCGGACATCAACACTGAGGGAGGAAGCCAGCTCTCATCAGAGCTCGGCTCGCAGGCCCAATTCGTACACTGTGACGTCAGAAAAGAGAGAGATGTCGCCTCTTTGGTGGACGAAGCCGTGAGGTGGAAGGGGAAGCTCGACGTCTACTTCAGCAATGCGGGGTTCGTTGGCGCTTTGGGCTCGATTGATGAGCTGAACTTAGACGACTTCGACGAGACCCTGGCGGTCAATTTGCGAGGCGCAGTTGTGGGCATCAAACACGCCACCAGGGTGATGAAGCCCGTCAAGAGTGGCGCCATTGTTTGCACGGGCAGCACTGCGAGCCAAATGGGCGGATTGGGTCCTCACACGTACTGTGTTAGCAAGACGGCGCTGAAGGGTTTGGTCAGATCCACAGCTCTGGAACTTCGAAGTTACGGTATTCGAGTGAACATGGTCTCTCCTGACGCCACTGCCACGCCCATGTTCCAGCGCGTGATGGAAGACTCTACCGGTGAACCTTACACTCTGGAGCAAATTAAGGAAAGAATGGCGAAGAAAGCTCTGTTGCCGAATCGGCCATTGACAAGCCTTGATGTGGCCAACGCCGTCTTGTTTCTGTGCAGTGATGAAGCGGGGTACATTAGTGGCCATAATCTTCTCCTCGATGCGGCCAGGACTGTGGGTTTGCCTATACCGCCTGGTTTCAGTCACTGGTTTGAGGGATACTCTCCAATACTGAAGTGATCCATTTTGTCAACTCTTGATGAAAAATGATTCCATACAGATAGCCTGCAAATGGAGATGCTTGCTGGGCGAGATGTGGAAGATTTCTATTGATCAAGCTGGTGGAAGTTCGAGGTTCAGACGATTTTTTCCTGGTTTTCGTAAGCATAGTGGTTGGATCATTAGACGCTAATGTAGTAGCAAGTCATTCGGAGCTACTATAAACTTGGACGTTTTTTATTCAATTCTTGTGAATTCTCATCTACGATACCACGTTTGAATTCCGTGCACTAGTTTCTATGATCAAACAAGCAACTTTGTCTCAGTTCTAAAAAAAAGGGAATAAAAAGGGAATATTGTCCATAGTTAACTCCCTCAATGAAGCTTCCATCATTGATATCTCTTATTTTAGTAAAAGCCCAGAGAAATCCTTGAAAACTTCGCCCAGCATGATGGAAGAATTCAAACACGGTATTGTATCCCTGATACTTTGCTTGAAAAGAGTGGCAGTTTATCACACAAGATAGGAAAACACGAGAATTCTAAATGAATGGGACGGTGGATAGAATGTAAAATTGCTGAACGAAGTGAAAATTCTGGTAAAGTTGTTTGTGTTGAAAGCAAATTTTCACGCAGACGCAGAAAAACTGAAATTCAAGACTATCAAACATTAGGTGCACGTTTCTCCAGATAAAGCGTGACTGGTGTATATAATATTTGGATAAATAAAAAATTCCCAACCTTACACACTTTGCAAATCTATGGTTTGGACAAAGGCAGGAATATTACAGGCAAATTTGACCCACTTCAATTTATCCAATTTGACCAGGTAGAATTGAGCAAGAGGAAAATATCATGTTGTAGATAAAGATGGTACTAGGTTGGAAGAAATAGCATGTTTTAGGATTAGGTTTCAAGTTTCGTTGTAAAGTACAAGTAAGAAAAAGAACATAGTGTAAATTAGAAATAGGAAGACCACACAAGAACAAGAAAATAGAAAGATCATGAACAATAAAATTAAATTAAAAGATGTTTGATTTCTGTAGAAAAGCATGAGAAGAATGAAGTAGAATTCAATAATGCAAGTTAGTAAGATTGGATACTTACTCAACAAGGCATACAATTTTTTCAAAAATAAAGACTTGAAAATATAAACAAGGTACTTTTAGAATATTGAACTTTCTTGTGTTATTAATATGATTTTTTTGAATTATAATGTGCAATTGAATGTTAGAAATCTAAAGTAGGAAGAAGAGTTGAACTTTTTATTAAGAGAAGAAAACATAGAAGAGCATAATAGTTTTAGAAAATCTTTGAAAGACAAGCTAAGTTTTAAAAGTGAATATTTGAATTTTAAGGTATTAATTTTTTTTAGCATTTAAAAAAAAAAAAATTGTAGGATAAGGAAGATATATTAAGTATAAATTAGAACCAAATAGTATGTGGAATTGACTGTATTAGTTTGATGTAAATGTGGCAGACTTAGAAGCAACCATGAATTAATTATTCTCAAAAAGCACCTAATTGATATGTAACTTAAATTAAATCATTGACTAGAAAAAATATACCATTCATATTTAGCAACTATATTAAAATTTAAATAAAAAATATTTAAAATAGGGCATTTAGATTATATCCACTTAAAGAAATTAGATGTAACATTATAGGGTTGAAATTAAATATAATTGTCTTTTTTAGAAAAGAAGATTACAACACTAAATATAAATTTGGAAATTATAGTCTTAGTGATCTAAAAACTTTAAGATCTCATGATTCAACTGATTTGGCTCTAATAAAATCTCTTATTAAGTCAAAATTAAATAAAAAAATCATAGTAGAGTAGTATAAAAAAATTAAATACCTTGTAGAAAATATTAGAAATAATAAAATGGAAAAAAAAAAGATAAAAGATTAACAAAAAATAATGATATATCTAAATAAAAACATAATAACATTAGAACTAATAAAAAGATCAAGCCAAAATTTTCTTAATGGATGTATAATGGTTGAGACATATATCTAAAGTAAAAAAGAATCCAACGATTGATAAAATTTAATAAACTTATTTAAACCAAAATCATAGAAATCTATAAGTGTTAGGGACATAATCCTTAGAACCTTCTAGAGACAAGTTTCTAAAACCTTCTAGAGACAAGTTTCTAGAACCTTTTAGAAGCATGTCTCTAGAACCTTCTAGAAGCTTCTTAGTTGGTAGAAGATATTAGGGACATAGTGTCACGGCCATAATCATGTAAGCTAATAATTACATATAGAAATAGGTAGAAGTAAGTAAAAGTAGATAAAAGTAAGTTAATTATATAATATTTAATATAGAAGCTTCCTAGAAACTTCCTAGACACTGCTTTGACTTCATAGGTATCTTTAATTGACTTTTTGGATTAGAGACGTGGTCAACAAGTTGGCCATGTGCCACACATCTTGTTAGCTTGAAGATCAAGCTAACTATGTGGCCCACACGTAGAAAAACTTGCCTTGTAAGTCAAGGCATGTGTCCTACAAAGTCAACACATATTGGAGGTCCTATAGAACGTCGCCACGTAGCCCCTAGTTAGATAGTATATATAGAGACAAGAGTGAAGGCTTCTTCACTCTTGTCAACTCCTTTCTTGCTTCTAGTCCAGGTTCAAGAGTCTTTAGTTTCTTGTCTTGTGGCAATAGCCATTCCAGTTTCCTTTTAATATACCTACTTGTTTATATTTTGACTTATTATATCGAGATAGCCTTTTGGTGTATATTTTTCCTCATCGAGTCTTTGTCCTTGACAGATTGACAAGAGTACACTTACAATATCAGAGCTTTGTTTTTTCTTGAGTAAGAGTGGATTACTCCTTTCTCTTGACAAGACATAAGCGTATTAGAAGTTTGCGGATTACCCACTTCTAAACTGATATTGTTCTTAGTATCTTCTTTGTTATCAAGTCTTTCTTTTCTTTTGTCTTGAGCAATATCAAACAAATTTTTCTTCTTAGTATCATTATGGCAGAACTTGTTGAAATGAAGAGTGCAATGGCACAAATGCAAGAGCAAATGAGGGAGTTAATGCTTGCGATGCATCAACTCAATTCACCAACACATGAAAGAACAAGAATAGCAGAAAGTGGAGATATAGAGATGATCGGAGCTGCTTCAACATCTACAACAAATCACGTTCCTTCTCCAATTGTACAACACCCTATAAGCACTAGAGAACCAAGAATTGCCTTACCTGAGAAATTTGATGGTACGAGATCAAAGTTTCGAGGGTTCATCAATCAAGTACAATTGGCAATTGAACTTCAACCGCAAAGCTATCCAACTCCAGGATCACAAGTCAGGTTTATTGGCACTCTACTTTCTGGTTCTGCATTATCGTGGTTTTCGTCTTTTCTTGAACAACGAAATCCAATATTGGACAATTTGGAAGCTTTTTTGGCAGAGTTTCGATCTATGTATGGTGAACACGATGCAACTCGTGTTGCAACAAATAAGATCCGAATTCTGCGACAAGGAAATCGCTCAGTAACAGTATATGCTTCACAATTTTGACAACTTGCAATTGACATCAAGTGGGATGATGCTGCACTCATCAGTCAATTTCTTTATGGATTGCAATACGAAGTAAAGAAATTGATGCTCAACTTACCTGATCCTCAAACTTTGAGTCAAGCAATCGATTTTGCGGTAAAATGTGATAATCGACTTTTTGAATTTCGATCTGAGAATCATTCACGGGAACCTCAACGTTATTACTCAATGGCAACATCAACATCTTTGCCAAACGTACATTCGGAAGTAGAAGACATGCAAATTGACGCGGTACGTTTTAAACCCCTAACTGAGCAAGAAAAGATTCGTCGTCGTCAAGAAGGATTATGTTCATATTGCGGAGAACCTAAGCACACTGCTCAACATTGTCCAAAGAAACGACGCAACTATAAAATGAGGGATACGACGGTCAAAGAAGACAACATGTCGGAAAACGGATTCGTCCAGCTACAATAGGGACCGTGCAACTGGAACCTTGTACAATTCCTAATGGAGGTCCTATCCTCTCCTCAGAACCCTCTCCTTGTTTTATAATAGACTTATATTTAGGACCTAAGAATTACAAAGCCTCTGCTTTATTAGATTCGGGAGCCTCAGCATGTTTTTTAGATGAACAATTTGTTAAAAGTCGTAAAATACCCTTTGTATAGAAACCTAAACCAGTACATGTAGAAGTCATAGATGGTCGTCCCTTGTCTTCTGGAGATGTCACTCATGAAACTCATCCTATAAAAGTAACAATAGACGGTCATGATAGCTACATAGCTTTTAACATAATTAAATCCCCGTCTAATCCAGTTATTTTAGGTTTATCCTGGCTAGAAAAATATAACCCTCGAATAGATTGGAATTCGCGTAAACTTGACTTTTCCAAAAGCGTTATTAATAGTTCTACGAACCAAGTAAAAAATTATAAGTCTAGTACAGTAAAACCCGTACTGATAGGTGCAAAAGCATTTATACACGCAGCAAAAGAAGGATCAACTTTTGCTATTTATGCTGCACCTATTTTTGAAAACGTAAAGACTTCAAGTGGCATTCCAAGTCAATATCAGGAGTATCAAGACGTTTTTGAGAAAAAGAATGCAGATATTCTTCCTGAGCATCGTCCATATGATTGTTCAATCGACCTCAAGGAAGGAACTCAGCCACCATTTGGACCAATTTACAGTTTATCGCAAGATGAGATGGCTGAACTCAAGACATATATTGACGAGAATTTAGCGAAGAATTTCATACGCCATTCAAAATCTCCAGCAGGAGCTCCAATTCTATTCGTAAAGAAAAAAGATGGATCTTTACGAATGTGTGTTGACTATCGAGGACTCAACAAGATCACAATCAAGAACAGGTATCTATTACCTTTGATATCAGGACTCCTTGACCAGTTGAATCAAGCTAAGATCTATACAAAAATAGATCTAAGAGGAGCATATAATCTAGTACGGATCAAAGAAGGAGATGAATGGAAGACTGCGTTTCGAACCAGGTATGGACATTTCGAATATAATGTCATGCCCTTTGGACTCACGAATGCACCAGCTGCTTTTCAACATCTCATGAATGATGTATTTCGTGAATTCTTAGATAATTTTGTCGTCTGCTATCTAGACGATATCCTGATCTATTCCAAGAACGTCGAAGAACATGAAATACATGTTCGTCAAGTATTACAAAAACTTAGAGACGCAGGATTGTACGTCAAGATGGAAAAGTGTGTATTTCACACTACTCAAGTTGACTTTTTAGGATACATCATTTCAAATGATGGTCTCATGATGGATTCTAAGAAAGTCCAAACAATCGTGGATTGGAAGATTCCAAGGACAGTAAGAGATGTCCAATGTTTCTTGGGATTTGCCAATTACTATCGGATCTTCATCAAAGATTTCTCACGAGTTGCAGCTCCACTTACACGCTTGACTAGTAAAGATAAATTTCAATAGAATCAAGAAGCGGAAGCAGCATTTGAAGCCTTGAAGACATCGTTTGTCTCTGCACCAGTCTTATATCGTGTTGACTTTTCCAAGGCATTTTTTATGGAAACAGATGCATCAGATTTTGCCTTGGGTGCAGTTTTATCACAAATGGGAACAGATGACAAACTCCATCCGATAGCTTTTCATTCAAGAAAATTCTCAGCAACCGAGATCAATTATGAGATCCACGATAAAGAACTTCTTGCGATCGTGGATTCCTTTCAAGAATGGCGTCATTATCTAGAAGGCGCTTCTAGTCCAGTCACTGTGTATACAGATCACAAGAACCTCGAGTATTTCATGTCAGCACGCGTGTTGAATCGTCGTCAAGCTCGTTGGAGTATGTCTTTGTCAAGATTCGAGTTCATTATCACTTATCGGCCAGGAAAACAACAAGGTTTATCCGATGCCCTATCTAGACGTTCTTATTTTGCACCAAAAGAAGGAGATGCAGCTTTTGAGCAACAAAGAACGGTCCTCTTGAAACCGGAGCAATTTCATCTCCGAGCAATGAAATCAACATTGACTGTTGATTCAACTTTTCTCAAGCAAATCCAGTCCAGTATGTCCTCAGACCCTCTTGTTTATGATATCGAGAATAATTCTTCCAAGTCTCATGATCCTTCTAAATTTGAGTTTAAGAATAATCTATTATATTTTGAAGGACGCCTATATGTTCCAGAAGGAGAAGCATGTTTACGTGTTCTTCAAGCACGTCATGACTTTCCAGGAGCAGGGCACTTTGGATATAATAAGACTTTGGAACTCATATCAAGAGATTTTTGGTGGCCACAAATGTGGAAGTCAGTCAAAGACTTTGTACAATCATGTGATATTTGTTCAAGATCAAAAATTCCTCGTCATCGACCTTATGGACTTCTTCAGCCATTACCTATACCAGAACAACCATGGTCTTCTGTTTCTATGGATTTCATCACAGATCTTCCAAGCTCAAGATCTTATGATTCTATATTTGTGATAGTAGATCGTTTCACCAAGATGGCACATTTTGTGCCATGTACAAAATCTATCACAGGTGAAGAAACAGCTAAGCTTTTCATTGATAATATCTATCGCTATCATGGATTACCTAAAGATATCATATCGGATAGGGGAACTCAATTTGTGTCAAGATTTTGGAGGACCCTTTTCAAGATTTTAAAAGTGGACATAAAGCTATCTTCGGCTTTCCATCCTCAAACTGATGGACAAACAGAGCGCGTAAACCAAGTCTTGGAGCAATATTTAAGGTGTACTATCAACTACCAACAAGATGATTGGACAACCCTTCTGCCATTGGCAGAGTTTGCTTATAATAATACAGTACATTCTTCCACGCAACAAACACCTTTCTTTGCCAATTATGGCTATCATCCACGACTTGATACTTTTGATTTTTCAAAAGTTGATAATCCTGCAGCAGAAGATATGGCAAATAGGTTGTCAGAGTTGCATGCAATAATGAAGACACAATTGAAGGAAGCTCAAGAACGACAAAAAATAAACGCAGATCTATATCGTAAGGAGCAACCACAAATCAACGTGGGTGATAAGGTATGGCTACTTCGTCGCAATATCAAGACTACTCGACCTTGTGACAAGTTGGACTATCGTAGGCTTGGCCCTTTTTTTGTTTCTGAACAGATCAACCCAGTTGCATATCGGTTACATCTACCGGAGTCAATGAAGATCCATCCTGTATTCCACGTATCTCTTCTTGAACCATATAAGACAGTGGATATACAAGGAAGAAGACAAATGCCATCGCCTCCTATAGAAGTAGATAATAATGAAGAATTTGAGGTGGAAGAGATATTAGACTCAAGGCGGCGCCGAAATAAGCTGGAATATCTTGTTCATTGGCGCGGATATGATATTAGTGAACGCACATGGGAGCCATCCAGGAATCTAGCAAATGCATCAGCTAAAGTCAAAGTTTTTCATCAACGACATCCATCAAAACCAAGATGAAAATCTCTCTTATAAAAGAGACAAGATTGAGGCAAGATAACATTCAATTTCCTATCCTTGTTTGTAACTTCTTTACATTTGTGATGCTAATTAGATGGAGAGCCAACAACCAGCGGATTCAACTCAAGAACCTTCGTTTGCTGACCTGCCGGACGAGACATTACGATTGTCACAACCTTCAAGACGACGCAATCGAGATGAAGATCTTCAAGAACGACATGTTCTTCCTCGAACAGATGGTGAGATACAACGCGTTTGGTATCATGATTTGGGAAGGGACTCCCGATGTTTGGTGATTTTGCTAGAGGTAGGAACAACTCTTGATGGTGTTCCGAATATTCTATTCGAAGGAAGTTATGAAGGCCTCAATAATGATCAAATAACTGGGTGGTCTTCCCGCCCTGGTATGGGACACTACCGATGGTTGAGAGGCCCTATCAATCATCTTCGAAGAGAACAGAGATCAGAGTATGTGGCGAATACAATTCGTCGCATCATAGATTTCCTCAACATATGATGACCGCTCCTCGTGGAACTCGTCTCTAGAAGGAGGGGTAATGTCACGGCCATAATCATGTAAGCTAATAATTACATATAGAAATAGGTAGAAGTAAGTAAAAGTAGATAAAAGTAAGTTAATTCTATAATATTTAATATAGAAGCTTCTTAGAAACTTCCTAGACGCTGCTTTGACTTCATAGGTGTCTTTAATTGACTTTTTGGATTAGAAACGTGGTCAACAAGTTGGCCATGTGCCACACATGTTGTTAGCTTGAAGATCAAGCTAACTATGTGGCCCACACGTAGAAAAACTTGCCTTGTAAGTCAAGGCATGTGTCCTACAAAGTCAACACATATTGGAGGTCCTATAGAACGTCGCCACGTAGCCCCTAGTTAGATAGTATATATAGAGACAAGAGTGAAGGCTTCTTCACTCTTGTCAACTCCTTTCTTGCTTCTAGTCCAGGTTCAAGAGTCTTTAGTTTCTTGTCTTGTGGCAATAGCCATTCCAGTTTCCTTTTAATATACCTACTTGTTTATATTTTGACTTATTATATCGAGATAGCCTTTTGGTGTATATTTTTCCTCATCGAGTCTTTGTCCTTGACACATAGTCCTTAGAACCTTCTAGAGATAAGTTTCTAGAACCTTATAGAAGCAAGTCTCTGGAACCTTCTAGAAGCTTTCTCCTTCGTTTTTACCTTTAAGAGATCCTTTTATCGAAAACAACATTCCTTGAAACGGCACAGAGAACAAGACAGCCTGAAACAGAATCGAAACCCCGTAATCGGGACCACATTGAGTCGCCCGACCAATTCAGGTCTCATATCGGCTAAGAGTCCAGTAGTAAGACCCGGATTTTCCCGTAATTAGACTACATTGGGTTGACCGACCAATTCAGGTCTCATATTGGGTAAGAGGACCCGGATTGGATTCTTGAAATTGGATCCAATTGGCTCTTCGAACCAGGCTCACCCGTCGTGTGAATTGGTCCTTTCCCTTCGTGCTGACTCCCGTTATTGGAATCGAACGGTGCATTTCAGTATGCCCCGGCTGAGTGTAACAAGGTGACTGAACCTAGCCTCTCAGTATTTGCACTGGAATTGGTCATTGCTCCCAATATTCGAGGTAACTGAACATTAATAAAAGTCCTCTTTCTTTATATTTTTACAATATACTCGTGTTACAACACGACAACATTATCGCAAAGAATTGCAGAGATTGAAGGAGTCATGGCAAGGCTTCATAATGATGGAGCATTTGGGATGGCACAATCTAGGTTGCACCGGCCTCAAACTTCTGCACTTGGAGAAGAAACTTTGCCTCAGGTTCGACAAGCATAGCTGGTTCTACAACATAAGGAGTCTCGAGTTAGCTTTCCGGACAAGTTCGATAGTACGCGTTCCAAGTTTCGAGGATTTGTCAATCAAATCAGGTTGATAGCTGTTTTATAGCCCGAATACTATCCAATAGGGGAGTCACGTATTGGTCTTGTTGGAACCTTACTTACAAGGCAAGCTTTATCATGGTTTGCTCTTTTGTTTGAGAAACGATCGTCCATACTAAACAACTTTGAAACCTTTTTGGAGGCGTTTGCGGAAGCATTTGGTGAACACGACAAGGTTCGATGGGCTACAACAAAGATCCGGTCACTATGACAAGGGATGCGCTCTACATCAGTCTATGCATCGGACTTCAAGCAATTAGCATGCGACAACAATTAGGACAAAGAAGCGTTGATGAGTCAATTCTATTGGGGTTTAAGGGATGATGTGAAGGATTTGCTGTTAACTCTTCTTGATCCACAAATGCTCAACGTAGCTATTAGTGAAGCTGTGAAGTGCGATAATCGCCTATTTCAATGCCCCCAAGATCAACATTCGAGACAACATATGATTCGCCACGTGTCAACTATGTCGGCAAGCAGCGTGAATACATATTCAGAGGTAGAAGATATGCAAATTGATGTGGTATGTGTCAAATCCCTTATCCTAGAAGAAAAAAAGTGGCATATGGAGGAAGGTCTATGCTTGTATTGTGGTGAAGAAGGCCACAAAGTTGGAAACTGTCCCAAGAAGCAAAATCGACGTATTGTCAAGATTAGGGGCACGTTTGTTCAGAAAAACAAGGATGCTCAGCCACATTAGAAACTGTGCGGCTGGACAATGAAATATCGCAACAACAACCAGATTCCTTTCTTTCCACTCAACCTACCCTTTCCTTTATAATCCCTTTGCTTATTGGCCCTCAGAAACTGAGAACCTTAGCATTATTAGATTCAGGAGCATCTGCTTGTTTCTTAGATGAAGAATTTGCGAAGTATCATAAGATTCCTTTAGTACAAAAATCCAAACCTGTTCACATTGAGGTCATAGATGGACGACCTTTATTGTCTGGTAGTGTCACCCATGAATCAAAACCTATAGAAGTGACGTTTAAGTGCCATAGTAGTCATATTATTTTTAATATTATTAGAATCCCATCAAATCTTGTTATTCTTGGTCTTTCCTGGTTAGAAAAGTATAACCCATCCATAGATTGGAGGTTGCGGAAGATGACCTTTCCCACAAAACCACCCAAGAGCAAGCCTAGTAGAAAACCTCGAATAGAAAAATCCTTATTCATTGGAGTAAGAACGTTTATAAGATCGTCCAAGGAAGGCACACCATTTGTCATTTATGCGGCTCCAACTACCGAGGAGAGGATCTCGACAACAAGTATACCTGAGCAATATAAGGATTTTAAAGACGTGTTTCAAAAGAAAAATGCCGACATACTACCGAAACATCGACCATATGATTGTGCCATAGACTTGTAGGAAGGAGCACAACCACCTTTTGGCCCAATCTACAATCTATCGCAGACGGAGTTTGTGGAGTTGCGGAAGTATATCGACGAGAATCTAGCCAAGAACTTCATCCGTCATTCAAAATCGTCAGCTGGAGCACCTATCTTATTTGTGAAGAAGAAAGATGGCTCGTTGCGGATGTGCGTGGACTATCGAGGCCTCAACAAGGTAACAAAGAAGAATCGTTATCTGTTACCCTTCATTTTTGGTCTCTTAGAACAACTTGAACATGCAAGGATCTTTACAAAAATTAATCTAAGGGGAGCTTACAACCTCGTACGAATCAAGAAAGGAGATGAGTGGAAGACAACGTTTTATACAAGGTATGGCCATTTTGAGTATAATGTCATGCCCTTTGGTCTTACCAATGCTCCAGTGGTCTTTCAACATATGATGAATGTCATTTTTTGAGAGCACCTTGACGATTTTGTTGTCATCTATTTGGATGATATTCTGATATTCTTCCAAAATGAGGAAGAGCATGAAAAGTATGTTCGTTTGGTCTTGGAGAAATACACGAGCGAGGAATATATGCTAAGTTGGAGAAGTATTTATTTCACCAAATAGAGATGGAATTTTTGGGATTTGTTGTGACTACGGAAGGCTTGAAGATGGACCCCAAGAAGGTGGAAGCAATCATGTCTTGGGAGGTTCCAAAGACGGTTAGAGACGTACAATGCTTTTTTGGTTTTGCCAACTTCTATCGGATCTTTATCAAGAATTACTCTCAAGTTGCTGCTCCTCTTACTCGATTGACATGCAGAGATAAGCTGAAATGGGGACCTTTAGCAAAGAAGGCGTTTCAAGACCTCAAGACCTTATTTACTACGACTCCAATCTTGGTACATCCAGACTTTACAAAGGCCTTTTATTTAGAAACTGATGCTTCAGATTTTGCTTTGGGAGCTGTACTTTCACAAATGGAAGAAGACAAGAAGCACCATCTGGTTGTATTCTATTCTCGAAAGTTCTCTGCTGCTGAAATCAATTATGAGATCCGCGATAAGGAACTTTTTGCTATAGTAGATTCTTTCCAAGAATGGCGTCACTTTCTTGAAAGAGTTACACACCCAGTGGCCATATACACAGATCACAAGAATTTGGAGTATTTCATGTCGGCTCGAGTTCTAAATCGACGTCAAGCTCGGTGGAATATGTTGCTATCTAGGTTCGATTTTGTTATCACTAATCGAACTGGAAAGCATCAAGGACTATCTGATGCCTTATTAAGGAGATCATATCTTGTACCAAAGGTTGGAGAAGTAGCATTTAATCAATAATATACGACATTGTTGAAGCCAGAGTAATTTCAGCTTTGCACTACTATTGTGCCAATTGATGCTGACTTCCTGAATTAGGTACGTACTGTGACCATTGAAGATTCAATAGCCATTGATATTAACCAGCGTGCCAATGACGACAAGTTCAAGGTGGAAGGAGATCTTTTATACTTTGAGGAGGGGTTATATATCCCAAAAGGACCAGCACGACTCCGAGTTCTTCAATCTCGCCACGATTTTCTAGCTGTGGGACATTTTGGATTCAACAAGACCTTGGAGCTTATTTCTTGAGATTTTTGGTGGCCCTAAATGTGGAAGGATGTGAAAGATTTTGTCCTCTCTTGAGACATCTGTTCAAGATCCAAGAATCCTCGGCATCACTTTTATGGACTCCTACAGCCATTGCCAATTCCATGTCGACGATGGTCTTCAATTTCCATGGACTTCATCACGGACCTGCCATCATCAAACTCATTTGACAGCATCTTTGTCGTGGTAGATCGGCTTACAAAGATGGCACACTTTGTCCCTTGCAAGAAGACATCATCTAGTGAAGTCACAGCAAGGTTCTTTCTTGATAATGTGTATCGATATCATGGACTACTAGATGATATCGTATCAGATCGAGGAACCTAGTTGATATCAAAGTTTTGGAGATCTCTCTTTGAGATACTAAAGGTGGATATCAAGCTTTCTTCGGCTTTTCATCCTCAAACTGACGGCCAAACGGAACGGGTGAACCAAGTCTTGGAACAATACTTACAGTGCAGCATCAACTATCAACAAGACGATTGGACCACATATCTATCGCTAGCCGAGTTTGCATATAACAACACCCTCCATGCGTCGACTCAATATACACCATTCTTTTCCAACTATGGGTATCATCCAAAGCTTGATTTATTGAGTCCGTCAACAAATAACAATCCAGTAACTGAAGGATTTGTAAAACAACTATTAGAGCTTCAAAATACGTTGAAGCTTCAATTACAATCCGCTGAAGAATCCTACAAGGCATCTGCAGATAGATTTCAGAATCAAGCACCTACTTTCAAAATTCGAGATAAAGCATGGCTTCTTCGATGGAATATCAAGACCAAGCGACTATGTGATAAGTTGGACTATCGAAGATTGGGACCATTTATCATCCAGAAGCAAATCAATCCAATGGCGTACCGTTTGGAATTACCGGCTTCTATGAAGGTACATCCAGGCTTTCATGTTTCTTTGTTGGAGCCTTATCGAAAGTCGTCTTTTTTTAGAAGAGTGCAATGTCCGCCACCTAGTATCGAGATCGAGAATCACGAGGAATACGAGGTTGAAAAGGTGTTGGATTCATGGCAAAGGTGGAGCAAGTTGGAGTATCTTATTCATTGGTGCGGCTACGACATTAATGAGCAAACGTGGGAGCCAGTTGAAAATCTCGCCAATGTGCCACAAAAGGTACAGGAATTTCATCAACATCCTCATAAATCTAAGCCGGTTCGACGATAACTTCTTTCTGAAGCTTGCTCATCCAAGAATATAAGAAAGGGGGAGAGCACCACCAAAATTCGTAGTTGATGTAGTTATTTTCTCCAAGATAAAATAGAATTTTTTCAGTAGCCATAGTTTGGTCTTCTGATATGGATAGCCAAGAGATAGATACTATGCCAGTCAGATTATCTCATGCGAGTAGGTCACAAATACGACTCCGAGATGAAGAACCACCTACACCATGACGACGACGAAGGATACCGAGTAACCGATCATTGGTGATTGTATTTGAGTCCGAGCCTGCTTACGATGGTCAGCCAGAAGACGTGTTTGCAAGACAATTTCACAATGAGGACATGGAAGTTCATACTTGGTCAAAAGTTGAAGAAGTGGGCCACTACCATTGGCTTCAAGGGTCGATGAACCACTTGCCTCATGAACAACAGTTGGAGTTCATAGCAGACGTTATGCAACAGACCTTTATTTTCTTGCGTTGGTACTGATTAACAACAACATTGCTTCTTAGAGAACTCGAAACTAAAAGAGGGGGTGATGTTAGGGACATAATCCTTAGAACCTTCTAGAGACAAGTTTCTAAAACCTTCTAGAGACAAGTTTCTAGAACCTTATAGAAGCAAGTCTCTAGAACCTTCTAGAAGCTTCTTAGTTAGTAGAAGATGTTAGGAACATAGTCCTTAGAACCTTCTAGAGATAAGTTTCTAGAACCTTCTAGAAGCAAGTCTCTGAAACCTTCTAGAAGCTTCCTAGTTGGTAGAAGTTACTTGAGAAGCTTCTTAAATAGGAGTATATATAGGAATCAAGACTGAAGAGTTCTTCAATCTCGACAACACATCTCTTGGAGCTCTAGCTCACCTCTCTGGTGTTGTTCTTGTATTAATTTAATTAATCTAGTTCTTGCCAGTTCTTCTTGAAGTTCTTGTTAGATCTCGAGTCTGTATTTCTGTGTCCGTGACAATAAGCTAAGAATTGATTTATTTATTGTAATATACACTTGTAAGTATAAATATACTAAAAACATGTATGCTTAAGAATACATAACATAGGCCTTAAAATTGATCAATTAATATCAAAAAAAATGTGAAGAACACATAAACAAAAAAAATTCAACCTAACCAATATAGATTAGGATACCAAATTAAGAATCATACTAGGAGAAAAAAAACATGTTCTTTTAATATGTAAGTAGAAAAATCAATAATTTTTAATAAATTTCCTAAATTTAATATTATCAAAATTATACACAAAATAATTAATTAAGCCGAATTCCAATTCAAAACAACTTTAGAAGAAATAGTACTAAAATTAAAATAAACAACTAAATAGATGTTGTAATAATATTAGTAAATTAAGATCTTTTATAAAATCTAGAAATATTAAAATAAATAAATAAATAAATAAATAAATAAAGAGATATTAAGACTATAAGTTATTATATATAAATCACCTTTGATCTCTATAAAGTATAAATACAAAGAAAAAAATATGAGACTAAATCTTTGATAACAAACTAAAATTGTCATTACTTTGCCTACTATAATATTTTAATTTTAATACTAATATAACTAATAAAATATGATATAAAGTCTAATATAGCTAATGGTTATAAATCTAAGAATTCTTAAGTCAATACATATATTAGAAAAAAAACTAAATAGAGAGATTGTAATTGAGAGATTGTATAGAAGTACTAAGATTAGATAGATTAAGAATAGAAAAATCAAGATATTATAGTGAGAAATCAACAAAAAATTACTTTTCTTGTAATAAGTATATACACAATGTAGATTCTTATTGAAACCTAAACATACAACTCTGAGTTGTTTCATTCTAATAGTATCAATATATCCATAATAAATAGAATCTTAAAAATCTTACAGGATAGTTTCAAAAAAAAAACTTTAAAAAAAATAATTATTTAAATTGATATACTATCTATAGTTTTTCTACTAAGACAAATAAGAACTTATAATTAATATACTACATATAATTAATTGAAGTCTCTAAAAGATAATATTTTATTTAATTTATAACAAGGATTTTAATCTAAATTTATATATTATAATATTTAATATAATATTAAAAATAAATAGAAATAAATAAATAATAAAAAAGATGATAAAATCATCAATTTATTAGAGACTACTTTAAAGAAAGGTCTACAAATTGGCATAAAACGTTTTTAAAAGAAATCTCTTATTATGCTTGATTAAAGCTAAAAAAATTGTTTTATGACCAATATCAGAAGAAAAAATATAAAATAAAATATTTCCAACTTTATAAAAATTAAAAAAAAAATCTAATGAAGAAACTAAGAAATTTTAGAAATATTTTATAGACTGCACAGATAATCTCTCTAGTAAATTATAACTAAGATTCATTATGATAAATCTCTAAATATATTTGATTAATCTATTTTAACATTTATTTAATTTATATAAATTTGATATAATAATTAACTTAGTAAATTTAATATATCTAAAAATAATATATTAAGATAAAAATCTTTTTAGAAAAAATGATGTTTATTTTGATAAAATTAGAAGTAAAACTTATTTAAGAAACTTAAGTTAAAATTACTAAAAATAAATTTTCTATATTTATATTATAGCAAAGAAAATTACAACACTTACTTTGGTTTGTATAGTTTAAAATATAATAAGAATTAGATAAACTAATGAATAAATATTAAAAAAAAACTAGGATAAATAATATTGATACTTAATATGTTAATAGCTATATATTTAAAAATTCAAAAGAATAAGAAATAGCAATAATTATTTTTTATCCTAATAAGACCAAGTAAACATGACATATAACTTGTTACATATTAAAAAAACATAGTTAATAAAAATTTCCTTATGACAAACCTATTATGATATTTGTAAAACAAGACTTTTAAAAAAAACCAAAATCTTTAGCTAGAATTGGATTGATTATTATAAGATCAATATAGAGTTAGAAATTAATAGAAGTAAATACAACTATAGTTACTATCCATATTCAATGCTAAAAAGTTTCTAAAGCTATAGCTTTTCTTCATCTAGAACCTTATTAATTAAATAAAAAATAATATTAGAAAAATAATCAATTGCAATTATGTAATCTTAGAATAAAAAATGATGTACAAAAAGAAGAAAAAACAAAAGAATAGAACTTTTATACCAATATTGCTATTAGAAATGACAGTCTATACAATATAGTCTAAATGCTTTAATCTTATTTATAATGGTTTTAATTAATATAACATTTATTAATAAATATCAAAGCTATCAAGACAATTGCTAAAAGAATCATCAATAAGATTAACTCTTATTTGTTCTATCAATTTTTTAATTCTAACATAGAAATGATTGAATCAAGTAGCACTACAAATAATATACTTTATGGTAACCAACACCATTTTCAACTTAGACCTAATCTGTTTCTAATCTAGATTGAACATAATGTCAATATATATATATATATATATATATATATATATAAAACTTTTGTACAAAAAAAGAAGAAAATTTGATTGAAAAAATTATCATTGCATTATACAAAATTAGTAACATATCTCTAAATTAAATTTAGTATAAAGTAAAAATCTTATTTTTAATAAAAAATATCTTCTATATTAACAAAAATTCTTGCAAGGAATCAATTTATGAATTTAGAAGTTTTTAGAATGACCATTAAAACCTTATATAAGTTTCTATAACAAATATTTCTACAAAATATAAATAGCCGCCTTGTTAAATTAGGATGCTATTTTTGAAAGTCATAAATTTAAAATATTAGATTTAATTTTTTAAAATAACTATTTAAAGAATATTTAAAATAATATTAGATAATATTATATCCATAGAAGATAAATTTCTATATTAAAAAATCAAAACAATCATGCTTATACATTGATATAAAAACTCTCATAATATTTCATATTTTAAGATGATTGGTTTAGTCATTCAATATTTTATTAAAAAAATAATAGTATTATAAAATCCATACAAAAAGTAGAAGAATTTATTTGGACATAGTAGTAATAAATCATTCTAAAACATTAAGCACATATGTATAGAAGCACCAATTATGATTGTATCTTATTAGAACTTAGAATTTTTTACCTATGTAGATATTTCTAAAAATCTTGTTAGAAAATTGCTAGTCCAAAATTTGACAAAAATTATGATCATCTAATTCTTTATATATCCAAATTATTTTATTCAATTTTTAAAAAAAAATATCTTAATAACAAGAGAAGATTTCAATATATTATATATTTTACAAAAATGTACCTATAAGCTATTTGAAATGTATATATATATATATATATATATATTTGATTATAAAACTTTAGATACTTGTTCAATATGTGCTTGGAATTTGCATAGACAATCCATTGGCTAATTTAATTTTTAAACTAGAATTTTATAATAATTTATAAGCTATCAAAATTTTATTGCATAGTAGATATTTTAAATAAGATTATGCATTGAAAATCTTCCATAGGTATTTTTTATAAATCCTTGGTAACTCTTTAATTTATGCATAATTCAAGTGGTTAATAAATATTTTAATATTACTAAGAATTAGATAGAATACACTAACATATTATTAATGATGAAAAGAGACTACTAATTTAATAGACCATTCTATTTTTATTTTTATATATAATTTTATACTTACTATATATAGATATAATTTTGATATAAATACTATAATGTTATAAAGTTAGAAAAAATTATTGAGCTAAATCTGTAAATAAAAGGTGTCTATATTTTCTATAGCATGGTAACAAAAAATATTTTAGATGTAGGATATTCATGAGAAAGATTATATAAATATAAATATGACTACTAATATATATATATATATATATGTGATTATTCTATATATTGATAAGATGACAAAAATAAGTATTATTCATCTATTATAATATTTTAAAACAAACTATTTATATTTGGTTTTTAAAATTTTTAAAATTTAATATATTATATATTAGTATATAATATATTTTAGTAGTTATAGACTATTCCATCAAATAAATTGAAATCAAAAAATTTAAAATAAGTGATAAAATAAAAGAAAAATAAAAAGTTATATTAAAAATTTAATTAATTTAGGTACCTTCTTGCAATTGTAAGCAATTAGATTATTTGTATTTCAAAAATTCTATTAAAGAACTAATAGAAAGTTCTTTATTTCAAAATTTTATTTTAATTATATCTTACATCTCAAATAATGAGCTAGAAATTTTAATTTATAAATTTATTAGTGAGTAGTTTATTATTTTTTTTTATTTAAAATAGAATCAATGGGATATAACACATATCCATTGTCTTATTTTTCTACTAAATACTTCAAAAGATTAATATTGGCTTTACATCATTAAGCTAATGTATAAATTATATTTTTTAATATCTAATTTTTAATATATATCAACTTAAAAAAAATATAAGAGACAAACTATATGATGGATAGAATCTTTAACCATCAATTTCAAACTCAATGAAAGTCTTTTTGATAAGCAAAAATAATAAAAAATTCTATTGAATCAAATTTGTATTAGAATAAAAAAAAATAGTAATAGTATTAAGAAATAGTATTAGAAATCATGTTCTTTGGTTTCAATAAGTAAAATATTAATAAGTAAAATAGAGCCAATATTTTTAAATCTAAATGTAAAGGTATTAGATTCTTTCTAATAAAATATGATTTATTTTTAAAAATATTTTTACCTATTAACTATTAAATAGGAATACTGTTTTTCAAATAAATTTAAAATATTTACATGTAGAAATATTTATATTTATTTTTTAATCCTCAAAGATGTATTAATATTTATGAAATTCTTTTAAATAAGAAAAACAAAAGAATAATAAAAACAGAATATATATATATCTATATATATATATATATATATATATTCTATGTTTGAATCTTTTAATAAAACTTACTTCTTATAAATAATTCTTTATTTATATGATTGTAATAGATAATTATTATTTTAAAAACTTTATACATGTTTTATATTTAATTGAATATTTTAAAAAAACATCTAATCAGAATCTTATTTAGAATAGAAAATTATTATTATTATTTTTTTGGATAATGGTTTCTTAACAATAGAGGAATCTAACAAGAAGAATTAAAATAGTGTTGTAAAAAACCATCACCTTCAACAAAAGATTATGTATAAGATATAGTTGTGTTTTTAATTATTTTATTATGTAAAAGGTCAAGAAGATAGTATTTATATATATATATATATATAAGCTATAAAAAGTACCAATATTATCATGTTGATAAATTAAAATTAAGACATCAATAAGAATTTGTAAATAGATATTTTAGAGAATTATTGTAAAAACTATTATAAATCAGAAATGCAAAATAAATAAATAAATAAATAAATAAAATCATGAGACAAGGAATATAGGAGAGAAATAATATAAAAAATAAATAAAGAATATATATATATATATATATATATATATAGTGTGTATGTGTGTGTGTATTAAGATGGGATTGTGTATGTAAGTCAATATTTTGGGCACATAATTTTGTAATGTTACAAAAATAAGATGAAACAAAAGAAGATGATATGTAATTGATGAATATAGAGACATTCAAAAAAATTTATTAGAAAGGAATATAAATAAATAAATAAATAATTTATAATATTAAAGATATTATTACATTAAAAAATTAAAGAAGATATGAAAAAATAGCCATAAAAGATCATAAAGAATTAAGCAAGTATAAGGTAACAAAGCACAAACTAAAACCAGTACCAAGATTAAGAAAAGAATCAATTCAGTCAAGAAAGAGATTCCAAAAAAGAGAAGATTAGTACATTTTATTAAATTACTATTAGAAGATAAGTTCAAAATGAAACTTTGGAAAATAGAAATTTAATGTTAAAAAGAAACATAAAGTAAAAAATATATATTAAGATACTTTTAAACACAATTGTAAATTTATGTTTGGAATAGTCTTAAAAATAAAATTTAAGAATAAATTGAAAAATTGTTAGTTGAATACAACCACAAAAATAATGATGTAGCAAGATCAAAATAAATCGTAATTCTTAGAATAATTCTTTATATATAAAGCATGACCATGTAGTTGTTTAGGTAAAATCTTTTTGGTTTTAGATGAATATTCCGAAATTATTAAATTCATATTTGTGTGGTTCTTCAAAATTGAATTATTGAAAATACCCTGTCTAAATATGAATTTATTCTTTTTATTTCTTCTTTGTTATTTTTATTTACAATCCAATACTACTATCAAAGCAACTATATTATAATTTTACTACAAATAATTTAAATAAGCCAAATTTTTAAGTCAAAATATACAAAAAATAATAACCAATACTTTAAAAAAAATCAATAATCAATTATCAAAATCAAAATCAAATTTTTGGACATTTAACAAAAATATTCTAATAGTATTTGGGAAAGATACAGTTAAAATCCATTATGTATACAAGTAATAAAGAATCACAAATATGACAATAAGAAATTGTTAGGAAGTAACTAAGATAAGTAAAATAGGCAAGAACAATTGAGGTGATACAAAAGATTGCATTTAGTGTAGTTAATGTCAAAGACACAAACTGAAAGAAAAAACATAAACTCATGGAATCTGTGTGTAGAATAGGTAAATAAATTTTGTGGTAAGTTATTGGTTAGTTATTGAAAACCTTGAGAATTAGACTTAAATTTTTGTGGTAAGTTACTGGTTGGTTATTAAAAATCTCATTTTTATAAAAAATATCTTCTATATTAACAAAAATTCTTGCAAGGAATCAATTTATGAATTTAGAAGTTTTTAGAATGACCATTAAAACCTTATATAAGTTTCTATAACAAATATTTCTACAAAATATAAATAGCCGCCTTGTTAAATTAGGATGCTATTTTTGATAACAATAGGTTATTAGTGGAATAAATGGTTAAGAATTCAATAGGTCATAACCTTTGGAATCTAGTGGCCGACGGTCCATCTTTTGGTAGGATAAAGAGGTTGAGAAAAGGGAGATCGGAGCCAGACTGTGAGAGTCGTAAGCTGAGGTAAGCTTAGTGCTACCTCTTTATTTTCTTTGCTCTTATTATTTGCTTATGAAGAATTGTGATTGAAAGAAGTATTGTTGAAATTGTGATTAGTATATTGTGGAATATGACTTTGGACTGACTGTTTTGGAGAAAATCTGTGACCTTGAGAATTAAGATTATCGAATTGTGTTGTGTTAAGTGAAGATATTGAATTCTGTGTGATGAATTGAGAAACTGAATATAATAAGTAGGCTGGAGATTAGTAATTGAATATATATAAACCACAAAGAGAGTAAGTGAAAGATGAATTGATAAGAATATGGAAGTATTATTGAATTGATAGTCATAGAATGGATTATGTATTGAATTAAGATGGAAGTAGTAAGCCTTGGAGTTTTGTAGTTTGATAATTGATTTTAGATAGCTAGAGTACAATCAATTGTGACACTAACAGATCCAATTCATATAACCAATCTTTCTTCATGTTCAAACCCACTTCTATTAGTTCAATTGCTTTGGTATATTGAAGCTTGAACACAACGAGAATGACATTTTAGCATCGCTGTCGAAGAAATGATAACAATATGAAATGTTAGAAATTGATTGTATGGGAGATGGAATTATATGTTGAATGAGAACGTGAGAAGAACCAGTTTTACGGTTACAAATATATGAGTTATAATTCAAGGCAGTATTGATTTTGTAAAGAAGAATGAAAGATTATGAGTGATAATCATAAAAGAGAGGATTATCAAAGAATTAATCGACAAGCAAAAGAAAGACATGAGAGATTATGCATAAGAAATCTCCTACAAGAATGACAAAAAGGAATTGTAAGTCCAGATAAAACCAAAAGAAGGAAAATTCAAATTCAAATAGCAAAGAGACCAGTGATAACACCAATGGTCCCAGGAGTGCCAGAAGTACCAATTGTACTACAAATGGGAGCAATAGGAGATCGAACTATAAGTGTGGCACCATTACCTACTTCTAATGGTTGATCGGGCTCTAATTCCGATCATCATATATTTCAATTCTTGAGAACCTGCATGGCTAATAATGGTAGAATTGAAGATATTTGATTGAGATGGTTGCCAACAACATTAAAAGATGCAACTTTTGAATGGTATAATTGGCAACTAGTGGATAGATTGTCCAATTGGGAGGCCTTGAGGAATGCCTTCCTAATCCATTTTAGTCATTATGACCAATTGTTAATAGTGAGGGCTACAATGATTCCAATGTCGATGGATAATTATCCACAAATGGCTGACTCCAACATGAAGAATGTTATGTTGCAAAAATCAATTAATGCTACACTACTCCAAGTAATAGTGCCAGTAATAATGACACCTTATTTTTCATCGCCAATCTATCAACAACCGGAGTTGTTCACAAATATAAGTGTTAAAGATCCAAATGAAGCCTTATTATTAAATCTAACAAAGAAGATAGAAGAATTGATCATGAATTTGGCTAAAGACAAGGAAAAATGACATAAGCCTTTTAATATGAGACCTTATTTATGGTGTAATAATTGTAAGGGACAAGGTCATTTTGATACGGAATGTCCATCACCCAGACAAACGGGTGTTCAATGTGCATTTTGCGGAAGAAAGCACCCTACCCAAAATTGCTGGTATTTACAAAGGCAACAACACTTCAATAACCAAACGTTAATACAACCAACTCAATGGAATATTAATCAAGTATCACAAACATACTCAAATAAGCCAATAATTATATATATAAATAAGTAGAAGTAAGTAAAAATAGATGAAAGTAAGTTAATTCTATAGTATTTGATATTGAAGCTTCCTAGAAGCTTCATAGATGTTGCTTTGACTTTATAGGTGTCTTTAATTGACTTTTTGGATTAAAAATGGAGTCAATAAGTTGGCCATGTGCCACACATTGTGTTAGCTTGAAGACCAAGCTAACAATGTGGCCCATATATAGAAAAACTTGCCTTGTAAGTCAAGGCATGTGTCCTACAAAGTCAATACATATTGGAGGTCCTGTAGAACGTCACCTGGTAGCTCTTAGTTAGATAGTATATATATAGAGAGAAGAGTGAAGTCTTTTTCACTCTTGTCAACTCTTTTCTTGTTTCCAGTCTAATTTTAAGAGTCTTCATGTTTTCTAGTCTTTGGCAATAGCCATTCCAGTTTCTCTTTCAATATATATACTTATTTATTTATATTTTATTACCTTTCTTTGAGTGAAGGCTCACTTCTCTGAATTACTTTTTCATCGACTTTTTGTCCTTGACAGATTGACAAGAGTACACTTACAATATCAGAGCTTTGTCTTTTCTTGATTAAGAGTGGATTATCCCTTTTTTTGATAAGATATAAGCGTATTAAGAGTTATGGATTACCCTCTTTTAAATTGATATTGTTTTTAGTATTTTTTTTGTTTTTAAGTTCGTTCTCTTAGTTGTCTTGAGTAATATTAGACATTTTTTTTGTAGGTGTTACTATGGCAGAGCTTGTCGAATTGAAGAGTGCAACGACACAAATGCAAGAACAACTAAGGTAATTAATGCTTGTGATGGATCAACTTAATTCACGAACAGAAAGATGAACAAGAATAACAGAAAGTAGAGATGTAGAGATGGTCAGAGCTGCCTCAACATCTACATTAAATCATGTCCCTTCTCCCATGGTAGAACACCATTCAAATACTAGAGAATCAAGAATTACCTTATCCGAAAAATTTGATGGTACGAGATCAAAGCTTCAAAGATTCATCAATCAAGTACAATTGACAATCGAACTTCAATTCCAAAACTATCCAACTTCAGGATCACAAGTCAGGTTTATTGAAATACTACTTTCTGGTTTTGCATTATCATCGTTTTCATCTTTTCTTTAACGACAAGATCCAATATTGGATAATTTAAAAGCTTTCTTGGTGGAATTTCAATCTATGTATGGAAAACATGATACAGTTTGTGTTGCAATAAATAAGATCCATATCTTGGGACAAGAAAATTGATGTGTAACAATATATGCTTCACAATTTTGACAACTTACGATTGATATCAAGTGGAATGATGCTGCACTCATTAGCCAATTTTTTTATGGACTATAATATGAGGTAAAAAAATTCTTATTCAATTTATCCGATCTTCAAACATTGAATCAAGCAATTGATTTTGTTGTAAAATGTGACAATCGACTTTTTGAATTTCGATCTGAGAGTCACATAAGTAGGCCTCAACATTATTACAATTCAATGGCAACACCTACGTCTTCTCAACACATATCTTTAGAAGTAAAAGATATATAAATCGATGCAATACGTTTCAAATCTCTTACTGAACAAGGAAAGACTCATTGTCGTCAAGAAGGATTATGTTTATATTGTAAAGAACCAAAGTACACTGCTCAACATTGTCCAAAGAAATGATGCAACCATAAAATGAGGAGTATGGTTGTCAAAGAAGACAATATGTTGGAAAATGAATTTGTCCAGCTACAATAGGGACCGTGTGGCTGGAACCTTGTATAACATCTTATAAAGGTCCTATTTACTCCTCAGAACCCTTTCCTTGTTTTACAATAAATGTTATTTTAGGACCTAAACATCATAAAGCCTCTGTCTTGTTAGATTCAAGAGCCTCAGCGTGTTTCTTAGATGAAGAATTTACTAAAAGACATAACATATCTTTAGTAAAGAAAACTAAACATGTGTATGTAAAAGTCATAGATGGTCGTCCATTGTCTATTAGAGATATTACTCACGAAACCCTTCTTATAGAAGTAATAATCAATGGTCATAATAGCTTTTTAGTATTTAATATCATTAGATTTTCTTCTAATCCAGTCATTTTAGGTTTATCGTGGTTAAAAAAATACAACCCTCAAATAGATTGGATTTTTTGAATTCTTACTTTCTCTAAAAGTATAACTACCAGTGTAATTAATCAAGTAGAGAGTCATAAGTCCAGTTCAATTAAACCCGTGTTTATAGGTGCAAAAGCTTTTTTGCATGCTGCTATAAAAAAATCACTATATATTATTTACGCCACACTCGTTTTTAATGGTGCAAAGACTTCACGTGGCATTTCAAGCCAATATCAAGAATTTCAAGATGTATTTGAAAAAAAGAATGCGAATACACTCCCAAAATATCGTTCCTATGATTGCTCAATTGACCTTCAAGAAGGAGTACAACTGCCATTCGGACCAATCTACAGTTTATTTCAAAATGAGTTGATTGAACTCAAGGAGTATATTGAAGAAAATCTAGCCAAGAATTTCATACACCATTTTAAATCTCCGGCAGGAACTCCAATTCTATTTGTGAAGAAAAAAGATAGATCATTGGAGATGTGTGTTGATAATCCAAGATTCAATAATATTACCATCAAGAACAGGTATCCACTACCTTTAATATCTAGACTTCTTGATCTTTTGAATCAAGCTAAGATCTATACAAAAATAGATCTCCAAAGAGCATACAATCTGATATGCATCAAAGAAGGATATGAATGGAAGATTGTGTTTCAAACTAAGTATGGATATTTTGAATACAACGTCATGCCTTTTGGACTTACAAATGTACGAGCAGCTTTTCAACATCTAATGAATGATGTTTTTTGAGAGTTTTTGGACGATTTTGTAGTCTGTTATCTAGACAACATCTTGATAAAGTTCATGTTCATCATGTGTTACAAAAATTAAGAGATGCGGAACTCTATGCCAAGTTAAAAAAGTGTTGGAATGAAGTCTGTTATTCATGGTGTTGGATGGAATTTATTGAATTTTGAGCGGTCTTTTGAAAGTGCAAGGTTGCACATTGTGGTTATCAGTTGATGAAGGAATATTGTTACTGGGAAGAAGCATTATAGTATTTCTTAGTGTTTTAGTGGTTTGGAATATAGTTAATTGTGTGACCCTAATAAATGAAACTCATGCACTTAGTCTTTTCCTATGTTCGAATTCTCCTATACAATTTATTCTGGAAAGAATTATAGAATAAGTAAAATGACAAACACATTTTTGGCATCGTTGTCGGGAATTGACAATAGCATTGAGTGTTAGGAATTAACTGCCAGATGAATAGATAGGAAATAAGAAGCCTAATTTACTAGTATATAATGAAAGATTATGGTTACTAAGAATGAAAACATTATAGTTAAGAAAACATGTCAGTCGAAAGAAAGACAAGAGAGAGCACAAGCAAGAGATTCGTTGTAAAATGAGTAAGAATGTAAGTTAAAAAAGAAGGGTTGACAAAGTTGGATTAAGCCATGGTTGTATACTTGTGGACATATTTGAGCATATCCAAAAGCTGACTGATCTCTAATATTTCAGACATACATAGCATTAAAAAAATTGCCAAGAGCACTCACAAGAAATTTTGTCAATAGCCCAACGTATCTCTTGAGCTCATTAACTACAAGTGGAAGAAACACAGAAGAATTGGATACTCCATTGGATACCTTCTCAATAGCAAAAACTGTCGATTTTGTAAAAATTGGTTCCATAGAATGGCATAAATTGCTTGTCAATAAGGGCCAATTCAACGTATTTCAAAATCCATCGTTTTTACCTCCAATCCAACCAATAAACTTATTTAGGGATAATAATAGTAAATTGAAGAGGTTAGAAAGTTTGAAAAAGATAATTGAGGAAGGTAGTGGTAATTTTAATAAGTGATTAAGCAGCTTACTGTCTTCTTCAATGGCGACAGGTGATCGAGCGGTTCCAATAGCGGTACAAATGGGTGACGTGAGCGAACGCACAATTAGTGTGGCTCGATTACCTACTTTTAGGAGCTTTTCGGGTGCGGATCCCGATCAACATTTTTCTCAGTTTTTAACAGCATATGTAGCCAATAATAGAAGAACTGAAGATATTTGGTTACGATGGTTGCCAGCAACCTTAAAGGACACGACATTTAAATGGTACAACTGCCAACCAGTGGATCAATTTTCGAATTGGAAAGCATTGAAGAATGTATTTTTAACCCATTTTTTATCAATAGGTTTTGAGGATCGTCTTCAAGAGAGATTAATGAACAACAAAATGATCCTAGAAGAGGCGATGGAATCGTATTATGGCCGGGTGGCTGATATACTCAGTAAGTGGCCAAATCACCAAATGTCGAAGGCATTTATCTTATCCATATTAATCAATGGTTTGCAACCACTAGAGTTAAAAATATTTGTGAAGGAAGCTCAACCCATTACGATGTCTGTATCCCTTAATAGAGCCAAGGTTTGGGAGGAATGCTATTATGATCAGTTTTTAACTGTGGAAGCTATGTTGATTCGAATTCAAGGCAGTTATCAAAATTCAACTTGGAACGGATCAATAAGTAGTTATCCACGGAGGTTAAAAACAGTGGCCAATTCTAGTGCCAATATTCACGGCCCAATTAATGTCAATTCATTGCAAGCTATACTACCGAACGTGACAACGTATGCTCCTTATTTTTTGTATCAACAAGAAGCGTTAACTATGGCATAGTTACCAATAATACCAACCCCAAAAGATTCCAATGAAGCCTTGTTGTTGAACCTGACGAAGAAAATGGAAGAAATGGCTATCAATATGGCCAAGGATAAGGAGAAGAAGCAAAAGCATACCAATACTAGAACCAATATTTCATATAGTGATTGTAAGGGCCATGTCATTTGGTAACAAAATGTCCTTCACCTTCACAAATCATGGATCAATGTATATTTTGCGGAGGAAAGAACTTAACAACTAATTGTTGGAATTTGCAAAAGCAACAACAATTCAGTAATCAGACCATGATCCCACCAACTCACTAGGATGTCAATCAAGTTCAATTGGGAAATATATTTGGATGGAATGAAAATCAATCTAATCGACAAAATTGAGCATTCAATAACTTTCAAAGTTTTAATTTTAATCAAGAATCTGCATCAAACCCTCAGAACTACGGGAAGGAGCAATAGAGATATCAGCATCATGCTCCACCGGCGTCATTGAACCTAGTTCCTTCCAATTCAACGATATCGTATTACGTGCTTTTCTGCTCGAGAACGCACTGGGCATCTGACTGTAGAAGGTAGTATGGAGATTTGCTAATATTCAAGCAGTCTATCAGTTTTTGACTGTTGGAATATAAACGACTGTAAAAATATACTATTAATCTATACGGATTTCCTTTGACTGCTCATTAAAATCCTTTTTGCCCCAGCCGATAGGTCTCTAGAAGTTACAAAGAACCCCGAACAATCCAATCTGCTAATCTCCGATACCACTTTATACTCTTGATCTTGTATCCACTGACTGTCTTGTTAGATTAACCCAAAAATTTTCATTCACTTCGCATACTCAATCCTATAGACACCCTTTTAATTCTTTAATCACAGACGTAACTTTGATTTCACAAAACAGTCAAGAATAATCACACCCACTTCATTAAAAAATCCGATTCACCAGTACAACACTAACTTTTAGCAATAATTGCCTCAGTCTTTCCAAAATCCTATGAAGAAAAAAAAAATCCCAATTCTCTATCTTTTTTCTCCCCCGAAGTATGAAGCTAGCTCTCTGATCCTTAAAACCCTTATTCTCTCCCCTTTTTTTTCTTGACCTATCATCTCCTTTAATCCTAATTCTCTCCTCCTTTCAAACCCTAGCCTCTGAATATCTTTAAACTTCTGTCTTAAATCCAAAATTGGCTCCACCATCAGAGCTTTCTCCTCCGTTTTTTTTGCCTTATAAAAGGTTCTTTTTTCTGGAAACAACGTTCCCTGAAATGACACAAAAAACAAGACAGCCTGAAACAGAATCGAAACCCCTGTAATCGGCATCACATTGAGTCGTCCGACCAATTTAAGTCTCATATTGGCTAAGAGGCCCGTAGTAAGACCTGGATGTTCCCGTAATTGGGTCAAATTGGTCTTTTGTGTCAGGTTCGCTCAATCATCAATTTAGTCCTTTCGATTCTATTAACTCCCACTATTGGACTCGAACGAAGCATTTCGTTACTAGTAAATATGCCCTGACCGACTGTGATGTGGTGTCTAAATTGACTCCTGAATATTGGCACTGGAATCGGTCGTTGTTCCCAATATTTGAGATAACTGAACATTAATAAAAGTCCCCTTTCATTATATTTTCACGGTATACTCGTGTTACAACACGACAACGGGACAACGAGGATCATTTTCTAACCCTACATGGAACAAGCCTAATAGGTATATATCGGTGGAGACAGCTAATATGCCTGATGAAAGTGCAAGAAGACCACTTCGTTGTTTCTGTTGCAGACAAATTGGCCATTATGCCAGTGAATGTCTCAATCTCAGAGCTAGTGATGATTATGTGCTAGTTTGTGGGAAATACAAGCAATCGGGGTATACTTATCAGTAATGTAATGCTCTGTTCAATTTCAATAATCAGAATCAGCAAATTGAAAACCAAGAAAAAATGGAGGAGATAAATCAAGGGCCTCAAGATTCTCCACGAAATCGAGTGGAATGTATCTAAGCCATTCTTACGAGGAGTCAGCAAAAAGAGAAAGGACCAATTCAACATTTAGGTGAACTTGAAGCGAAGGGCCAATTTGATCCAATAATGGAGACATCCAATCCAGGTCCTGTTACGGGCCTCTTATTCAATATATGACCTAACTCGGTTGGACTACTCAATGACGTACCAATTATGGAGGCTTCGGATCTGTTTCAAGCTGTTCCGTTTTCTATGCCATTTTGAAAAACATCCTTTCCGTTGAAAGATCCTCTCAGAGGTCGAAATTCTAAGGAAGCTTCGTCCGCTATTCCAATTTTGAATCCAGGGCGGAAGAATACCTTATCTCAAGGAGTTAAATTCCAACCAATGAAAAGAAAGAAGGCATTGGGCATTATCCTAAATATAGAATTCTATGACATATTGAAGGATCTGGATGCTATTCGGCCTTCTATTTCTATGAAGTAACTTCTAGCGGTTGTATCAGAGTACCGTTCTACATTAAATTCATGATTAACACGGCATAGGCAACGTAATAAAAAAATTTGTGAAGTTAGTTTGAACCCTGATCCAGGTGCACCAACCATCAATGTTTCGATTGATGGTGTTATGATCTCGGGTGTTCAGGTAGATGGTGGTTCAAGTGTCAATTTAATGAATGTTGATATAATAGATGCTTTAGATTCGGAACACTTAATATCTACAACATTGGTATTACGGATGGCAGATCATAGGTGGGTTAAATCAATGGATATTTTACGGAGTATTCAAACTATAATTGCTGGTATTACATATGCAATTAGCTATATCATCTTTCGGCTACAATATTTGACTTTATCATATCTAATTTTATTGAGATGACCTTGGCTTTATCAAGCGAAGGCCAAGAATGATTGAAATTGAGGTACTTTGATAATTGGCAAGGCCGGCAACAAAATGGTATTACAAATGTATCCAGTACGCTATCATGGAGAGTCTCAATGACCAACATCTAAATTGACGTCGGACGATGAGCTTAGCTCCAAAGATGATGCAGTTGCACTGATTACGGAGGCGTCCATGGAAGCAGCGCAACACCTTGGAGTAGTGTATCAATGTGGAGGTCCGGGGGAGTACTTGATATACCCGACGGATTTTGAAAACTCTGAGTATGTTAGTATTGATTGGATGACCAAGTATGATGTGTACCATATTAGTGCCCTGGACATAGGTTTCAGTACTTCGCTCATGTCGGACTTATCGACTGATTTTTAACCAGCGTGGGGATTAAAACAAAACATCGCCATCGTACCTTTATGTCAAACTATTAACTAAGCGACTACAATAGAGCCACGAACAATTAAGGTCTATGAAGGTATTAAGGACTTGGAGTTGACCTATTGGATAGAATTTTTCTTACATCATAAGTCCGCTTTTGCTTGGACTTATGTTGATTTAAAGAATATTCTTGCTGACATTTGTGAGCATCGTATCATTTTAGAAGAGAACGCTAAACCGGTATGGGAAAGGCAACATTGCTTTGATCCTAAATATTTTCTCATTGTGGAGGAATTGGACAAGCTTCTTGCGGTTGGTTTCATTAATCTGGTGCCAAATAGCAAGTAGGTTTCT